>NC_092205.1:44578343-44924879 GCF_043381705.1 Parasteatoda tepidariorum | reverse complement strand
CTGTAGACACATATATATATATATATAGTTATGCACATGAATCCCCAGACTATCAACAACAAAAGCTCTCCACATTGCTGAAGCTTCAGAGATAGCAAAATTGCTTCTGGAAGATATTCTGTTAAAGTAGCTATCTCTGAGAGTCCAAATCTCATACAGTGGAGCTGCATTCCTTTCGAAAGTGAAGGAGATTTTTTGAAACTTTAATGCTAGACATCGAACTACCACAGCCTACCTTCCTCAGACAAATGGTCTAACAGAAATAATTTATTTTATAACCTTCATTGAACAGCCAACCGAGTTTTTGGATTTACGACTACTAATGTTGAACTCTGTAGATGCGGAGAACTTTTTTAATTAAACTAACCCACATTTTCGTTGCATGGAGAGAAAAACTATGAAAACCTTTCACGGTTAGCCTGACAGCAAAGAGACTCTAACTCAAGATCCGTCTACCACTGGGGATATTTCACGTCAGCACTGTTACCAGTGCAAGCCGGATGCGGAATTCGTATCGATTGGGATTCGAACTCGGTATGCCTCATTGGAAGGCAAATGCTCAATCCCCTGAGCCATCGCGGCTCCGGGTGCGGAATTTGTATCGACCAACCATCGCTGGGTTTCTAACCAAGTTCACCTCATTCGAAGGCGAAAGCTGTATCCCTACGCTAAGAAGCCGTTGGCTGATATGTTATTGATGTATGTAGACGTTAATCAAAAAGACTGGGATACTATTTTACCTTACGTCCTCTTCGCCTATATTACCGCCAAACCAGAAACTATTGGTCTCTCGCTATTTTATCTTCGCCGTGATTATAAAGCTGAAACAACTGTAGACACTATGTTACCTAATCACTTTGGGTTTAGGAGTAATTATGTCCCTCACCTTTTTTGTAAAGTCAAAGAAGCGAATCAACTTGCTCATCTGCGTACACTCTATACACAAGATAAGACGCAATGCAAATCACCGACCGGTCTCTTTTACACTAGGAGAACTTGTTTGGATTTTTAGACCTGCTCGATAGTATAAAACAGGCAGTTTCTGAGGTTACCTATGAGGTTGAAGACGTTGCATTTCCCGTTTAGCGTAAAACTACGGACACCGTGAACGTAGTGATCATGAAACCATACTATGATCCATCATAACAATTAGAACCATTTGAAAACGAAAATTTACCTTTAACACCAAACAAAACCAGAGTAAGATAGCATATCAAGGTCCTACCACCACATCCCGTTCTAGAAGTCAGATAAAATGAAACATTAAGGTCAGATTTTTTTTTCTAAGGAGGATGTTGTGACCTGTGTCCGAGTAGCCGAGCGGTGACAGTCGTCACCCTGATTCGGAGTTCATCCTCCCAGATGGAAGAAAATGTAAATGTATATATGCTTTTGGAGATTTTATTAATTATTTGAATGTTTTCTAGAAGTGTCTAGAAGCTTCTATTACATCATTTCCTGTTCCTTATTTAATTGTATATAAGTTCATGCGTTTCAATAAAAGAAGCGCAGTTATTCTGTTCCACATATGTCGGGCGTGTTCAATAAATCAGGCTCATTAGTAGTCTGGATTCTGCTTCTTTCTACGTGACAATACTACTTTCTGTTCTGGGGAATTTCAGGTCCTAAATAATTAAAATATTATTAATAAGGAAAGTTAAAATTACGACCATAATACACTATTATCAGTAATACATCTAAATTACGTAGCGAATTTCAAATTATTTAAAAGTTCACATCTGAAAGATAAAAGTATTCATATATTTTTTTTATTATTATTTTTGGTTTTGAAATATTGTATTATTTTAAGATCTAAATTGGAAAACAATGTTTTTTTCCCTTTAATGAAAAAAAATAATTTCATTATTTTTTTCTTCATTATTTTTATTAAAAGGCTTCTGAATAAATTAAATTGAAAATTCTTATTTGTAAGATTGTACTTTTTCGGTAACTATTTCACCTAGTTCTCTGAAATTTGGAATTTTGTTTTTTAGTTACATTGTCAAAAAAAATAAGTACTAGTGAGCTGAAATCCACTGTTTGCTGACGCTCCACGATCCCCGAAGATTACTATGCAATCATATATGATTTGCTTTGAATAAACCATGCTCGCTTCACTCGCTAAACTAAGTTAAGCCCATTAGAAACGGGTTATAGCGTAAAATCTCAAGAATTTAAATAAATTATTGAAAACTTTAATACTAATTCCGCATTAAAAATTAAAATTTTCATTATATAATAAGCTATTGAAATAAAAAAAATTAATTGAAATTGTCTCATTGTTTTTGTTTCTAAGTTTTGAAGTTAAAATATTGTCTATTGCAAATAAATGATGTACAGTGCTCCAAAAAAATAGGTAATTACCTCATTTAAACAACCTTAATTACTTTTGATCTTTTGACCTTTACTTTATAGGACTCAATCTGAATGGCTCAAAGAGGGGGGGCTCAAATATGCTAATTAATTAGTGCAGAGGATATTTTCAGTTCAAAAAAACAACCTCAAAATGCACGGATTCGCATTATTAACCCACAAAATGATCGCAATCTGGGAAATAGGGTCCTAAAACTTTGATCAAGAGAGCAGACCAGAGTTTGTTAATGTTAATTTTACGTTTTACGTATTTCACTATAGCTCGAGATTTTTTTAAGCAATGAAAAATGTTTATTAAAAAAAATTTTCATAGATAATCCTATGGAAAAAATAACTTTTAGAAAGTATTTATTATTTTGTTTAATAATAATCGGAAAAAATTTTAAATTGTATGGTAATTTTTCACATTAATATGTTAATTTTTTTCCTCATTCCAAATACAATTTTGGATGACAAAATACAAAATTTGAGAAAAATTGGTTGAATAGTTCCTTGGAGATCAAATGTTAAAAAAGTCAGACATTTAAAATTCTCAGAAACTATTTTGTATTTTGCCAAGTAAAATTATATTCTTTAAAATGGTATAAAAATTTGCATAATTTGCAATTCAACATTTTTCAGCAATTATTACATAAAATAATAAAAAATAATAAATATTTATTAAACGTAGCGTAAACTATTATATAGCGTAGCGTATATTTATTAAACGAAACGTAGTGAGTACTTCACAACTTTACAGAACCGAATTTTGCTGGAGTAAATTATTTACACTTGTATAATTTACACAGCTGAAGAATTTAATTTGCACATTATATTCAAAAAAGTATTGAATGAAAATAGGCCTATATTGAACTTGCAGATGTATTTAGAAATATATATTCGTGCTTAAATGAGCCAGTTTGTTATTCTAAGACATTTTAAATT
Source organism: Parasteatoda tepidariorum (assembly GCF_043381705.1). NCBI lineage: Eukaryota > Metazoa > Arthropoda > Arachnida > Araneae > Theridiidae > Parasteatoda > Parasteatoda tepidariorum. The sequence goes on along the minus strand of NC_092205.1, from coordinate 44,921,582 downwards.
TGTTCATTTAATCTTCAACTTTGCATGCCCTTCTCGACAGCAAACGTTTAATTTAAGAAGTGTTATGAAATTATCAAATAATCTCAATTTCATTAAGCGCTTATTGCTCCTTTATTTCCTCTAAGAAATTAAGTACATCGAAAATATGTTTCCTTCCTTTGAAGTAACAGCAATGTCTCAGAAATGTACATTCGCATGTGAAAATATCTGAGTAATGATAAAATATCTTTTATTTGTAGTAGCTAGCTTAAATAATAGTTGGAAGTGACTCTAAGCACACAAATTTTGTTAACTTACTCTCACAGGGGCATTTTAAATTGCGTTCATTGGTAGATCCAGGAATATTTGTACCCATCAAATACGAAAAATTAGTTGAGTTAGAGCCCTGTTTCTTTACTAAACTAACGAAAAGAGTAGTACCAAAACAAATACGTTACAAACTACTAATTTTATTATTTGTATCGCTTTACTCATTACACTACTTTAAAAAAAAAGTAGCACACTATACTGCAAACTACAAAAAATTAGCAAGTACAGTAGTTTCACTATTTGTAGAGCGCTAAGTGCGACCTATGGTTTCAATGAACTAAAAATCAAAAGCAATGCAACAGAATTGTATTGAACTATTTCAAATTTTAATCGAAGCAATTGCCCTCTAGCTATTTCAAACGCGTGGCAAATCCGTTTAATTTTCACTGATGGCGAAACATTCCACATCAGTGTTCTGTGTAATGTGCAGGAAGAAAGTTCTCGGCCATTTCCTTTTTCAAGAGCAAACTGTCATGGCAAACCATATTTTTACATCTGTTAACTCTTCATTGATACCACAGTTGCAGGACAATGTTAACAATTTCATTCTTCAAATAGATGGAACAGGTATTTAAATTAAATCCATCGATAATGATCAAATCCGCTTAATTTTCACTGATGGCGAAACATTCCACATCAGTGCTCCACGTAATGTGCAGGAAGAAAGTTTTCGGCCATTTCTTTTTTCAAGAGCAAACTGTCAGTGCAAACCACATTTTTACATCTGTAAACTCTTCGTTGATACAACAGTTGTAGGACAATGTTAACAATTTCATTCTTCAAATAGATGGAACAGTACCACACTAGTCGGCCTATGTACGAGAATACCTTGATGATTATCTCCCTCGCCGATTGATTGAATGACTAGTGTACCACTTTCCCATTTGTTAGTCTGAAGTCTTAATTTAGCCCCAAACATCTGGCGATTTCTTTTTGTAAGGTTACATAAAGAACAAGGTATTATTCCTTCCTGGTGGAGCGAATTAATCATATCACAGTCATTATCAATGGATTACTGATACAAACATCGTAATACATGTTTGGTTCATTTTTTTAAGCTCTGAAAACGAATTGAAAATATTTCCAGTTATTAAATATATTTACTTACTTCTTGTCGCCAGGCGAAGGATATACAACCAGCTTTTTAGCAAGGCAACAATCCTCCTACAATAGATAGGCTACGCACTAGACATTTCAACGGCATGAAGATCTCAAGCACCAATACGAAATCCTATCCCATCTGCAAGTACTGTCCTCATTCGCAACTAACTCCAGACCATGTTTTTGACTGCCAGGCCATTATCGGCTCCCTCTTTCAACTTGGAGCACCCCCCCCCCCATCGAAATTCTCCATGACCATCGGGCTCCAGAACTTGCAAACCTTGTTATCAAGACTAGCACTGTATGCATAGACACGACAACAACAACAGCAACTTACTTCTATATTTTTTCCACGCTTTATTAATGGGTAATTAGTAAAGGACAATCGTGTGACGCATTTAAATTAATACCGTAAAAATCCAAATAAAAACAACAATTTCCAACAATCTCTCTCTTTTATCTCTCTGGCTTCTTTCTGACCAGGTGGCCGAGTGGTTAGTGTACCTGACTGCGGAGTCGATGGTTGTGGATTCGAATCCCGCTCAGGACATGGATGTTTCTTTATCTCTGTGTTCTACGTTCTTTCTCCTATATGTGATTGTGTGAATGTGACCCGCTCTATAAACGGGTTTGTGGTTGTGTGACGTGGGCGACGCTGCTCCACCGCCGTGGCTTCGCTACAGGTGCCCTCTGGGTAACAGGAAGAGAGAAGCAGTTCTGGCACTCCTGGCCAATGGGACAATACATCCCAAGTGCCCACCATTAGAAAAAAGAAATATTAAAACACTCTAAGTGAAGCCGCTGCCACTGTTTTGAATGTTCAACTTTACGTTACATTTTGTTTTACTGTAGAAAAACTATAAGACTTAGAAAATTGAAATTAAGAAAAATGTAAACAAATTTTACAGGAAATGACGGAATAAAAAAACTAACATTTTATAATTAGCTTAAGCGTTATTAAATGCTAGATTTTCAGTAAAAAATATCATGAAGGTTTTTTACAACTCTCAGAATTGCAACTATAGAATCAAAATTTGACACGCTGAAAGGACAATCTTTATTTGACATAACACGAGTTTTTATTTTTTTTTTTTTTAATTTCTAATTCGTTCAAAAGTTTTTGGAATTTTAAGGAATTTTTTTTTGTTGCCAGTTTTCATCATTTTTTGCTTAATGACTATTTATTCCTCAATGTAGATAATATATTATTTATCTCTCTCCAGATCTTCTATTATAAGCTGGTATTTTAGTGGATGTCGAAAGTTAAAAAAGAGAGAAGATTAAATATTGTCAGATGTAATTCTTAATTTATTTTTAATCTACTTTTCAAAAAATAATGAACTAAATTTGAGAAAGATTAAAATCGTTTCAAATTTTAATTGCTATTATAACAAAAGGTTATTATTAGCGAGTTTAATAATTTATCATTTATTTCTTCTTATTGAAGCACACGTCATATTTTCTTAAGTTTAATATTTTTTTCAAGTACAGTTTATTGCTTTTCAAATCCAGGTAATCGTTTATTTTGTTACGATAAGCCTATTAACAAAATATCCCAAGGTAAAATTAGAATAATTATGTATTTTATTATCTGATGTTCTTCGTTTTTAGGGACAATATCGAGTTTTAAGTTTAAAAAAGAAACACTCATGGACAAAAATCATTTATGGGGGTTAATGATCTTAGCAAGCAAGGATGGAGCTTTCTAGTCTGTATAAACTATCTTAAATTACATAATTTGAATAGCGTAAATAAAAATAAGGAAAACTAAAGTTCACAAGCAAGTTAAATATTCTAAGTGCAAATTTTTAAAAAAATTAAAGTACTCACCTGTAACTATTTATTACTTAAGTACTTTGTTACAAGTGTGGTATGGTAGAGTCCTTATTTCAAGTGACGAAAATTCAAATATTTTATCTGTATTATTTGTGTTTAGTAAGACAGTAAAACTAACGCACTTCATTAAAAAAAATGACGCGTGACAAAAAAAATAATTGAAAATGGCATTTTTATATAAAAAACACAATTATTTCTTTTTTCAAATTAAGTCATGAAAACAGTTTTTTTTTATAAATATAAAAATCTAAAAAAGTTGACATTGGTAATTTTACTAATGATTAAAATGGTTTTTTTTTCTTATGTTTTAATTTACATTAGTTTTGAAAGTTGAAAGAAACGTCATTAAAAGAACTTGTGAATGACGATGACACAATATTTTAATCATTCCTATAAAGTATATGTAGAATAAACTACGAACAAAGCTGCAATTAATGTCTTTTTTCTAACTCAAAGGTAGAAAAAACATTTTTAAGTCAAATCATACTTCAAAAAAGAAAGAGGGAAAATTATTTAATTAAATCTTAAGTTCTTTTAGCTGGAGGCTATGTTTTGTTCATAAAATTTTCTACAACTTTTTTTAAGGTTTTATCAATGATTAATCTAGAGGTGTTTTTGTAACCAAATAATGAAAAGAAACTTGATCACATATTTTTATTAATAATCTATTTTTAGTGCATTTAATAGGATTAAATAACATACAATTTTAAATGTTGATTATCTCGCAGTTTCTTTAAGGTGTTAAATAATTTTAAATAACTCTTCCGTTTGAATACGTTTTTAACGCGACTATTAAATCCAAACTTTTGTATATAATTTATATCATGAAATAAAACAGCAAATTAATATTATTCAGTTTATCCAATAGAATTAAATCTATGTTTTTAAAACCTTGCTGGACGATATTAAACAGACTTTTTAAAATAAACTTATTTTAAAAAATCCTCGCTTTAGTTTTTATGTTTTAACATATTTATACAGTAGGTTTAAATAAATTGATCAACATATGTTTTGTGCATGTATATTTTTATTTATAAAATACCCATTTTTCATTTGGATTAAAAAACAAATATTAATAAATAGATATTAAGTAACGCTACGCAATCATGCAAGAAACCGAAACCCATATACTGGACACATTTAAAAATATTTAAAATAATTCCAATTTTTTTTATTATTATTTGTTGCCCTACCCAATGACTTAATGTCATTAGACTAAGCAAAACACGTTTTTTTAAGTTCAACTTATTAAAATAAATATTAACTATTTAGCACCGATAATAATGCTAATTGATAGCGGCCAATATAATCAAGACAGATCATGATAGTTAACCTTGATATTCAAGATTTACCATATTCATAGTTCATGGTAAGTTTACACTTTTGCAAATAACATTTTTTTTTCACTTTAATTAACATTTTTTGCTGTTATTTAGGTTCATTGATACACATTTTTGAAGTGTAATTTTAAACAAAGTAAACACATAATTTTAAATAGTTCTGATTTGGTGACGGTACCCTACGTTCATTTTGTTAGAGTTTTCTTGACATGATGAATCAAAAATAAATAACTACTGAAGAATATATACTACTAGTGGCCTGCGCCCCCTGCTCGCTAACGCTCGCCCACCCCCGCAAATTGCTACGCAATCTTATACGGTTTGCCTCGCAAACCAAGCTCGCTTCGCTCACTACTAATTTAGGTACATTGCAAATGTACAAAATTCTAAGAATTCAAAACAATCATTCAAATTCATGTAACAATTTTTTTTAAATACAAAATTACATCTTTTTAGTAAATACTTAGTCATTAGAATAAATTTGAATTCAAATAAATGACATGTAATTCGTTAAACCTATTAGAAATGTGCTATAGTATAAAATCTTATAGCGTAACAGCGCGACTCAGACTCATTTTTCAATAAATAACTAATAACAATAATAAAACAAATAAATTCGTGATATAAATCAAAAATCATCAAATAAATTCGTAATATATAAATTCGTGAAAAAAAGCGCTTTCGACAAAATACTAAAATAGAGATCTATCGACAAAGACTACTCANACATCTGCTCCTGCACCCCAGAGCCCAAGGTCAAGAAAACTGAGATGGGCACAGTAGGCCTTGGCCAGTATGGGCTGCCGCGCCGCTGAGTTTAGTTTAATATAATCATGACTGATCATGATAGTTAACCTTGATATTCAAGAATTACCATATTCATAATTCATGGTAAGTTTACACTTTTGTAAATAACATATTTTTTTCACTTTAATTAACATTTTTTGTTGTTATTTAGGTTCATTGATACACATTTTTAAAGCGTAATTTTAAACAAAGTAAACACATAATTTTAAATAGTTCTAACACATAATTTGGTGACGGTACCCTACGTTCATTTTGTTAGAGTTTTCTTGACATGATGAATCAAAAATAAATAATTACTGAAGAATATGTAATAGACTCTCAATGAAACTCGTTTCTGATTCAATAGGTCTGTAAGCTAGCAAACATCACTTGAGTGAGTGCGCGTGTATCCAACTCAAGAACAGTTTGTTTTAGGATCATTAAGTTTGAAAAGCGGGTGAATAAGACAATTCTAAATGCTAAAAATCTTTCTCCAATCGTAAAAATCTTTCAAAAGTTTCGATTAATTCGCTCAGTAAGTTGTTTAAAAAGTTAATTTTTCTCCTTGTCATTGTTATAAATTAAAACTGTAGACATTTTTTTTTTCAATTTTACGATGTAATGATGTTTGCTAGCTTTTACAGCTCTGTTTAACGAAAAACGAGTTTCACGATTAGTGTTTTATTCATTCTTTAATAATAAATTATCTAAAATCAGTTATGTAAGGATTACATAGATAAAATCAACGCAGTGTGGCGCCAAAAAAACTGTCTGAAAACACGAGTTAATTTGTTTATAGTTACGCTTTTGAAACAGAAATTCAATCTTTATTCAGCAGAAATTTGGTCTTAAAAATTGAAATACACTTAATAGTAATTAAAATCAAAGGAATTGAGTTAGATACAAAAATGAAGATTTATAGAGAAAATCGCTTGAATACAATAAAATTTGGTTATTGTGAGTTGGCCGCGATCAGTAGCATTATTTTCAGTGTCGATCTATGATTAATCTTTTTTTCGGTAAGTTAAATTTCTTTCCTTCATCTTACGAAAATCACCGGAAAAGGAAGAAAATAATAAAAAGAAAAATTTTAAAGATATTTTTTCTGACAGTCTCGTTTCATGCTTCATTTTTACAAATTTTCATTAACATTTTAATAGGAATAATACGTCGTCATGTTTCCAGTTTTGTTTCTTTCGATAAATTGAATTTCTTTCCTTCATCTCAGAAAAATAAATCTCAGAAAAATAAATCACCGGAAAAGGAAGAAAATAATTAAAAAAGAAGCATTTCAAAATTATGTTTTCTAACAGTCACGCTTTATGCTGCATTTTTGCAAATTTACAATAGCTTTTTAATAAGAATATTACATCGTCATGTTGCCCGTTCTGTTTCTTTAGATAAGTTGTTCCTTCATGTTCGAAAAATAAATCGGTGAAGAAGGAAGTAAGTAATAAAAAATGAAAAAAAAAACTTTTTAAAAATATTTTCACTTGCATTTTTGTTTTATGCTGCCTTTTTGCAAGCTTTCATTAACTTTTTAATAAGAATAATGAGTCGTCCTGTTTCCAGTTCTGTTTCTTCCGATAAGTTGAATTTCTTTTCTTCATCTCAGAAAAATAAATCAGCGGAAAAGAAGGAAAATAATAAAAATAAAAATTTTAAAATTATGTTTTCTAACAGTCTTGTTTAATGCTGCATTTTTATAAACTTACAACAACTTTTTGATAAGAATAATGCGTCATCCTCGTCATGTTTACAGTTCTGCTGTTCATCTTCTCTGGCAATCAGTCAACGAAATAGTATATAAAATACACGTAAACTTCTAGCGTTTTTTGAGCTTCTGAGAAAATCTGATGTCCTTTTTAGATCTAAGACTCGGAACACATCTGCTTTATTACTCTTGAAGTCTTTCATTCTCAATATTAATTTAAACAAGAAAATTAAACAAGCTTTACATCACTTATTAAGTTGACAAAATTGTGAAAAAGACTTTTCATGGAGTTCCTTGTAAACAATTTTAACATACGTTTCTTAAAAATAAAAAAATAGTTACATAATTTTCAATTGTAGTCAAATTGACCCGGAACCTTAGTATTCCGAGGGTTTTTTTTCTTTTAGACAAATAAGATTGTACAAAATAACAATTGTACAAAAGAACAATTGCACAAAATAGTAATTTTTCCTAAAAATAAATCTAAAGTTGTCCACTCGCGTTTTTTGAGCTAAACTCATAGATATAACTAAACAATAAATAATTTGTTTTCATTCTACAACAGCTATAACATGCATGTACATTATTATCAAATTACGAGCTTGCGAATAATTAATAAAATAAAGTACCGTAATTACTATCAATAATAAGTTTCATATATACAATTCTATATGTCTGTTATCACAATCCGCCGAAGTTACTTTTCGTCACCATTATAATTAAGAACAAATGGAAAACATTAAAACACGCTTTGGCATTTTTATTATCTTGTATAAAATCAGAGTTTATATAAGAACCAGCCGATAAGAGAAATCTTCTTTCTCTCTAGGAAACTACAAGTAAAATGGTTCCAATATGGTGAATCTGTATTCTTTGCATTACTAATATGTTAAAACATAAATAAATCAAGCAATAATGGAGGCTATAGCTATCAGCGAGTGTGCACTCAAAAAAGTAAGTCATCATTAAAATTTTCATTCTTTTCAGATCTGAAATATCTGTATAATATTTTCAATAACTCTGTAAAATATTAAAGAAAACAACGCATTTTATTAAAAAAAAAATTTTTTCCGTGCTAAAAATGATAATTTTTTAAGTAAAAAATATTAAGAGAAACAATGCATTTTATTAAAAGAAATTTCAATTATAATGTTAATGTAAAAAATATGAAGAGAAACAATGCATTTTATTAAAAAAAATTTCAACTATAATGTTAATGTAAAAAATATGAAGAGAAACAATGCGTTTTAGCATAAATAAATTGAACTTGTGTTTTAAAAAGTATTAAGAAAAAGAATATATTTCACCAAAACTAATGTATTTTATTTTAAAAAATATCAAACTTTTGTGTGAATATTAAAGGGAAACAACTTATTTAAACAATCAATAAATCAAATTAATTTAGCCAATAAATAAATCAAATTTACTCTATCAATACAAATTAAAAACTTCTTTTTCTCATCATTTAAGAATTTTGTTAATTTATTACAAAACTTTTATATGAGCTTCATTTTTAAAAATATTCGAGTCAAATTTTGTGTCAATTATTTAGTTATATTTATTTGCCAAGCAATTTGACAGCTCACCTTCCATGTTTTTCTACTTCTATAAGTTATTTTACTAAAAATATAGTTGTTATTCTTATTTCTGAAGATATCTTTACAATAATGTTTGAGAAATCAATCATTTTAAAGATTGATGCATTAATAATAAAACAATAGCATTTATACAAACATATAGCATTAATAATAAAGCAATCGCTTTCAGCTGCCGAAAGTGTACTTAATAAATATTTATTTAGTATATGAATTATACTAATTTGCATTTTAAATATAATAAATTTAAATACATATGAAATTTTTTACCATAGTTCGAAATTAAATAAATGGGTATAATTCTTTTTCAGATGCACGTCTAAGTCTAAAAATGTGACTTCATTAAGCCGCAAATGGTATTTTTTTCCTGTTTTAGTATATTCAATGATCATAACAATGCTTACAAGGCGTTTTTTGTGCATTTAACAAAATCATTCTTCTCATAGTATATTCAACATTTCGCGAAAAAAAATGCAACCTATTCCGATAAATGAAATGAGATATGAAATTTTTATCTAATGAGCCGATTTCGAATTTTTATAAAATATTCCTATTTCAAATGAATGCAAAATGATGTAATATAAAATTATGTAAATTTTCATAATTGGTAATAATACAGGGGTAGCATAAATGATTGGATTTTAAGTATTTATAGTTTCAAAACCATTATAATGATGTAAATATAAAATATAAAATAATGTAAATTATCATAATTGTCAATAATACAGGGTTAGCATAAATGATTGGATTTTAAGTATTTATAGTTTAAAAAATATTACACATATTACAAAAAATAAAGCATGGAATTACTTAAAAATATGCCAAGTTTTTTCTGTTACAAATGCTTGATGTGTGGCTTTTTTGTTACATAAGAAACATTTGACCTATAATCAAATTAATTCCACACATTTGGCATTTTAAGACTATCAATAGTTCTTATTGCTGCACAAATGCGTTCTTTGAGTTTATACAATATATTTTTGTCGTTTGTAGTCCATAGCAGTGTATTTAAATTAACTCCTTAAAAAGAAGTAACATTGTGTAAGGTCTGGGGATTTTGGTGGCCGTGTGATTTGTCATCCACACTCACAAGACGCTTTTCATGAATTATCGATGCCATAAACACTGCAAGAACATTTTTGTGCAGCATTAGAAACCATTGACAAAATGAAACAACAAAATCTGTGGAGAGAATTTGATTAAATAAATGCGCGTCCTCCAACAAAATAATCACACAATAGAACATTTTTGTAGCTAAAAATCATATTATATTTTTCTTTCGTTCCGTGTATCAATTTTCGTATTATGTGTTCTATGGTTTAACAAATATAAATATTTACAATCCAGATTTGCTAATGACGATGGTTTTCATGCTTATCACTGCGAAAACTATTTATTGAAAAAATGATTTTGAAACTTATTTACTTTGCATTGGTAGAATATTCATTTTTAAATTATAGTAATATAACAAACAGCAGTCTGTCTATTTAATTAACCGTAAAGTTTACGGTAATGATCTCTTTTTACCTTCACGGTTTTTAATCCGTTTATAACTAGTAAGGTTAAAGAAAAACTTGAATGCAAAACTATACGGTTTTTAAATTTCTTACAACAACCGTAGTTTCAAAACCGTTAAGAAAAAGAAATTTAAATAGATGTCGGAGACAGTTCAGCGGCTTTATGGTGCTGTTATCTATTCTTAAATGAAAGTAGCGTATTCTCATAGCACAGGGACGTGAATTTGGAAATGCAGAACACTGAAAACTCTTCATGTGTAAAAGCGAAAGAGAAATATTGCGGTGCCAACGATGGGATTCGAACCCCCGTTGTCTCGGTCATGAGATTGATAGATTATCTCCCTCGGCTATATAACATGTACCCAGCTGTGGAGAACTAAGTGGCTTCATTAGGTGGGCCTAATTGGTGCGATAAAATTCGGGTTGCTTAACTATATTAGGTGAAAATTATTCTCACAGATAACAGTTTGAATACCATCTAATTTATGGTTATTTGACTATTTTGTTAGAATATGGTAAAATAACGATTAAATAAGTTTTTATTTTACCATTTTCTCCTAGAACAGGGAAAGCGTTAAATAAGAAACATCTTTATTCAGTGTTTTTATGGTTTTATTAGTCATAGAAACAATTTTTCATTTTAATCTTTTATCAGGCCGTGGAAAGTATATTTTTCACTAACTTCATTAATTTTTAAATGTTGATGGAAGGCTATTTTTCCACCTATGATTTGTGCGGCCATCTGTTGATAACTTCAGAAAATAATACGAAAAAGCCATTAAAGGCATTTGTTTATGTAAATGTGGGTAACAGTAAAGGTTATCATGGAATCAAGAAGAGAGGCCAAGACTGGGGAGCTATTTTCTCGTGCGCGTTATGCGTTCGTTTATATGATCATTACATACAGTACTTATTCTTAGTTATAAGCACAGATTTCAAAAAATTCGCTTAATTATAAACGATTACGTTCAAGTTTGTAAAGTCAAGCTCGAGTGATTTTTTACACCTGTCTTCCCCAAACAGAAAGGCCCTAAAAATAAAATTAATTTAGGTAATAAGATAAATGAATAAATCAGTTTCAATTCCAAAAATATTTCGACACAACATTTCCTGCAAAAAAAATGCTTTTTTAAAGAGTTGAGTTATTTATGTTTTTTATCTTCTATAAACTAGATTTTTTTTTTTTGTTTATAAACAAAATTTGAACCGAATGAGTTTTAAAGGTTAAGGATGTCCCAAGCTTTCTTACCGATACTGCAGGAACCGTATGAAGAATGTTTTTCTGTTAGTTTAGGAAGATAATACTTGATTGATAGACACTTCATTATTAAAAAACGTGAACTTAAAAAGATGGAAAAATTTTAAAAAATTACATTTACAATGTTTAAAGTCTAGTTTAAAATAATAGTTTTAAATAATTTTTTATAAACATAAATTTTAATACTTACTATGAAACACTTAAATATTTTTAAATGGTTTTAAAATATGCTGTTGTACATAAATTTTAATAAAAAATATTTTTTTTCTGAAAACACTTTACCAATTAACGCAAAAATATATTTATAAATAAAAAAATATTTTTAGTTGCTTGAAAATGACATTTAAAAAAAGTGGTAAAATCTTTTGTCAAATATTTTATTTGTTAGATAAAAGTAGACCAACAAAATTTTGAATTGTTTAATATATTCATCTTATGAAAAGCGGGCGGGGGTGCCATCCCCTCTGCATAGGATCAAAATTGAGATTGCATGTCTTCGCATCATCCTCAGGGATGCTTCCCAGACCGTCGCCAATAGCCCATCGTGCAGCTCTAGTGCGACGCAAATGAACAACAACAACATATGAAAACAATTCCAATACAGTTAATAATCTTAAATAAATTAAACTCTTACAGTTAATTTGTATATTTTTATATGAATATAATTTTGTTTCCCAGGAAGGGAGGAAATCTACAGTTAATATCTTCAAGAAGTTCAAAATGTCCATCAACAGGCCACTTATTCCATTAAAGATATTTCTCTTCTGTTTCTATGGAGGTAAGATTTTTCCCATTGCTTTAGTGAAAATAACAAGAAATATAAGAATTCAGACAATAAACCATTCAACGTTATCTCTTACAACTATTACAGGATGTCCTAAAATTCGTGCCAGAAGTAGTTCTGATAAAAATCACAGGCTTTTCAATACAAATTGTTGTTCTTTTTCTCTGATTCATAAGACTGATTGATAGTAAATAGCAAGGAAAAGCCTATAGCATCTATCTATTTTGTGGTTTTGCTGAAACAAACGCAAAATATTTAATGACTAAGGTATTTTCCATATGTGTGGGTGAAATTTGTTTATACTGTGTCCAGATTCCTCCTTTGAGGCGTGGTCGGTTTTACTTTATGTTGGAATATATGGTAGGCTTTTAAAAAAAGAAGAAATGAGAAAGTTTGGCGTTAAATTGTAATTGTTGAACCTACATGACCAATTCATGTAACATGAAATTACAAGACTAAAGAATAGCTAAACAGCGCTTAAAACCTTGCTCAAAAATAAAAGAGCTCTATTCTTCATTTCTTTATTTTTCTAGAACTTCATTTATTATAACCATGAACTGATAAAACTCCCACTATCGTTTTCTTTTCGTAGATAAGGTTTTATATCATAAATGGTACAAATTTGAATCTTATTATAAATTTTAAGACACCTTTTATAGTATTAGAATCGATTTTTCTATTACGCTTCCCAATCAATAACAAAAAGGTTTAAAACTTTCATTCTAATTTTTGGAATATTTTAATCTTTTTCAAAAATATAACGTTATTAAGTTAAAACTCTAAAAAATGTGAGGCATTTCAAATTGAACTTATGAAATTCTATTAATTTTTAGCATGTATTTCTAAATGTTAGTTTTATTTATGCAAATTCCTCACCTTATACGAGTTGCTATCAACTTTAAGTTTAGCGAATTCTCTTATGAATTTATTTTCAAACACTTTAACGTAGCTTTAAAATATATATTTCTATAAGTTTGCTTTATTTAATCTTTATCTGCACAATTTATTTGCTACCTTTTTCATATTTGTTATGAATGAGTTTTCAAATTGTACTATGAATTTTTCAATATGGGTTTCTATAAGCTTATATCATTTCCTCTAAAATTCACTTCCGATCTGATTTATTTAACGCTCTTAGAAATGAATTTTTAAATTTTTTCCAATAAATTTTCAAAATATATTTCTAAAACCTTATATATTTATATCAATTCCTCATTTGCAGCTTCAGTATACAGTCATACTTAACTTTATTATAAATGAGTTTTCATATTGTATGATGAATTTTTAAGATGGATTTCGATAAATTTATTATATTTTACTTCTAAATACTTAATTTACTACCATAAAAATTATATGTCTCGGCAAACTACAACTTAAATTAGAATTTAAAACTTTCAAATTATATCGCAGTTCTTATTTTACATTGAATTACTAAATTCTTATACATTTTTCTATAATTAATAATTAATGTAAATATGGGCTTTATTTTTGAGACAATTGTTTTTCATTTATCTTCTTTTAATATTTTTATTGCAGCGGGATCCTTCGTAACAGCATTCCTTACAGTCCATTTTAAACATCATGGTATGACACTTGCTGAACTGTCAACGGCCTACATGATTTCTCCAATCGTACAAATTGGTGGAACATTGCTGTCAGGAATCATAGCAGACAAAATAGGACGCTCCAAGCCGGTATTATCAGCAAACTTAGCGATAACAGTATTAACCATGATAGGTATTATGTTAATACCAAGCCCAAAGTATATTAATTGCAATGTACAAACAGAGTACAATTCTTCTTCGAATAATAACGTCACAAACATGAAATGTGACGTAGGACAATTAGAAGAAAATTTGTGTTACAAACAATGCATAAATGAGTCTTCAAAAAACTACAGTGATCAAACTACAATTAAAAAGGGTTCAACGTCATTTGAACATGTGATGAATGAAACCATTGAAATCCAAAATCTTTGCAGATCGAAAAACTTTACAATGTGCAAGTGCAATGAATCAAATGGCACTCTTTGTTCTACTGTTTGCCCAAGTGAACCAGACACTAAGTGTTACGATGAAAGTCAAAGGAGTACATTGAGCAAAGTAACTATTCTTCTTTATATCTTGTGGATGACTGCGTATTCAAATTCCTATAGGATTTGTGACGTTACTACCATGCATTTGGTGACGATGCATAATGCGGACTATGGTAGGCAACGTCTTTTTTGTATGGTTGGAAATGTTATAGTTTCAGTTCTAGCAGGTTATTTAGTAAAAATTACGACACCGATAGGTGGCGAAAAAAATTACTCAACTGCTTTTTACTTATTTATATCATTGATCAGTTTCTGTTTTCTCGTCGTTTATAAATTAGATGTTCAAGTCAAACCGCCTGGAAGGAAAATGAAGAAAAATGCAGCAATACTGTTGAAAAATCCCGATATTTTGGTTTTTGCATTCGTGGTTCTAATCCTGGGCACTTCTTGGAACTTTACAAATAAATTCATATTTTGGTACTTAGAAGAAATGCAAGCTCCAAGTGTTCTCCTCGGACTAATTCCTGCCATTGGAGCTTTGTATGGTTTGCCATTTTTGTTTACATCAGAATGGTGGATGAAAACAATTGGGACAACAAAGTTTTTTATTATAGGACTTTTAGGTTATGTCTTATACTGCATTGGATATTCATTTTTAAAAGATCCATGGATGTCACTGTTATTAGAATCTGCAAATATTGTGACTTATCATCTCTTGTGGGTTGCAGTGATTTTAAAGAGCCACGAGATGGCCCCAGAAGGACTGACAGCAACTGTTATTTCTGCTGCGGGATCAATCCATTTCCAATTAAGTAAGCTATTTTTTTCTAAAAGTATGATAAATTTATTTCGCTATTATACAATATCAAATGGAACAAGAGGCACAAAATTCCAAAACTAACTCCACTAATGAATTACAAAATGGTGTCTACCAATAAAAAATTTTGCATTGTAAAAGAGAACAAATAGCAGAATCGTGTGTAAGGAGAAAAGTATGCTTCAGAGAAACTTTTATTCTAGCAATCAGATTTTCTCATACTAAAATATAACCTTAATTATTCGAAAGGTATACATTAAGTATGCTAAGATTACTTGAGGTTTCAGCTATGGAATTCGATTCTGTTACGTAATTTCTTATAATGAGAAAGTATTTTTTCTAAGAGTAGACTCATTTTGGGAATTATGGTTCCAATAAGTTAGTTGAATGATCAGAGTTTCATGTCCCTTATTGTTATTTTTATTTATTATGTTTTATCATCTTGCCTCGGAAATTCTAGTTTTCAAGACTATAATTCTTATTACCACACATTTAGTAAAAACTATAGAACTGGAAAGCAAATTTAACCGCATAAATGGCTCTTATGCCATTATTTAAGTTATTATGATAAAACTACAAAGTTTTATCACGTTTATGAAATTCTATCACATATTATAAAACTATATTTTATCGTTAATTTTATTAAAATCATATCCAAAGCAATTTGGTAAAAATTACCTTGCTTTTTGATGTTTCCATAGAGCCAGAAATAATGTAATGGTAAATTTTCTATAATTTGGTAGCTTCGACCATACTTTTTTATCAGCATATTTGGTTTTTCTAATGCACAATAAAAAACAATTTACATTACAACTTTATGTAAATTGCCCAGCAGCTCAATTGCCTCTTTGCGATTCATAATTTAGGTGGCCCAGCGTATCAATTTTAAAACTTAATTGCAATTGTTTGTTGAACTAAAATACGCAGAATTTTCAAGCACGCATAATAACTAAAAGTAGACAATTTATAATGCAATTTGAGCTCTGAGTATATCAGTTGCAATTTTTCAATTGAAAAAAAAGGTGTTCCACTGTGATCACCCTTAATATAAACTTTTAAAACCTTTATTGAAAGGGAAATATAAAATAGCGTGTATCAAAATGTAATATTTAAGACAGGTAAAGACAAAAACTCTATCGAAATCAGACGAGTCACAGCAGAGGAAGGCTAAACTGAAAACATCAAACCCTACTTATTTGCTGGAGGAAACAGAGAAAGTTTCATCTTGCAATCAGACTTATTTGATGATTTTCACCCCACTTCCTCACCAGCAATTAACATAACTCGATAGCGTTTTTGTCATTTCCTTTCTTAAATATCAATATTTAACTCCTAATGCGCATAGTTTTTTTTTTTTTTTTAATTTCATTTTTATCATGGACTTTAAAATTTCAAAGATGGTCATTCTAGCTCACTTTGCACGGGAATTTATTTAAATAATCTTAGTTTTAAAATAATTTCTCTGATCACAAAGCTCAGAATTGCAAATACCATAATGAATTTTTCATATTGTTTTAGAAGCATTATTTATTGCTTTAGTAACATTATTAATTGCTTTAGTTGCATAATTATTTGTCTCAATATAATTTTTACTAATTGTTTCAGTAGTAATATTAATTGATTTTGCTAACACAATAATAACACAATAATTTGCTATCCAATTTCAGGTAAAACATCAGGAAGTTTGATTGCCCGCTTCGTGATGAACAACTTTGGTGGACCTGCTGCTTACCGATTTGTTGCTGGAATGTGCTTCGTGGTTGCTGTTTTTTACTCACTTTACCTTTACTGTAGAAATTGCTATGCCAGTCAATTTCAAGTTTTAGAACAAAGTAATTAACTAATATTTATTTGTTGGTTTTATGCACATTAAGGGTGAGGAATCGTTCGAGTCTTGAGTCTGGCTGATTTGTGAACTGTAGCTTTGAGAAAATAGTATGGGATCAATCCATTCTAGGTTTTTGGGAAGTATACTTAAAGGCTTTTTAACAAACAAATATATATAAATATGGTCAGTAAATAAAGTAATATATATATATATATATATATATGCGTATATATATATGTACGTATATATATATATATATATATATAATACCTGAAATTAATNGATAGATAGATAGATAGATAGATAGATAGATAGATAGATAGATAGATAGAAACTTTTGAAATGCATAGATTTCAATCTGTACCTGAATAAAACCAAAATACTTTTTAGTGTCCTCAGAAATTTTAAAAAAAAATAAATTTAATAAGTCAATTAAAATAATTTTTTAATTAGAATTTAAAAATTTATCTCTCTGAAAAATATGTTAATTGAAGGTCTTAATTAATAAATGCATCGTTTTATTTTTTGTTTAATAAATAATCTTTATTTTCATTCAATTTAATCCATTTTAATTTTTTTTTTTTTGGTTATCAATGTATTTTGTAGAAAATGAATTAATTTTATTCAGTTTTTCCTTACTAGATAAAACTTCCATTTGAGCACCCAAATCAACATTGTATCACGTACATTTTGTAGTACCCTTAACATTTTGAAATTGGAACTAGAGTTTTAAATTTTTACACCAACCTAAAAACTAATTGAAAATTAATTAAATTAATTCAATTAATTGACCATATAAATGTTTCGCACACATTGTGTGCAAAATTACCTAGTGAGCGAAAAGTATCTAGAAATCTACATAATTTTTTTTTTACTTTCAGGTAATCAGGAAAATGATGAGAAAATCGAGTGTTAAATTGAAGCAGAGGAATGATATAAGATTCCTGATTATGTAAATGTTTATACTAGAGTTGAATAAAATGTAAATAAATTTTCTAGACTATTTTATGACAGGCATAAAAGCTAAAAGAAATCCTATTAGTACACCTATTGAACTTTCATTCCAGAAGTTTCAAAATTCTTTCATAAAAGTGTAGAAACTATTTTAAATACTTTTACAATTGTACAAAGTGCTCACTGGAATCTGTATCCAACCAATTAACTTGTAAACAGTTACGGCTATAGTTATAAAAGTAGCGCCTATGTACAGTAAAAGGGTCATACGCTACAAGATGAGACAGTTTACAGCACTGCCTGAGAGAAAACTGCTCAGGTATGGTTCCTATTTTTAAAATTGTTCGACGGCCTCGATTTAGCAACAACACATTGTGGACATTCATGACAATCGATGACAGCAAATTGCAGTAATGTCTTTCTAAAACCTAGTGGACTGCGCGTCAAACATTTTATCCTCCTTGCGAAGGATCGGTGAACTGCGCTTAAAACAACCTTTGTGACCATCCTTTCTCCTTCAATGATGCAGTCAAACATTATCTGATAAGATCATCTAGCCAACAATGTTCGCCAGGCGAAAGGATGTAGTGGAGGAGATAAGTCAATTAGTGTTCCCTTATTTTTTTTATTTAATTATGCAATTTTTCAATTAGTAGTAATTTTTTATTTATAGTAATTTAATTTCTGTAATTTTAAAATAAAAGCTATATTTAAACTAAAAAAAAAGTTTTTTTTATGGTAAAAAGGAGTCAATTAATTGGTAAGTGATTATAAGTTTATACAGTATAAAAAATCGAGGGTACAAAAATACAAGGATAATTAATCATTTTAAGGTAACTTTTGTTAAGGTAAAGTGTCACAACCTAGCATAAATTTGCCAAAAAAAACCTACACTGATGCTTTTTATGGTAAAGTGTCACTTTTCGGGATATCCTACGCTGATATTTTTAATGGTTATGGGCCCGTAAGCATTTGCCCGTCATACCCAATACAGACTTTTAAAATTTGTTAAGAGCCATAGATAATACATATACTGAATACTATGAGTGAATATAATAAATTCTAGATGTAAATTCAATCCTGACTCTAATATCTCAAATTTAATTCTGGAATAAATTGGCATAATTTGTTCCAATATATTATTCTGGACCCGGTGGAAGCTTATCGCCAAGATTGCGCTTGATTATTATAAAATGCTCCCTCACATGTTAATGAGAACTGGAAACGCAACCTACTAGAAGTGCTATTCGCATACTGTTAAAAGTGTTACAATTGAAGCAAATCCTAAAAAGCAAGCTGAAAATCTTAATCAAAAATTCGAAAATTGATCTTCGATATAGGTAAATTCGGGTCATCTTCTACCATGACGTTAAACAAAAAGAGACAGACAGGCTCACTCTTTTATTCCAGGCATCAATAATCGTTATATTATTAATGTAGTTTTACGATGAAAATTCGACATGATTCTTTTTAATAAAAAGTTAAAAATTAAGAATACACCGATAACAGTTTAGCCATACTCGGTGTATTAAATAGGAAAATGAACATGTGATTGATATGTATAATATTATTAATATACATGAGTCAATGTACACAAATTAATATATAGAAATTAGTGAGATTTCCTATATAAATGACACATACCAATTTATTTAAAAACAGAGAGACTTATTTAATGTAAAAGTAAAAAATTAAAAAAACACATTTTTATCATTTATATATAAAAGTATTACTCTTTGACCTAATTGTTTTTTTGTTTCTTTAAACACTATTTAGCATGGCAAAAAATTAAACTTAAAAAAAATGGAAATGTGAATTTAGGTTTGCCTGACTTGCAAGCTCCTCATTTCTAAAAAGAATTAACCTAATTCCTTAATAATTTCAGTCGTTTTCTATTTTAATTAAAATATAAAGGTAGCATAATTTATAAACTCAACCTATAATGATATTCTTATATTGATATATAATTTAAAAGTCACTAAACCTCTTAATGCAATTTCATATTTTAAACCACAATATTTTAAAATTACTTGCCAATTATATGGAGATAAAAATATTCATTGAATTCACAAAATATTTTCTGAATGGATATCTAAGAGAAAGAGCCATTTATTAGTACGTTTCTTGAAAAGTTTCCGAAGTAGCTGCAACTCCAACATACTACCGGCTGCTTCGAAAACATATCCTAATTTTCTTTCCTGTGTAGTTCCATTAGTATTAATCAAGAATAATACTTTGATTTTAGTAAATCTTAGTTTGGTAGATGTCTGTACGAAAAGACGCAATGAGAAAAAACATTTAATATATAACATAGTAGTCTGAATTTTTTTTCTAAGAACTTATCAGGCATATCTCTTAAAACATTTCTTTATTTTATTTTATTTATATTATCCCTTTTTATTATATCTCCCTTATCCATTAACTATAATTCCTTTATCCATTAACTATAATTAGCTTATTAAGTTTTTTGTAGACAGATTCTATATTTCTACTACAAAATCCACTTTGGACTAATAACAAAAGAATTCTTTAATAAGGAAATAAAATTTCTTCTATGTTTTCCAACGTTTTTCTTAGTTCAAAATTACCAAAGAAAAATAATATAATTAACCATTAGAATACAAGTGCATTCCTTAACTCGTATGTGTTAAATCAACACTGCTTCTTACACTGTAAAAAATTCTAAATCAAATTACGGTATAAAGTACCAGCACTTTGGATGCATCATCGACAAAATCAATTTTGCCGTAAAACCCATTTTTACTGTAAAATATCATGACCGTAACTATAACAGTAATATTTATTTAATTAGAATGATTCGGTGCTTTTGCGATAATTATTACTGTAAAAATTAGGTTATATATTATTTTTTGTTCCGTGACATGATCCGGTAAAAATATATTTTACGATAAAAAGTATCGGTAAGCTGAGTACCTTTACTTTATACCGGAATTTGATTCAGAATTTTTTACGGCATACAGCGAAAAAACAAAGACATATTTCGGTCACTAAAATCTTACACTGATAATACCTTGCTGGTCAGATTTTCTTCAGAATTTATTTTCTTCAGATTGCCCACATTAATAACAAAAAAGTAAAGTACTCCCAAACAATCTGTTGACGACGTTAACGTTAATGCTGGAAATGAAGTCAGGATTCCGCCAACATTTTAAAAAGAAAGTTAAGTCCTTAAAATGACTAAAAAATGTACATGAAAAATCTGCAGATTATTTTAAATAAAAATATTCAAAACATCTTAAGATTTCCGAAGAAAATCTTAACATCTGCTCAACGTGAAAGCAAGCATGAAATTTAGAAGGAAAAAAAAAACAGAACATTTCTTTTTTTTAGCACACTGTAAGTATTACAAGCATAACAAAATATATAGGGATACTAAAGTTATATAAAGTTTATTGCTCAAACAATTTTTTGAAAATTTTGTTCAGTACTCTTATTGGACTTTTATTAGTTGAGTTTATTGCCGCTTTCAATAAAAATGTCCGGACAATTTTGCTAACTTACAAGTGAAAAAATAACTTCTTATTAAAAAACTAACTTGTTTTAACTTCAACAAAACAAAAACAAAAACTTCATTTCAAAACAAAAAGTTATCTATTAATAAAATGAACAAATATTTGATTTTATATGACCTCTTCATATGTGGACTTTCGCTTCTTAGCTTTTAAAATCACAATATGAAAAAATTTATAGTTTTACCCTCACTGAAACATTCGTGGACGTTTAAGCTCTCTGGGGATTCCTCAATAGATGCAGAACATATAAGTTATTTGGATAGAATTCCACATAAACAGAAGAGATTTTCGAAAAAGGAAACTAAATCCACGCGCATGAAAACGTAAGTAATTTTAAATATTATATAATTTAGTTATTCTGAAAATTATTTTTAATCCTTTGACTAAGTAGTTCTGTGATTTGCATGAACCTTTCAAATTCATATTTAATTAATATTTAAAAATAATACAGTCAAAGACATGCAGCTTCGCATATGTCTTGGTACTTTAGGATGCATGGTGAAATTTAGGACAGCGTAGTAGTCAAGTGAAATCTAATAATTATGAGTATTTATATTATATCTATTAAGTAATATTTTATGTGTATTTAAATTAATTGATTTATATTAAGGTACATACATACGATAACTTCATATACAGAATAACTTCAAGATTTTGTGTTTTTTCCATGATTTTGACATTTTACTCCGAAGTATTAAATATTTTTTCTGACTTATGTCAGATTCTTTTCAGTAATCATTTATTATGCGTGTTTTGCATAATTAAACTAGTTTAGAAACTAAGATTCAAAGCAGTATGGCATTGTACTTAAATAAAACTCTGTATCTCTTTAAGAAAATTCCTGAATAATTATTCAATCTACTACACATTCAATCTACTGTATTTTAATAGACCATAAAATAACAATATGCATGTTTGTTCCTAGTTAGTTGCAGTTAAACATTTGAAATATTTATATTCATTTACTTAATTGAAACCTGAGGTTCCCGTATGTGTACCTAAAATTATTAGTCCCCTGACAGCTTAATTAATATTTTGTTTTTCTTATTATGACTTATGACAGTAAAATAGTAAATTCGGAACTGCAAAATATTTTTATATTCCTTTATACTTCAGTAGTGAAGAGGTTAAACACTTTGTACGTTATGAATGTGTAACACAAATTTTTCAATTGCGTTGGAGTTTTTTGAGAAAGTGTAACAGTATGAGATGAGATGATAGCAAATGCAGTGACAAGAAGTATAGAACCCAGAATCTGCACAGCTATCTTAGTTAAAAACAGGTTTCAGAAAACACTGGTTTCAAATAACTAGTTTACTTTATGAAACGTTACAAATACTTTATGCAGACTTTACAATGAACTATTTAGAAGTGTAAATCTTCTCTCATAAATTTCTTTCCCAAGATAGTTTCCAAATACGAGATTTTGTTCATACGAGATTTCAATCTGCGAAATTTTGTTCGTATGAGATTTTAAATCCTGCATTATTCAATCCCCACTAGATTTTTTGATGTTATATGTTTACCTGTACATTGAAAAAAAATGCTCTCGTCATTCATTACGACAGCTTTTTAAGGGCATGATAGTTAAATTAAAGCTATGAAAGATGTTATGCCTGAAGGCAAATCGTGAGCTTGAATTCGACATCAATTTAAAAATTTTAAAACAAATGAGTTCCTACATAATGAATTATGCTTCGGAGATTTGTGAGACGTTAATACTAATGTTTAAAACTGAAATATTCCACAAACATTAAGAAATGTACACATTGGTATATAGTATGGAAAACATAGATTGCAATTGATTTTTCAAGAATCGTGAGGTAATTTATTACGACAACCTGTTAAAGACATGGTAGAGAAATTGTAGTTATGAAAGATGCCATGCCATAAGACAAGCAATAAATTCAAGTCAGTTATGATTTTGCAATTTTTAAAACAAATTAGTGCATGTGCAATAAATTACATTTTGAAGATGTCTGAGAGATAAATGTCAATATTTAAAATTTAAATGTTCCTGAAATATTGACAAATGCAATCACTTTTGTGGACAACACAAATGGAAAAGAAGTTTTCAGGGATCGTGAAATAAATTAAGAAATACATTTTAAACTTGAGATAAATGAACTTAGAGTTGTATAGGAAAGAAATGGAAAGAAGGTCCACATGCTTTAAGCTACCAAAATAGGACGCTCTTCATCAAGACACACATAGTCGTATTTCAGCTGCTCGATTAATATTAACCTTTTCTTAAAATAAAATATTTCTACTTGCTTCAAATTAGGTATAGAAAAAAGGTCGGCTTATTCCGAGGGCCCAAAACATGACGTTCTTCTTCAGGACGTGTGACAATTTTGTTTAAGGTGCGGGAAATATACGGACCTTTCTTCCATTTCTGTTATGAAGCAATAATAATTTGTTTCTTCAAGCACACTTTTGTGTCCCTTTTTGTGGGGGAGGATTATATCTTTCAGTTCAAAAAAAAATTTTAACAGCATCAGAATGTCTAAAACTAAATTTTAAGTTCAGGAAACATTCTTTAATATTTAGTGGAGTTTTTAGGAAGAGAAGATAATGTTATTAAACTAAACTAATTTTCTTCTAAATCGCTGCTCAATTATTGTACATTTATAAATTTACTTACAATAAAAGGTACAAGGAGTATCGTAATAGCTTCCCTTTATATAAAACTTTTAAAATCCATTTTCAAAAGAGACCTTAAGTGTAAACCTTATGAGTATGCGATAAATATTCCATAAATAAATATTTAATCCAAAAAGAAAACCGGGTACTTTTTGAAATCAAACGATTTACTAAGGAGAAAGGCTGAATTGCAAGCATCAAAACCTGCTGGATTGCTGGATCAAATCAAGAGGCATTGAATACTATTATTTGAGTGCCATTAAACAAACCAACTGGTTTTCCATTCGCCTCTCTCGATAGTGAATCGACAGATTTCAATAACCCTTTTGCTTCTTCATTACTAAAATATTAATGTGTGCACTTTTTTAACTTTATATTTCAAAAAGATTCAAAAATCTTAATATAAAATCACGATAAGGTATATAATATTCTAAATGTTAAACAAATAATATGATTAAATCTTAAGCGAATATCATTCGTTAACTAGATGAAAGCAAAAAGTTAACAGATTTAAAGCCTTTTAAGCTATTCTGTAACTTCGTTAAATCTAAAGTAATTTTCGAAATTTGTAAAATAAAACATCGTAACAAATTAGATATTCTAAATCATCTTATAAAACAAATAAACAAACAGCGGAATATTTGTCAGAAAAGAATTTTAAATTCTTTCTCAAATGGGAAGGCATTTCAGAGGAAAGGCGCCTGAGAGAATTTGAATGCACTTTGAATACGAAGAATTTATCGATTTATTGTGATATCGAAAAAGGAATTTTAATATTGTGACCTTGGTAGATTTAGAAAATGAGAGGAAATGCTTACTGCCTATTTTATTTTACTTTTCAGACAAATTAAAACAAACATTTTCCACAAACATTTCTTAGAAATTTATGGGATTATAAAGCAGTTTTATGCATCGTTTCAACATTAAGAAGTGAACAATAAAAGCATTTTCACAATATCATAGGATGCTTGAAAACATCAGAGTTATTTCTAAACTAAATTTTTGAAAACACGATTCGAAAATATTAAAGATTTACATTTGGGTGATTACAAACGTTGCAATGCAATCCGTACATTATAAGTTGTTATTTTATTGCTTGATTTAAATTATTTTATAGAGAAGAGTTTCCAAGCTGAAACTTGATTTTATTAGTATTTTTCACTTTCTTAAAGTCATTTACTTTCTGTATGTTTTCTTAAAAATTGAATATTTAATGGAATAATAAATTAATTTTAATCCAAAGAAAATAAATTTACTTATTTTACTCATTATATTCTTTTTTTGCATAATTAGCTTTAATTGTTTTTGGCTTCCGAAAATATAAAGTCTATGCGTGTTTTACATAAATAAACTATTGTCAATTTATTCTGTGATATCGGAAAAGGAATTTTAATATTGTGATCTTGGTGGATTTAGAAAATGAGAGGTTAACTTTTAATCTCTTGTAGCATTTCTGTGACCTTTTATCATAACCTTGTGGCCCGCAAGGTACTTTTATCTCAAATTAAAAAGTTTATTCTCGAACTAATAATCAAATGTTAACTCCTCTTTTATCTCTCGCACTACTTGTGCATTTTTCTTCATTCCCTCGTGATTTCAAATAGTTAGAGTTCATATAGTTTCAATAGTTAGAGTTCTTATAGTCTCAATAGTTAGAGTTCATATAGTTTCAATCGTTAGAGTTCATATAGTTTCAATCGTTAGAATTCAATAGTTCAAATAGTTTCAATAAGTTTGCAATGTTTGTGCAGAAAACAAAAGGTAACGTAAAGTTGAACACTCAAAACGGCATCAGTGCTTCTGGTTTTTTGATATAAAAAAATTAATTTAATTTAAACTTTCATTTCCTAGATGTATATTTATTAAAATTTTCCCTCCCTCTTATGGTATTTGTCATACTCCCAGATCACCTCTATATTAGAGTTTCTGTATATCTAAAGTTCTTCTTTAGAACATTTGATGAAAGAAAGCTTTATTGCGAAATCAAAAGAAGAAGAAAGAAAACAATAATTTCTTATGTTTTCTTGATCTGAGACTTAAAATTATTTCAGAAAACTTTCTTACAGTCCCAAGATGGAAATTACAGCGAACCGTTAAAGACCGTATTTTCTTGGAACAATTTTTCAATCCTTGACGTTAAAATTTTTGAAACTTTCTTTTTCAGGTATAATCTGAAAATGTTTGAAACTTTTTTTTTTCTTTCATAACCCGAAAATTCTTTAAACTTTTTTCCTAGTATACATTCAATCTACACCTTTTTCCTCGAAAAAAAGTTCCAATAATTCTCTACTGGTGGATGGTGTTTTCTACACTAGGGAACGCTGCAAGCTCCATACTGCCTATTTTTCCGGGTTACTGCTTCTGGTCTATTTTAAAGTCATTTGGCTCACAACGTGATCAGTGTGTTTTGAGATTCTTGCAAATGTGGTATTTGATTACTTATTACTTGTGTTTACAATGCTAACAATACTTGTGTTTACAATGCAAAAGGTGCTAACAATACCTGTGTTTACAAAGCTAAAGGTGCTAACACTAATGTAAGATGGTGCACAGCTTGCAACAAGAACAAATAGTAATAAACAAATGGAAAGAGGCCAAATTAGGATAGCCAAAAAAGCGAGTTATTAAAAATCTAGCAACCATGTCACCTTTTTTTAATAATATATCTATAAATAACTAAAACAAATTTTCACTTCAAACTCACCAGAATAANATCTATAAATAACTAAAACAAATTTTCACTTCAAACTCACCAGAATACTTAATAATATTAATACCTTATGAAATACGGCAGATTTGAGCTCAGAAATTATCTAATTTACTTCTTTTATTGAAAACAAAATTATCCGTTTGAAAATATCGTCTCGCAGAATAAACTGTAGTAAGCAATTGCAAACTTTCTAACCGGAACTAGAGCAGGTATTGAGCTCGAGATTGTTATTGTTTATATTTATATTGAAAACACAATCCATAGGTTGATAAATGTTGGAATTTTTAATTTCGAGAAAAATACAAGAATTCCAGGAACTTTTCTTTAAAGTATAAGTGAGGGGACAATTTATAAATTTAACTGCTTCAGGTAACTAAAAATTACGAACACTTTCATCAGGAATGAAAATATATTACCGATAATAAATCTTTATGAGGCGTATTCAAGTACAAAGTATTGCCACGTTAACGGGAGACAATTTACACACGTTATTTTATCATATAAATTAAATTTATATTTTTTGATATTTTTATGCATTCTCATTTAATACTAAGCTACTTCACAGGTACATACGTATTTAAACTCAATGGCGCGACAGTCCATAGAGGGCCAAGAAATACTGTGCCCATCTCAGTTTTCTTGACCTTGGGCTCTGGGGTGCAGGAGCAGATGTTCCTCCAAATCTGGAGGAAAGGAAAAGGTGGTCAGCCGAAGGCGAAACCCCCCAGTGTTTAGTTCCCAAGCATGATTGGTACTCATTTATCGACCCACTGTAGAGAAAAAAGGATGGGTCAACCTTGACCGGCACGAGGATCGAACCCAGGACCTGTGGGACAGGAGCGTGAAGCCCTAATACTCAGCCACCGGGCGTCGTATATATTTTGATAAATGTATTAATAAAAAAACTATGGACGAGATGTAAAACCATGGAATTGCCCAAAACATCAGTGGTAGAATTCTAGAAGTCAGTCCTAATAGTATTTTTCTTATTTCATAGTACTTTGCATTCACTTTATCACTTCTTCAGTACAGTTCTGGATAAAAAAATGTTTTTATCTCCATCTTCATACGGATTTTTATTTTAGAAAATTTGATGTAAGGATAAACTATGCATTCAAAAGTATACAGTAATAACAAAATTTAACCAATCGTTAGAATTCTTAAGATTGGATGAATATGTGAACAAGATTCTAATATTAATTCAGAATATAATCTTCTTTCTTTCAAAAAGGAAACAAACAATAGAAAAACGTTTATTGGAATATTAATAACCCATGAGCTATCAAGTTATTATATTAATGTTTTCTTAGAAGCAGCTATACTAAAACAAAAGGCTCTAAGTCGAATAAGAAAATAAATACCGTACTTGTAATGAATATCTCTAAAGAACACATCCATGTTTGGTAAGTGAAGCATATAATTTTCAGAACAAACTATGAGAGAATTATTTACACTTGCATATAAACTAATTCAAACATTTCATTCATTTTGAAAATACATGATTTAGACTTTCCTGAGAGCTTATTCACTTATAAAATTAAAATAGTTCGAAAGTTTTAGTAACTCGACAATGAAATTATTTGAAATTATAAGTTTAAGCATTGATAAAATACATTTTCATGTTGCTTACGTTGTTCAATTAAAATGGAATTCGGAACGAAATGCATTAATTGCTAATCAAGGAGAATTGCGATTATTTTTGTATTTAACGTCATTCAAGCATCTAAATTAATCTAAACATTTTGGCCATTTACAAAGAATTAAAACTTTAATTCTTTGGTTAAAATCTCCTTTCCCGGGGAAATATATTAACTTTTTATTGTGGATGTGATACAAAAATTAGTATTTACTAAAATAAGTTTATATTTTTAAGAAAAATGGTGAATAAAACCCCAACACGACCTAGTAGAATTTTAATAGCAATTGTAAATTTACTTAATTAAGTAATTTCCTATTAAAGATACCACTTTACGTATAGAGATCTAGTTAGATAGAATTGTTTGCAGACATCTTTTCTTTGAAAAAGAATATGCACATATATATAGCGGCGGTCATAAATGCATAGAAAAATAGCAGAAGATCGCATTTTTATTGTCATTTTTCAAAGATTTTATGGCTCATGGTAGCCCTGCAGATGTCATATTGTTTAGCTATACTTATGTATATGGGTACGAGCGACATTTGTACGGTTTCATGGTACATGGTACGAGACCATGAACTATAAATATTTTAAACTCAATTCATTTTCCTAATAGACTTGTGTTTTGAACTTATAAAGGCAATGAAGAAAAGATGAAAGTTTCAGAAACGTTAAGATTAGCGGGAACAAGATTAAAAATTATTTCAAAATTCCGGTTTTTTAATATGTAAAAACTTCAACAAAATTGTTTACATTTTCATATAGTACATTGATACTTTCTTGCCGAAATCTAAACCTCTTATGCTTTCAAATGGTAGAGACCTGCGGTCATAATGCTTTTACGGTATGAACAAAATTTATAACCGTCATACTTGATTCGTAATGCATTATCGATTAAGTTCTAAGGTAGTTAAGAAAATTGCTCCTTAGCTACAGATTTGGTATCCTAATATTGTATATTGCACAGTTTTTTTCTTTTCATTCATTTTTCAAAATTTTTTATTTTTAAAGTACTCAGCAAATAATTTTTCACCTAATGTATCATGCCAAATTATTCATCCCCTAAACTGTTAATTAGAAAAAAATTTTAAATTAAGATAATTTTTTTAATATTTTATTAATTAAGTAGAAATAACTATAGACTTCATTTTTATCGTTTACGATGTATTTTTCCTTTTCGAAAGTAATTTGCCTTACTTTTACGCATTTATTAATTAAATGATATAAAAATATTTGTTACTAGTAAGTGCTGTACTTTTTGAACACAAAATGTGTAAAACAATAATATTTTCACGAGGATAGATAGATAGATATAAAAGTTCTGTGTATATATATATATTCACTCCAATAACCAAATCCCGACGAACTGGGTCTTGCAACTTTTTACTACTTACTGAGAGAAGAATATTTAAGTTTGCCATCGAATATTTAATTAAAAAATACATAGATAGAATAAATTTTTTTGTCTGCATAGTAACCTTTAATTTTCACCCCTCCAACNTGGAACTCCTTAGCTACAGATTTGGCCCCCTAATATTGTATATTGCACAGTTTTTTTTTTCCTTCATTTTTCAAAATTTTTTATTTTTAAAGTACTTAGCTAATGATCTTTTACCTAATGTACTATGCCAAATTATTCATCCCCTGAACTGTTAATTAGAAAAAAATTTTAAATTAAGATAATTTTTTTAATCTTTTATTAATTAAGTAGAAATAACTATGGACTTCATTTTTATCGTTTACGATGTATTTTTCCTTTTCGTAAGTAATTTGCCTTACTTTTATGTATTTATTAATTAAATGATATAAAAATATTTGTTACAAGTAAGTGCTGTACTTTTTGAACACAAAATATGCAAAACAATAATATTTTCACGAGGATAGATAGATAGATATAAAAGTTCTGTGTATATATATATATTCACTCCAATAACCAAATCCCGACGAACTGGGTCTTGCAACTTTTTACTACTTACTGAGAGAAGAATATTTAAGTTTGCCATCGAATATTTAATTAAAAAATACATAGATAGAATAAATTTTTTTGTCTGCATAGTAACCTTTAATTTTCACCCCTCCAACCAAAACCCGAAGGGCAGGTTCATTTAACTATTCAACATCTACTAAAAGGAAAACACAGTCAGTCTATGGAAAGAACTCCTCTCGCCATTCGTCTGGAGGTGTGGTGGTGACTATGGTGACGAGATTGAACTATTTCAAGAAAGATTATTGGGTTAATATTTAAGAGAGGTTTTGGCTGTGTTCGGAAAGATAAAGGGAATTAGGGGAGAGAGAATCTCCCCTCTTTTAAATGAGCTATTTCTCGTTTCCATAGCAGCAGACGGTCTTAGACTTTATGGAGAAGGGAGTTCTTTATATAAACCTATATTTAAAAGTTTTCCATCTTGTTTTTGATCTTTTTATGCCTAGATTTTAAGAACTCTTGATAACCATAAAATACATATTCTGATTTTAAAATATTATACTGAACTAATTATTTTTAAAGAGAAAAACATGTTAATCAACAGTTGTTCTTCTGCATTCTCCAGATTTTAAATACGAACTCTAATTTCTACTTGTGCATCTTAACTTACAAGACAACTACGAACGAGCAAACCTGAAAATAACTGAAAAGTATTTATTCTGTAAAATTAGTTTAGTCATAATTTGTTTCTAATAAATTTTAAATTGCGCCCAATTAGCTAATTAAATTAACAAACTGAATAGCAATATAAGGAACTTTTCAAAAGACGGACAATTTTTATTTTTGTAGTCACGATCTCTAATTTAAAAGTACGATAACTTCTTTTCATTTTATAAAATAACGTCTACTGCTATGTAGGAATGCGAATGCATTTTTCATTCACATCTGTCATAAAATCAATGCGATAAGTATTAAAGATTTGCTCGAAAATTATTTTCCCTTCATTTATTAAACGATAAAGGAAAAAAATGTCATAACTTCAAGATCTTAAAATCATGTGTTTTAATTATTTATTGCAAATAAATTCAAAACTCGCTTGATACTTTTATGAAAAAAGATAAAATGCATATAATTTTCCAAATGTTATTGAAATATTACAAATTTATTCTCGTTTTCTGCAGTCAAATTTAAATGCAATATTCGAACGAAATTAAAAAGCTTTAAAAGAAAAGCGTGAACCATTTTTCTGATTCCATCTATTTGCCGGATCAATAACCATTTTTCGTCTATTTACAAGGGGAACAATTTCTTGGTGCTATTTTATTTATTTATTTATTAAACAAGAAAAGGTTGGGCTTCCTTTACAGGTTGTTCCCGGCTATGGAACCCTAAATAGGCTAGCTTCTTTTAGCGGAACCCCGACTTCATAATAGAAAAGTTCATTTAGCACGAGTGAATGTACTAACAAATAAGAAAATAGACTAATAATTATTTTGAAAATGATGAAAGTGATGCATATGCTCCTGGTATATGAATATGCTTAAAATGTATAAAATAAACAGAATAATTGTTTCCAAAAAAAATACTGTTATAAACGTTGAAGATAATTAACATAATTCTTTATTCTTGAATTCAATTATTTAATTTTGAATTGAAAAACTTGATGAGAAATAGATATAGAACTTCTTTATAAATGCATGTTCTTTTCATAATTTATTCATCATAAAAATTTAAGAAAGCCGGAATTTTTTTTTTAAATTTTACTACTTTTTTTTTATTTTTGCATTTTACATAAATAATTTGATATAAACAACCGAAATATCAAATCAACAATGGAGTATTGATTCAATATTATAATTATTACTGGTTTAAAAAAAAAGGCTTAATCTCGAAAGGCCTGTGATCTTTCCACCGAACCCTAGGGTTCCACGGAACACTTTTTGGGAACCACTACCTTACAAGACATTCGATGAAATAATACATGAAAAAAATGCACCATAGACCGAAACATATGGTAGCGCAACAGAATGATATCCGGACTATACAATAAATGCGGGGGGGGGGGGGGNGGGGGGGGGGGGGAATATTTGTAAAATTCCTCAATTTTTTTTTAATGGAAGTTATTTTAGATGTAATATATGTTCTATTTTCATGCATGCAGGGGGTGGATAAAATAATGGAAATACTTCAACACTGACACATTTTTTCATATTTTTCAAGAAATACTTAAAGAATCATTTTATTTGGTTGTTAAGCAAAGAACTTTTATCGTCTAAAGGAAACAAATTTGAATATTTCTTACAAAATATCAAAAAAGAATATTTCTTAGACGAAACACAAATTGATTGTTTAAATCTCTGGGCTTCATGTGTACAACTGTATTTAAAATGTTATAACTTTACTGTACTTGAAATGGAATTATTACAATTGGCAACGAAATTATCTATTTTACCGTTTAAAATTGATATTGAAAGTGCGTTTAACTTTATGACAGAGAATGCATTTAAAAAAGAATTTAGCACACTTTGAAATAGTGGTTGAGTGTTATTTCAAAAACTACTTCATGAATATTAATTCTTCATAAATGTCATTAATACTTTCTTTCGCCGATATCGGGTTTACAAGCATGTAAAATGGACTTAAATAAAATTTCGCGCTCCTAAGATAATGTATTAATCTTGGTTTCGAATAGTCCTTAATATCTAAAGATAGTGAAGATTTTAAAACTTTCTTTGGAATTTCAATCTTATCATTTATGTAAAATTAAGTTGAAACACTATATTGAGAAAGAACTTACCTTGAAATAAAATCATACTTTTAAGTTCAACAGACCACCTGAACTGTAGACAGTACTGGTTACTTTAAATACAAACAATATAATCTTCAAGAAGAAGAACTTCATTTTTAACTTTTAGGATTTCTCTCTGGTCCCATATTTATACCATTTTCACAAACTCACAATAACATATCTTAGGGGAAAAAGTATTCTAAATAAATCGTTTTCAATGTGTCTCTCAAAATATTTTGTCATCATCATCATCATAGTTGGCCACACAGCCCAATGTGAACCAATGCCTTCCTCTGAAGATTTCTCCATGATGACTTCCGATTAATCTTTGATCTCCAATTCTTTTCATTAATTGCGAGAAAATCGGACTCCACTGAGTCAGCCCATCTCAACCGCGGCCTTCCCCGCTTTCTTTTTCCAGTGGGTCCAAAAAGCAGTATCTTTTTTATTGTGTTGTCGTCACTCATTCGAATCACGTAGGCGATCCAATTCATTCTATTTATTTTTACGTATTTAATAATATCGGGTTGTTTATAAATCTTGTACAGTTCAAAGTTAAATCTCCTTCTCCAGCTGTTGTTTTCATTTACACCACCAAGTATACCCTGCAAAATCTTTCACTCAAGTATTGCGATACAATTTTCCTCCAGTTTTGTCTTTGTCCAAACTTCAGAAGCGTATGTCAAGACTGGCCGGACAAGAGTTTTGAAGATTAAGATCTTTGTTTTTCTAAAAAGAAACCTAGATTTAATAAATCTTCTCAGCCCATAGACAGCCCTATTCGCCAGATAGAGTCGGTTTTTATTTCAGGAGTAATTCTGCTGTCAATGGTAATAATTGATCCTAAGTAAGTAAAACTCCTCACTGTTTCAAATCTATAAGAATTTATTTCAAGATAGTGGTCTGGGACTCTGTTTCTTGAGAATAACATATCATTTGTTTTCTCTACACTTATTACCAAGCCCATTTGCTTTGCAGCCACCTCAAGGGCAAGAAATGCCTCTTTCAGGACAGGAACAGAACGAGCAATTGCATCAGCACATACAAGCAGTTGTACTAATCTAGTAAAAATGTGACCACTGATATTGTTGTTTGAATCACGAATAACTCTCTTAAGAGCAATATTAAAAAGAAAACAGGAGAAAGAATCTCCTTGTCGAACACCTGCGAATGTGTCAAAATAATATTATGTCATAGTCACAGTTATGCCAGGCTAATGAAGGAATGAATCGTTTTCCAATTTTTAAGACTAAGTTGGTTGGTTGGTGTCGTGTCCATGGGGAGCAACAACAATGAACTACAGATATACATGAGTGAGCAAAACACAGCCGGCTAACTCCTTGATGTTGTCGGAGTACACCCTCTCGATGTCAACGGGGGAGAATTCCCCAAGCTGAGCCATGGATCTTAAAATGGCAGGGCAGTCAAAAATATGTTTTGGTGTTAGTGGAATATCATCCATATATGGCAGTACTTTTACTTTCGTTACTTGTACCGCCGGAGCAAGTAAAAAGTACGTACTTTTACTTGTACTTCATTACTTTTTAAATTTAGTACTTTTATTTGTACTTTCGTTACTTTTTTAGGGAAAAAGTACAAGTATATGTAACGGAAATGTCCAATGAAATCGTTACTTTTTTCTAAAACTCGGTAAGCTTTCTAAAAAAAAAAANAAGTAGCAGAAAATGCATATAAATTGGTCCACTGGTTTGTTAGATATTGGAAACAAATTTT
Organism: Parasteatoda tepidariorum; assembly: GCF_043381705.1. Classification (NCBI taxonomy): domain Eukaryota; kingdom Metazoa; phylum Arthropoda; class Arachnida; order Araneae; family Theridiidae; genus Parasteatoda; species Parasteatoda tepidariorum. The sequence continues at coordinate 44,886,737 of NC_092205.1, read as the reverse complement.
ACATCGATAAAATACCTTAAAAAGTCTGAAATACATAAAAATAATTTGAAACGGAAATCTACAATTAAGGAAAGCTTATTTAAGGTGTGAAGTTAAATTTCCTTACCGTTAATTTTATATTTTTTTTATGAATTTCAATTCCTTGCGTAAGTTTGTTTATTGTTATTCAAATTTATCCTCTACGAATTATTCTCTTACACATTTTACTTGTTTTATTATCCTAAGCCGAAAAGCATACTCGACAATTTTGTTTATACGTAACCATCAAAACTTCAAAAACTGATCCTGAAAAGCATGACCCCTTAAATCTGACATAATATTGCCAGGTGGTGCACAAAATTGATTAGTTCCCAGTCGCTGTAGTGACGCTCCTGTTTGGAATAATACTACAATTTTTCGTTGATTTAACAATTTTCATCTAGATGGAAAAATTTCACCAAATTTATAATTTGTTTAAAAAAAATTTAAAAAGTAATAAATATTTTTCAGTTTTAAAGCCTAAACAAACAAGATCAAGGAACATATCCATTTTTCACAAAAAATACCATTGGATCGTCATCTGTTGTATTTTTGAGAGGATTACCAGACTTTGACAAATCAATAACATGGAAAATCGGTTCCCTCCCCCCGACAGTTATTATACAATGAAGATGGGCAATGCTGAAGAAAAATTAATTCTGTCTGAGTGCAAAATAAAATTAGTTTTTTCTCAGAATCAGCATTCATGATAATATGCCGCTTTTCCCCTAGATCTTTAATTATTTTAAGCGATATAATATAGTTTAAAATTGAAGTTTGCTTTCTGTTTAAGGCACTCAATTCAGAACTTTTGCATTTTCCTTGACAAAAAAGCTTCAAAAAACATCCTAAGTTTCATGTCCATTTGTCAAATATAACACCTCAAGTTATTTATTGCGAAAGCTCACAAATAAAATTCACTGACTTTTTCAAATATTTTTTTTTATCAAAAATCTCATTACATTACTGTGATGCCACAGTTGGCATTACATATTTCCTACCTTTTAAAATATCTTTAATTACTTAAACTTACTTTTCTGTCATATTAATCGAATTATATTTAAATTAAATCAATAAGTTAATCTTTATAATTATAATATTTTATTCTTTAATATTTTATTCTTAAAATATTTTATTCTTTTCTTATCGATCAATATAACGGCTAACTTTTTATTTCAATGCTAATGTACTCATTAATTCACTGCCGCATCTAATCGAAAACAAAAATCCATTTATAACTCTTTATTATTAACTTCTTACCACATATATGTTTCAATTACATGGTTTAATTCTCACAGTTTTGCAGGCGATTCGCGATTGCCAAGGTATTTTCAAATCTAAAATTGATTATGCGAGGTTGGCTTTATTTTGGCTATGTTATGTTTCGATAATTCGCCCATTTGGGATCTCCTCTCCATGCTTCTGTGTCCGTTAGGAATAAATTCATTCTCTTTCAATTTAAAATTTCTGGCTACTGGGGGTGCCCTTGCGGGCCTCCTAGTGTTGTTGTCGTGTGCAAAGGGCATGTGCTAGTGCAAAGGGCAGGGGTGATTGTGAGCCCAAGTCAAAATTCCGGAAAATTTCTTGAGTTAGAAAAAAAAGTTTAAATTCAAAAATTAGAAAAAAATTTAAACCAGGCTTTTTTAATTTTTCTCAATGTTTCTTAGCTTACTTAAAATATATTTAAAATTTTACACATACCTGTACCATGTACACATACCTATGATAACCTGGAGAAGTAATTAAAATTTACAAATATGTCTTCCTTTCTTGAGTTTATGATTAGAAAAACTATTTACTGATAAAAAATGAATATTAATCATGAATGCAAGCTTATAAAGTATATCTCTAGCTCTCCCTTACCAACAAATAAGGGGCCTCCCTGGCCGAGCGGTATCGCCGGTCCAAACGCTCTGTTAAGCGTGGAGGTAGCGGGTTCGAATCCCGCCGTAACCCTGGATGTATTCTTTGTGATGTCTTTCTCTGAATTGTTCTATCAGTATTTTTTACTTGACAATGACTTATAAGCCTATATATTGAGCACACAAGTCAGAAAATGTATGTAATTTCAATAAATCAATCAACAAACAAATAAAATAAACTGTGTTTTTAAGTTCTACCTTTGAAAATTTGATTTCCGGAAACTTCTGTGATCAATGATTTTTTAAAACGTTTGGACCTTCGATCTCTGGAAACTTCCGGATCCCTGTTAGCAAAAAATCCGGATTTTTTCCGGAGCACAATCAGCCCTGAAAGGGCCACCTAGTCACAACCGTTTAATATCTTTCATACTATCAAAAAACTCTCGATGTGAGAGAGTGTATAGTATTGATCCCTTTGGGGATTTTCTTTACTTAAAGATTTGAGTATTTTAAACAGGGTGAGTAGCCAAATCTCTCAACAAAAAATAAGCACCTTTTAAGTACTCACTAAGCACTCAAAAATATTTTAAGCACTATATACATTAACAAAATGCAAAATAATTTTCGAAGACTTTACTTTATCATGATCAAATAACTAGTTTCTGACAAAGAATTCTTTTGTTGATTATAGTAGCCATTATAAAACAATCAAAAGATTTTTCAATTCGATTTCAGAGGGAGGAAAATAAAGCCAGAAATTGAAAATATCTTGTAAAATGCAGCAGAGTTGCCCATGAGAGTGCAATAATCTCACCGAGCCCTGCTCAGTAGACGTACATGCGGACTCGCAAGTATTTCATTAAACATGTAAAATGATTAGCGCTTTCATACCAGATGGGCCGACGGTATGCCGAAATAGATTGTGGTTGAATGAATTGTGAAAACTTTGAATAGAAAAATGTGAAAAGCACGCCTTTGTGGCGAAAATGGACATGGTAAAGAAAAAAACATTTTTTCGAAAAAGAGAAAAATAAGCACTTTTTAAAAACTCACAATGAAAAAAACACATTTAAGGGCTTTTAAAAAACGAAAATCGAAAATAAGCACCTTTAAACACTTTTTAAAAACGCTACGCACCATGTTAAATATACTAATTCTTACTTTAATAAAGCTTCATTTTCCTGGAGACAAATATTTCAACCACCACTATGTTGTTAAATTGGCGATCATGCCTCCAAAATTACATAAATTAAAGTTTTTAGGTAATTAATTAAGCTATTATTCTTATGCATATTTTAATTAGCGAAATTAATTAATTAAATTAAGCGAAATTTCATACATATTTTTTTTTAAAATTTATTTCTGATGAGCAGACCTAGTGCGTTCTCCAGAAGTGGTATCCACTCTTTCAGGACCACCACAATGGGTGAGATACCGTTGGCCATGTTAATTTGGATGTCTAGTTTCTGCCGCACTAGATGGCAGCATTGAGACTCTATTTGGATACTAAAGTGCACTAGGAATTTAATTTTGCCGCAAATGCCAAGAGTCAATAAGGCACTCCAGGGATCTTTTACATGACGCATAATCATACGACGTGGCCACTGAGGATTTTCTGCATCCCGAAAATCCAGTGTCTGGGCCGGGGATCGAATCCGCGGACTTGGGCTCAGAAGGCCGACGACAAACCAACTGCGCCACCCAGCCACTAATTTCTTACATATATATTTATGCAATTTGTAAATAAACCAAACCAAAAAATAAGGATGCCATTTTTTTAAAAAATATTTTAATATATTGCCAGCTAACAAAAAGCTGGCAACATTCATTTCACAAATTTCAATTTCAACAATCAGTATTGAACACATATTGGCATATGTGTGTATAACAAATGTTTTGTACTCAACAGTAAAAACTTTTTTATACAAATTTCAGTATTGATTCTTTATTTAAGTACATTTAAAAATTAATTAATAAATATATAATGGTAATAATGAGTATTTTTAATTAACATAACTCATAAAAATTTAACAAATGAGTATTTCTATTAGAGTATATTGACTAATCAGACTTTTAATCTATTGTCATATATTATAAACAGATAAAATATTAAAAAAATTTCGCTTTCATGATTAAAACAAATTGTGGGCTTTGATTAGAATTATTACAAACTAAAAACTGATCAATATTTAATTAGAAATATTGATCAAATCCAAGCTCATTTTTATATTAAAGTTTAAAAAGGCATCATAAACATGAAATAAAAAAGAATTATTATAATCAGTTTATTTTTGGAGCAAAATTAATAGAAAACTTGTCAGTCATGTGAAAATAGATTTGGTAGCCAAATATGAGAGATTGTATCTGATATAGAGAATTTTAAAATGAAATTTATATTTTTCAAAGTTTTTGATTACATTATCTTTCTTAAAATTATTTCAAGCTTAAATGTAATAGCAGTAGTTTTTGTCAAAATGGAAACTTGAAGAAAAAAAAATGCCATATAAAAATTTTAAAAAAATATTCAGAGTTGTTTTGGCTATTTTGATATTGTTAGGCAATAAATCAATTTAAGAATCGCTTGAAGTTACTTTATATTTTTAAAAAAAGTAACTTTTTTCTTTATCTTTTTTTTCGTTAAATAAATTTATTTCTAGAATATAGCTTGTTTGAACTGTTACAAAAGATTGCGGTATTGAAGTTTGTAATTTTCTAGTAATTATGCTCCAAATTTATGAACTTATTGCACATGTGAAATATGTTCTCAAACTAAATAGAGAGCACCTAAAAATAAGCATTTATAATAAAACTCAAACTTACAGTTCTGATTTCAATAATTCTGATCTAAACCCAGAGAAAATTAAACAATATTTTGGACAAAAAAAAATTCTAATAATATAAAACATTTATTTAGTTTTTTTCTAACAAATTCATCAAAGTATTATAGCTTCTCTCAATAGATGACTAGGATATAGAAATATATGAGGAAAAAAGTCATATATTCAAATAGTTTCAGGCATATTAAATTTTAATCTATAATTTTTTTCCAAAAATAAAACATCTACAAATAGAACAATTTTATTATAAAATATACTTAACTACATTTAATTCTCACGTAAAATGTAAGAGAAGAAGAAAATCGCAATTCAGACTTCCATAAAAAATATTATTTTCTGAGTTAAGTGATTAAATTGCAATTCACACACGTACTGTACATATATATTTTTTACAAGTCTTTATATCTTTATACAACAGATAAAAGCACTACAATATAAAATTTATTTACATCACATAAACTAATTTACAGAACAATGATAAAAAAGAAACATTTATATAATCAAACGATATACTGCTAATTTGCTGAATATTTGACACAACTCTAAATAAATTGCATTGTAACCTTATTTGTAAATTATGTTCCGTGAATGATGTTTAATATTCGAAAATGTTAATTAAATATAAGTTGCAAAATTATGAATAACATCAATAGTAAAAAAAAAAGCTATAATGAAACATTTATTGAATCTATTTCCCCAAATGAATAAAAAATGACCAACAATTAGGAAAATCAAATGAAACAAATATATCTAGCATACTATCAAAAAAATATGAAATTTATATCAACAAAGTTAATTACGAAATTCATCAACAGAGATTACTAATGACTGAAAAAACTAGAATACAATGTTTACAGATACATGCCAGACCATTCAAATTGAAATATTTGCATGGTTATCTGTTAGCTTTTGCCATAAACCATGCCACATTGGGATTTAGAAAGAAAGAAAAAGGAAATAAAAGCTTTTACAGTTAGAACCACCGTTTTTTTTTTTTTTTTTTTTTTTTTTTTTTTTTTTTTTTTTTNTTTTTTTTTGGTGAACTTACTAATAATAAAAAAGCCTGGTTCCTTCTGGTACAGCAAACATTTCTATCATTACATTTTTATACCTTTACAGTACATATACCTTTACAGTACAGTACATTTCTATCACCTTTATTTATCTAATTAATTTGATCTTTAATTAATTTTTTGCACTATTGGTCATTTTTAATACATCTAGCAGCTTAATTTTTAATATGTTTAAAATATAATGTTCAAAACTTGAGCATCTATTTCAATCAATACACATAGTTTAAATCAATTAACAATAAAATTGATACATTTGTTATAAAAACATTTAAAGGAAATATTGAAAAACATAAATATATGTATCTACTATAAATGTGTAGGTATTAATAAAGCAAAACACAATATCCAAATGAAATAGGGTTATCTTTATGTTGGTAGTGAAATAAGGTTAAAAAAAACAATATATATAGCACAAATAAACAAATTCCAAAACTACAGAGAGTACCATCATGAGCATGTCTTGGCACTGGTAATATTACTTGCTATTGTACCTGTCTTTCTAAATTTTTGAGACCTTTGTTCATTTTTACTAGAAAAACACTTTAAAAGAATTTTATGACTCATAGCAAGGTCTCAATGTTTTTTAAAAAATTGTCCTTTCTTTCTTAATGCTTTTCAGAGGAAAGGTATTCTTAATGTGCATAATTTGAAGAATAAAAATTAATGAATAGGTCTAAAGTATAAAACTTTGTATGTTGAAAAAGGTGCAACAATGTTAAACATTAAAAAACTATGTTCTAATATTATGTTCCAATATTAAGGATATAAGAAAAAACTTTAGACTTAAGGGGAACAAGTAAAAGATGCTGTGTTTTTCCAATGTAAATTTATTGGGATGTTTCTAACAAATTGAGGAATTCTTGGATCAATTTAGTTATTTTATCCCTAGATTTAATTATTTATTTTTTTATTATTATTATTTAATTCTTTATAAAAGGATTCAGAATGGATTTACATAAATTTATAAATACTATTTAAAAATAATGCAAATTGGAAAGTCTGAAATAAATGTAAACAATGCTAGTCTTTAAAAAATGAAGGGAGAATTTTTCATGAAACTATAATATATTTCTAAAGATTAATAATGCACAAGAAAAGATAATTCAAAGTAATTTCAATAGCATTTTTTTTTCTTTTGACTAAAATTTCCTCCTTATAAAGCAATTTTAATAGTAAAAAAACTTTTTCAATTCATTAAAATAGTAATAATTTTTTGAAGTTTCACCATACCATAGCATATGCTAAAAAGTTAATCATATTTATAAATTTAATTACAATAAATGAGTCACTTGATAGTTTTGTGAGGAAAAAACAAAACTAAGTAGAAAATTTAAAATTAAGAAAATTTCTAGAAAGATTACACCGAAATGCAATCATCAATTTTGCATTCCTCGTACAATTTTATCAAACCCAGAAAAAAAGCGCTTTCAAAACTAAAGATGTTGACTTCATAGTAAACGCAGATAATTTGCTTCTCACTCCTCTTTTAGCCTACAACTAAACATTAAGAGAAATATACTTTTCCATAGATAAGATGACTATAATATGAGAAACCTTATTTAAAGAAAAGAAAAAAAAAGGAATTAATCATACATTTAGTATAAAAGATAAAGATTTAATATAAGGGATGAAACAGACCATGGATAAGAAAGATTTAGTTAAGCTTTAAAAGAAATCAGAAAATAAAAAGAATTCATTATATATTTGATATAAAGTCAGTTTCTGATATTATATGCCACAAACTGCAAAATATTTTTAAATTTATAGCTGATATTTTTACAACTATGTATAAAAACAAATAAGTCTTTACATTATTAAAACTAATAAGTTACAATAACATATCCTAAAGGATATATCTTTCTGAATACAAAATTTTCATAATTCTTTGGTATTGTAACAAGTAATATAATGATATATCATCTCATAATAAACATAACAAACTTATATCAACATCTTAAAAACATTTCTCGGACTATACAATGGTATCATTGTGTAAGACTTCCATTTCAAACAACAGACAATATTCAACTTAATGGCAATAAAATCTAATATTAGACATAAACGAACACGATATAAACATACAGAATTAAAAACAGTATTGTACTTCAGTAAAATAAAAAAACGACACTCAACATCAACAATTTGAGCAGGATAAAAAATATTTGCATATAAATCAAATAATTCATAGTGTTTAAACATATATATTTAGAATGTTGGCACACAGATCTATGTACAAAATGACTATCAAATGCCGACAGAAAAAAAAACAATAGATGGCAGGATGATGGGTGATAAATCTATATACTCTAAACACACATAATATCACATGCAATATTTATAGCTTTTAAAGCTTTGAGCTCATTTTTCGACAACAGTCCCCAATTCCATGACAGACACATACATGTACATCAAAATTCATAATAGCTTGCTTTGATTCAAAGCAATTTAAATTCATCAAATTTGTTTTTTTCTGAGCTAAATTTTCAACCATCAGTAAATTTTAAAAAAACATTTGAAACAGACTGTCACTGACGGAAAAAGGAAAAGGAAACACTGTTTGGAAGGATGACTGATGAGAGTTAAGATACAAAAACTAAAATTTGCTCTTTTTATAATTCCAAGATTTTAATGACGTTAGATGAATGAGGGGAAAATATCACATTAAAGAGTGAAGTGCATCCAAGAAAAAGTTCTTACTTTACAAAATGGAAAGACAATACAATTTTATTACATCACAGCTGTTATACATTAAATGCATCCTACAAGTTTCTGTGGGGAATTGATAATCTATGAGTGAACTTGTCAAGAAAAGTATTTACTCATTTCAGGATTAGTTGTATCTAGGGTTTACACCAGCAATGGAAATTTAGTGACCCATTAGGACCACTTAGGTATTCAATTAGTGGTCTAAAAAACTTATGGTAGACAAATTTGAGAAAAATATGCTGCTGTTAACTTTGTTCTCAGGCTGCAAAGTGCTGTTGTTGCAAATCGTAGTTGTGAGAAAAATATAGTTTTATGATTTTCCTCAGCCACCAGTGCCATCTGTTTACTAACTTTGAAATTAATTTTGAAACTTAGGGAGAATTAATTCTTTAGTTTTCTAAACAGAATTCATCAAACCACATATTTTTATATCCCTGTATTTATTTAATTGATTTTTCAAATTACCCGTTATTTTTGGAAGTCCCTATTAACTTTCATAAGCTTAACATATTCATTTTAAAAATTCAACTTTAACATTATCTAATATTGCAAATAACACCAGGAGTTTAATTTTCTAAAAACGCATGCTTTTTAAATATGCAAAACTGAGTTCTTGATTTTGAAAATGTATGCTATCAGAGTATACTTACGCTAGATGCATTGAAATAAGTTATATGCAATGACTTAGAAAAATAATGGAATTTAGCACTAAGTGTTAAAATGAGCTCAAAATCACACATAACCAATTTCCAAACAATATAAAATTCAATCAAAATATAAAAACAAACCCCTGAGACATGATAGATGCACAAGAAATATTTTTAATCACTGTCTACTTTCCTTTTTTGTTACAGCTTGAATGGCTTCTTCCGGTACTCTAGATGGATCAGACAGTATACTTGTAGTTGTGCTCAGGAGACGAAGTGCATTTAATACTTCTAATTAAGAAAAAAAGTTTAATTATCAAACTTTATATATAAATCCAAAAAAAAAAAATTTGAAAATTGCTCTCAATAAAATGTAATTGAATACATAAATAAATTCTAATAAACTAATTGCTGATTAAAAAAAGGAAAAATAAAACTGTAACTAATCTATGCATTTTTTACCATACCATGAATATATTTTATCAACTAATATTATAAATATTTAAATGAATTTGTATCATCACATAGTTTTATACCATACTGATTAGATTTCTCATTTTTCTTCACTTATATAAATTACAAAATTCCTAGACTTATTTCCATTAATTTTTGTACAAACAACTTAGTATACATTTCACAAATTTGCTTATAAATAGGGGGTTCTATATTGCAAATTTAAATCAATAATTCATAATGCAAATGAATTATCAATGCAAAATAGACTCCTTCATAGCCTTACAGTGCCTAAAAATTAAATTACACAATTTACATTTCTTACAATTTTTCTTTCGCATTTATGTCATATACATAAAGTTAATGCAAACAAATTTCATGCATAGGTTCTGTACTTTAAATATCATATATATTTTCCGGTCAATAAGATTCAATATTAATAATTAATATACCTTATAGTAAATGAAATTTTTTGCCTTCAACCCCCTTTTAAATTTTCATAAACTCGATCAAACAGATACTTGCAGAGATCAATGAACCTCAGCAGTCTAATCATCTAAAGTAATATTAAATATCAAATCATCCAAAATTTAAGTATATAAACCTGCTTCCTTAGACCTGAAATTCTAAATATTTTCAGAAGGAAAAAATACCTTTTAGACAGGAAGATTTATTTTAGCTGGTCAAAATAAAAAATTTATTATGACTCAGTTACTGAAGATAATTATTAAAAGAAAACTCTACTAAATTATTTTAATCTTCCTAATACAGCATCTGCTTCACCTTAGATTAAAGAAAAAATAATTTTGCAAATATGTCATCCTTTTGATTTCATCTTTTTGAGTAAGAATATAAGCAAATTGTGAACTTAACTTTTTTTTCTTTTTTTTTACGATTCGAACATAAACAGAAACAAATATTTTAAGTCATAATAATTAGCACCAAATGGCTAAATGGCGAACACTTACAGGATTTAGGGGAAATTTTGTCACAAAATGCACTATTTAAGGAAAATGTTATCATATTCTTTTCTTTCAATAAGAAAACAAAGAATTTGGGTAAAATTTATTGTTTTTTTCGGTTGATACCATATTTTTCTTTATAGTTTCAAAGCAAACATTGATTGAAGACAAATTTCCTCTTAACATCTTCAGTGCTTGAGTGTTTCTTCATAAATGAGTGAATTTTCACACCAAGCTTTTAAAATGCAAATAAAATAAGGAATGTNGTCTCGGTGCTGCCATCTAGTGTGGCAGAAACTAGACGTCCAAATTAACATGACCAACAGTATCTCAACCATTGTGGTGGTCCTTAAAGAGTGGATACCACCTCTGGAGAACGCACTAGGTCTGCTCATCGGCAAGACCGATTGTGCAGCTCATTGGAAATAAAAATATATATATTTATATATATTTGGTTGTGTGTCCTTTCTTGTCTGCATCTTAAAAGTCTAAGTCATCATCATCTCAATACAAAAGGCATACTTATTTTATTTAAAATTGAAATTTTGAACTTTTCAATGCTTCTTTAATTTAATTTTAATTTGCACATCCTATGCATCTAAGACAACACAGTAAATTTCTAAACTAAGATAAAACAAAAAATTTTGAATTATGTTCCTTTTGACTTTAAAAATAAAATAACTTTAAATTAAACAACAAAAAAAACTTACTAGGTCTCAGGGAAACCAAAGAACAATGCTGATCCATCCATAATCCAATAGATTTACACATTTCTTCCACACTAGCAGTTGATACACTGCTATTAAATGAATCTACTAAATTACCAACAATTAAACTGAACTAAAATGAAAGTTAAGAATAAATTTTTTAGTATATAAATAAAAAAAGACAATTATTAGATAACAAATAACCTAATTTTCTAAGCAAGTACTGAAAACCTACTATATTATTAATACTATATTATTAATAAATTTTTATATAAAATAGTTTTCGTTTTTTCTTCACATTGCATATTTTCAAAATAATTAGCAACCTTTATACGGTAAGTATTAATTTCCAGCTGATAATGAACATTATTTACAGTCTGAGCAGCTTTGAGCAGAAATGTGTGAATGCCCCCCGGGGCAAACTCCTAGATTATATGCCCCTTAAAAAAGGAATATAATCAGGAGAAAAAAAATTTTAATTTTTTTTAAAAATTACATTGGAAGTAATATAAGTGCTAACCAAAATGTAAATCTATATTTTGAATCAATATTATATTTAGATGTAAAAAGAAATTATTTGATGGTTAAAAAATAATAATAATTTACACAAAATATTTTTATACAACATTTATTTTTAAAAAATTTTAAGAACTTCTAAAAAATTTGTTTGCAAACTATATTTTATTCTCCATAGAATATTTTGCTCAAGCCAAATAATTATCTATGAAAAAATTTAATTTCAAAAAAATAAATAGCAATAGATTTTCAATTTAAAATTTTAGTGTGCTTAGCTGTCGTTTGGATGCCAATTTTTGCTGGATGACTGGAGCTGTTGCTCCTTTTGCTGCTTCCCCTCTGCATGCATCTGTTGTACATCCCTGCTTTATAAAAATACTAAAATTGCTCTAAAAATTCCATTTTTATTTGTAGCCAATAATTTTTAATATAAAATTACATTTTTAAAAAAAAAATTTAAAAATTAAAAATGAATTTTATATACATTTGGTTTTTATCTTGCAACATGCATGTACCAGTTTTTATTTATAACTATTAATTTTTAACATATAATTACTTTTTTTTAAACAAAAAATTTTAAAAATTAAATATGAATTTTATATGCATGTTCCAGTAGAAGCATGGCAATTCTGTCAGGGATGTGTGAAATTTGTTTCAGTAATAAATGTCATCGATCCATCAACCTAAAAATGAAATTACACACTTTATGGCACTTTTAATTTAAAGTAATGCTTTCAGATAAATGTGAAATGGAAGTAGAGCTTCCGTCCTCCATTGTTTCGATTTTTATGGTAAAAATTAAATGCTGCTTCTCATTCTAGAATTCATTTGAATGACTACTTCTTGATATTGTTATGTATCAGAATAAATATGCAGTTTTTAAAAAAATATTTGAAAAAAATAAAAATAAACTTGTATCTAAGTATAAGCATTGTTTTTCTAAAATATACAAAAATCAGGAAAATAAAAGTTAAACTACAATTGAACCCCATTATAGTGTACTCTGTGCAGACCCAGCAATAAATCCACTATAAACAGAATATTTGAAGAAAAAAAAATTTTTGAAATAGTGATTATGATAGTATACAATTTTTTTTTTTATAAATTATTAGCTGGACCACTAGATAATTAATCAAATGTTAAAAAGAAAAATAATTGACTTCTTCATTCCTTAGAAGAAATTCAATTCAATTTTAAAGCATCATTTATTAAACCGAAGAAATTAAATTAAAGCTAAAGAAATGAAATTAAAGTCCACTATAAACTAACTACCAGTTTTTCAACTGTCCACAATAAGCGTATAAAATAACATTAGTTAAATGTAAAGTTCAGAAAAAACCACTGTGGCCCTTGCTAGATCTCGGGGGGTTTAAAATTAGGGAAAAAGCTTAGTGCCAAATATTTTATTAGTACACAAATAGCACACGGACAAACAAACATAAATTTAATTAATTAAGAAAAGAGAAATAAAAGGAAGGTCCATTCAGTTCGATGTCTGAGCATCCACTGCCTTGTACATGGTGGCGCTGTTGTAGCTTAGTTATGCGGTTGCTACACCACTACAATCAAATGTTCACTATAGCCCAGTTCATTAAAGCAGGGTTTGACTACAGTAGGGCAAGAAAAGTGCTTGCGGAAATTTCCTATTAAATTAATTTAGAGTTAACAACTGTAAAACATATCAAAAAGTGACACTTTGATTTAATAATTGAATTCTCAAAAGGATACAATATAAAATTTAGGATTTTGAAGAGTTTGCTGACGAACATATTCATCAAACATTTCCTTCATTCTGTTTGTTCTCTGACAAGGAACTGGAGCACCAGAAGCAGGTAATTGACTTTGATATAAACTGTAAAAACCAAAATTTGCTTTAATATAAAATAAACTTAACTTAATAAATTTAATAGAATAAATGAAAAATGGAATTAAATAAAATAAGAAAAGAAAAAATTAAATAAAATAAAACTTTAGCATCAATAACTAAAAACTCTATTTAACATTATGCAATATCTACTATAAGTATAGCAAGATAGTACAATATTTTGTTTAAAGTAGCTATTTTAGTAATAAAAGTTATCTACTTGAATAAAATTTTAAAGTTTAAAAAATATTGCATAATACAAATTTTAAAGCTTTTAAGTGACTCCAATAAAATTTTTAAAAATTACAAATGCGATGTGCATTCATTCATGTGACGCAATCTAAATAGAACTTTCCCAGCTAGCAGCAAGCAATAAAATTGCTTAAGTGTGGGAAAGTTGCTGGCAGCAATAACCTACCTGGTGAACTTTTCAAGTAAAGTTAAAAAACTGCAATCAAAGCTTTAATATAATTTTGCTACATACATTTAACTGACCTGTTAAATAAAATCATGAAGAGGGAAGAGTGGCCTAATGACTGGAGTGACGGTCAGCTGATAAAACTACCAAAATAAGGTGACTTGACAACATGTGTCAACTAGAGAGAAATCACTTAGCTAAATGTATGTAGCAAAATTTTCATTAGAATAGGGCTGAAAAGAATGAAAAATGCAATTGACAGAAATCTGCGACTAGAGCAAGCAGGTTTCAGAGCTAATAGATCATGTGTCACATTGCAACATTAAGGATTATAGTCAAAGAATGTATTGAATGGCAATCAACAATATATTCAAATTTCATAGATTTTGAAAAGGCTTTCAACAGAGAAACAAGCAACATGGAATGTTTTGCAAACATAATCAGAAATATATATAAAAACTACAATATACGACTATCCGTGCCGGCCAACAATCAGATTCCTTCAAGGTTGACTCCAGTGTTAGATAGGATTGTTTACTTTCTCAATCAATCTTTTTAATTGCTATTGACTGGATAATAAAGAAAGTATCAGAGAATAAAAGGGGTTTAGGATGGAACTTATTCTTGTTAAATATCTTTCTGATCTTGATTTTGCAGACTTACTTTTACTGACCAACACCTCTCGAGACATGCAAACAAACATTTTAAACGTAGAAGCAAAGAAATTGGGGCTTATTATCAAGCAAAATTAAACTAAAATTTTGAAAATTAATCCTAAAAAATTAAATGACATATTCTTAGAAGTATAATTAACAACAAAGGAGGAACTGATGAAGATATACTAAATAGAATAAACAAAGCCCGAGGCAGTTACGCTATTCTCAATAAATTCTGGTAAAACAAAAACAACAAATTCAATAAAAATTAGAATTTTCAATACTAATGTTAAATCTGTCCTACTATATGGATCTGAGACATGGTACTGCAATAAAAATAACATGAAAAATTTATTAAAAACTGTTTAACAAGAATCTGGTGTATCAAGTGGTTCCATAAAATTTGCAATGCAGAAATCCTTAATAAAAAAATTTTAACAAATTATTAAAAAAAAAAAACTGATTGCTCTGGAAATTAAAAAACTTAAATGGTAATAGATTGGTAATGCTCTATGTAAACCTAAATAATTTAAAGTTTTTGATTGAAACCCTCTAGGCAATAGAAAAAAAGGAATATCTAAAAATAATTGGAAAAGGACGATTGTAAACGCATTGAAAACAATAAAAAGACATGGAGAGAGGCAAACATCTGGCCACAAATAGAGTGAGACGGAAAGCTATGATAGAAGCCCTATGCTCCAATTTGGAGTGAAAAGGAATATGTATGTAAATAGTACTTATCAGAAGATCTAACTATGGAAAAACTTCAAATAACCTTTTTTACAGGGTAAAATCGTAACCTCAAAAAGCTGCTATAATATTATATTAACATTAACACATTTTGAATTACATTTGTCACCTTTTTATAAACAATTGGAAAGTCCTAATGCTTATATACAATCTACAAAAGAAAAGTTAAAAACCATTTTTAATCATTTGAATTAAAATCCAAATTTAATTGATTTCAGTTAACTTTGACCTTCTTTTTTATTTGAAAAAACTAAAAAACTTTTAAGCTGTAGGACAATTTTAGCTAAAATGCACCAAAATGTTTGAAGAAAGTTTTTCAGAATCTTAAATCCAAACAAATTCTGCATTATTGAAAATTGTTCCAATTTTGATAACCACAATAACAACTTAACAAAAATCAATAAATATGATAAAACACATTAAGAAAATGAATTTTCATACTTAATAGCTTGATTCAACTCTTCAATTCTTTTTTTCAATTGTTCAACTTCTTCAATTTGTTGCTGTCTTTCCACTTTTAATGTGCGAATATATTCAGCCCCTTAAATAATATTGTCAAAAAATTACTTCAAAACTTGATTCTAAGTTAGAAATATTAGAGACCACATATACTTCAAAAGTCCTATAACCTGAGTATTTCTAAAGTATACAAGCAAACAGATTTGGGAGACTTATCAATACTTTACAAAATACTTCATATAAAAAAAAATTCATTACAAAAATACCATGACACACACTAAACCCAGATATATCAATTAGAGTCAGACTGCCCAGTAAACAAACCTATGGAGATGTTTAGGAGAATATTATTATTATTTTGAAAACATTAGGAAAATAAAAACAGCTGGACTCAAATGCTAAAAAATAAACTTATGAATTAAGTTAAAAATTTCACAGAACCTACAGAATATTGCAGCAAAGTTTAGAATCACAAACATTTCATGCTGCCTAATTATTTATTCAATATTGGATGAAAAGCAACAAATATTGGATGAATTCAACAAATATTGGATGAAAATTAAAAGAGGCATACTAAAATTTTTCTATTTATAGAATTATACGCTATACTATTAATAGAATTAATATTTATAGAAAGATTAAGCTATGCATCAAAACTACATCAGATATGTGATTGCTGGAACAAGAAATTATCTAAAATTTATTTTCGTATTGTATATTTCTTGGTAATTATTCATACATTTTTTTCTCATCAAAATATAAAAGAATATAACTATATTGAAAAAAAAGTACTTATTCCTCCTTTTTCGCACTTCCTTCATCACATCAACAAAAAAAAAAAACAACAACAAAATTTTAAAAAACGTGAAATTTAAAGCTATAACTGAAAGAAGATTGATGTGAAAACCATGCGTATTCACAACGAAATCACATGAATCGGACTCGTCAAAAAGGTGCTAATTAATTGCTCATTTTGATATTCATGTGTTGTAATAAATAATATTGTACTAAAAATATTGAGATAAGAAATCTGTGAAAATCATAAGTGGTAACCACCAAAAACTTGGAGATTTATTGTGTTAAATAGTGATTTTTTAGGAGCACAATGTAAATTTCCCGTATCAATAATTTCGAGATTGATCGACAATATCAAGATTTGAAAAAATGCAAAAATAAACAGCAAAAATTGCAACAAAAAAAAAAAGATCGAAAGTGCTATGTAGACATAGCGCAAATCAAGCATGTCAAAAAGTAATTACTCAAATGTGTGAATCCAATTTCTTATTTCTTAATATCACATGAAAATATGGGTGGATACCAACAGCCACAACTGTAAAAAAGTCGATCAAAATAAAGTGGTATCATCGCATCAAAACGTGTCTAATAATTGCAGGAATTGAATTTTGTAAGTCGTAATAATAATGTATAAAAAATATAGAGAGTTTAAAAAAGTAAAACACTGAGAAAATTTGTAGCAACAATAGCTGATAAAATTATCGAAAAACCACAAGGATTTATGGTGGTATCAACCCAAATCGAGATAATCAAAAAGTGTTACTCAAACTTTAAATTCAATTTTTTCAAAATAATATTAGAATTTTAAAAAACATGAGAAAATCAATTGCATTAAATGCAAAAGAAAAAAATGATCAAAACACGAATTTAAGATGGTATCAAGAGCGTTGAAAAGTAATTACTGATATTTGCATTTTAAAATTTCCATGTCGTAATATCACATTAAAACTTAATTCAAATATATCACATTGTTTAAATGATTCTTCTGTTACAAATAGAAATTTTCAAAAAAGTTGCTACTCATTAAACTACATTTTTAAAAAGAAATAAAAACTAGAGAGAAACACTGTTCATTTTGCGAACGATATTTGAAATGTTTTCATTTCGGAATTAATTTTTAGATTGTCAATTTAATACTTTTGTGTTTGCCTCAGTAGTTCCTGTCTCAGTCTAGCCAAAGTTATTAGAGAATTTATTTTTTTTAGTCTTGTGTTCTCGAAGTTGCTTTTTTCTATAGCAATTCTGTGTAAAAACCAAAAGTCTTAGAATTTATTAGGAAGAATAATTGTCTCATAAACAAGATTTTGTGTAACGCATTTTAAATTTTAGATTAGCAGAACTCCGAGAAAATTTTGCCTGAATATAAAATATTGAGTAGCAGGAATCCGCTGAACAGTATTGAGATTATGAGAATTCCGCCAATTAGAGGAAAAATCACGTGCCTGCTATATTAATCTGAACAATAGATAAATTTTAAGAATAATTTTTATAGATAATAAATATTTAGTGAATTTTATCTTAACTATAAATAATTTAATTTATCTGATAAACTTTGTTAATGTAATTCTAGGTTGCCAACATTTAATAAGAACAGAGCAACAGTTTTTTCCATTTGTGGAATACTTTTGTTTTATAGTAGTTCCTTAGAAAATTGAATATTTAAACATACAACAGCACACAACAATGCTGATAATATCAATATCTTGTATCCCCAACAAATTGTGAATTACAAAAATACAATGAAGATTAATTTGAGTTCATCATTTCATGAAGAAAGGATACATTCACATAATTGAGAGAAACATAAAAGGATGTGAGGAGCAAATTAAACACTTTTTGAATCTATCCTAACAACATTGCAAATACACTCTTTTTAAAGAAGATATATCATAAATTTTTACCAGCAATTTTTATTATTTCATAATAGACAACCAAAAAAGCACTTTATTCTCTAAATATAAACCATTTCTTACATAAATGGCAATAATTTACCTGCAAAATATATTAATAAATTACTGCAAAAAAAATTAATAATGCAAAATTATGAATTGTGATAGAATTGGTGGGTCCCTTTGATATTACCAAATGGTGGATCAATGCACCCAGTAGTGTACATAGACTTAGGTGCACCCCTCTACAAGATTTAAAAGTGTGCCTTTTCTTAGACTTACCATAAAAATTTAAAATTATAATACAAAACAAAAACACTGTGGTGAAAAAATATTCAGATTTTTATAATCATTAATTTCATTTCAACATTAATTTTTTTTACAAAGCTTTTCCAAGGAAAATAAAAGAGCTACAGTTTAAGTGTTATTTATGCCCCTGAATGTGCCGTCCTTTCCTGAGAACTCTCTGCAAGATTAATGTTTCATTTTAAACATATGAATGTTATGTTCTTTTATATAAGTTGCTTTACTGTAATCTTAAATTTTAAAAAGATTAATAAAATCTTTCATAGCTTACATACAAATGAAATTTAAACTATAGCAGAAAGGCTCAGGACTAGTTACAAGTACTAATATTATCACCTCATTTAAATAAACTATAGAGAAATTATAACATGTTATATAATATTACCTCTTTGTAACATAGCTGCTTTGCTAACTTTAGAGTTTGGAGTTTGGCCAAGGGCTGGAAGAAGATTGTGCAGAGATTCAAAGCCATTCTGTTTAATAAAAATATAATCAAAATTAGATAATAGTTTAAATCATCATTTTCTTAGATATTTTCATGAAATACAATATGCATTAAAATGCAATATTAATTAAAACATAATTTTTCTTCGCTAGGAAAGAATGATATATTGAAACAAATCTTTAATATCTATTTCACTAAACCTAATAAGACAGAATCTTTCTAAAAAACACAGCTAATATTTACAAAGAATACCATTCAAACACAATATTAACTACTAACAATGAATTTCATTATTAAACTCTTATTTCATAAATAGAACATTTTTTAAAAAATTCTAATTTATATAAATTTTTAATATTGTCATTTAATTGTCTGAAAATTTTAATGTCTCACTCTAAAAATTTTATTCTCTATCTCTCTCCCCCAAAACTGCTTCTGATCTCCTCACAGCTTACAGTGATAAGCGCCTATAAAATTTGTTTCTAAATTTCAAAGGAGCTCATTAGCAAGTTTAAGAAGATTTACTAGTCAACAAAAAACATGAGCTTCAGAAGAAAAAAAATCAGGAAATTGTTCTTTAAATGTTGAAAAACTTTTCATAATTCAGTAGTTTTAACAAAAATCCAAAGGCATCACAGAAAATGTCTATTTTGGGTAAGTGAATCAATTACAAACTAAAAGTAAAATTTGGTTAAAATTATGTTTAAAACTAATTTGATATTGATAGTAGCAAATTGCTTAATTTAACTTACCTTGATATTGCAACGCCTCTTTTGCTCTGCATTTATATGGCATACTCGGCGATGTTCTTTATATTGATTTTTCTCCTCAGGAGATTTTACTCTAACAGATTTCGTTGAAGACTAAGACATAAAAAAAAATCACTTTAAATTTATTTATAACATAATTAAGAATTAAAAAATATCATTCTTCATAGTTAGCTGTTTGCTTTAAATTAAAAAAAGCCATAGCACTCTTTTACAATCCAATTAGTTTTTTGATTAAAAAATAATGTCGTAATACTTTACATAAATATTTTAATACAGATACATCTTAGCATTTCAAGAAAAATTAATGCACTACAAAACCATAGATTTTAAACATTTAAGGCATTGCAGAGATTTTACTTAATCAGAAAGGAAAAGTAACAGTACTAGCACTCTCACCACCCACAAATATTCCTATTCTTTAAAATTTATAACAGCATTTTAGTATTGAAAAATATTTTTAAAATCTAAACAGAAAAATAATATTAAAAAAAAAAAAAAGAGTAACATTTCTAGAATATAATTCAATTAATGGAGAAGAATATCTAAGAATGACGTAGTTCAAGGATTCGATTTGATGTAGTGATAATTATAAGTATATAAAAAGAGTTAAACAACATACTAGCATGAATAATAGCTACATTTAGCATATACAATCTACAAAACAAATTAACTCTCTTTTACATTACAGACATATATTACTGAAGTACTATACATATATATATGTAATATAAAAGTGCTGAATAGCATTTGCAAAGAGCTCCATTGCAAAAAAAAATTTATAAAATAGTAGTAGTAAATGAAGATTAGCATTTCACAGTTCTATAAAAAGGCATTGAAAACTATATAGGAAATATGTAACTAAAATGCAGTGAAACCATACATTAAACTTGCATTAATAGCTAGTTAAAAACTTACATTAGTATCATACATAGTAGATATAGCTGGTGATGAGCTGCATGTTGAAGACCCTACATATAATAAATTAAAAATGATAATCTAAAACTAAATTATCAACTATTTCATTAATTTATGACAAAAACATTTACCTGGACTATCAGGAGTAGAAAGAACACAGGTAGGTGGTGAATCTTGTTTACAAAGAATTTGATTAGTACCTCCAACTAGAATATTTCTTTGTAGATCAGTTACATTGGAAGACTGTGGAAAAAAACTACAATTAGATCACTGAAACATGAAATAACAAATTTAAAAAAAAATACAGATGAGTTTACTATTAAGTTTTAAGTATCCTATTCAAAAATAAAAAAAAGAAAAGAAAAACCTTAATTGTAAAAATTGGCTTTAAAAACACTTGGCGAACAGTAAATGCATGACATGCTTCCAATTGAGAGTTTTTTATTCAATATATTAACACTCCTATCAATAATGGAAACAGAATGGCAATTTATCAAGTATAAATTAGCTATTCATAAACATAATTTATTTTAATTCATCAAATTATTTATTTATTTTATACCAACCAAGACTATTATATGAAATACTTTTTTTTTTAAAATTACCAATTGCAACAAAGTATTTGCTGTTTGCATGAAAATAGTAACTACAAATAATCGAAAAATAGAAATAATAAAATCTTAAAAATATTATAGCTGCTAAAATATGGAAGATTTTTTGCATGAGAATTTTAAGACAAAAAACTAATATGTGCCTATACTTATAACAAAATAAAAAGTTTGTATTAATTATAAGAATTATAATAATAATATTCCAAATAAGAACTTACTTCAAAGCTAATACACAAATTTAGAACAACAATTTGAAATTTTGTTAATAAAAAAATTTAATATCCTCATCACATATCTATTGAATATTAAAATTTTTGTGGAAAATTTTTACCAGTAGATTGAAATAACAATCACATTTATTTAAAGGGGCAGAAACTTTAATTTTGCCAACACTTTATCCAGAATTTATATGTTATAACTATTTCAGATAACTCAATAGTCTAAATCATTTTGAATCGTGTTTATGAAAAGAAAAATCAAAATCTTAAAACATATTTTATAAATCTGCCTTCATTGAAAAAAATTCATCGTCAACAAGTGCAAAAGTAAAACAAGTTGAAAAATAATGAACATACACTTATTGTAGACATTGGAAGAGGGGAGAAAACCAATGTTTGAGGAGCAGTGGTAGTCAGAATGGGTCTAATAATTGTAACAGAAGAAGTAGCATTTGTAGTGGGCGCACTAGCGACTTTGAGCAAAGTTTGTCCAAGATCTTGTTGAGTACAACCTAGAAGGGAGAAAATATGAAAAACAGTTTTTAAGAAAAATAATTGCTTGACTAAAAATAAAAATAAAATTACAAATTTCATTATAACTTTTATTCCAAACTCTGGTAGCAGAAACCCTCCAGCATGGCAGCAGGTGCTGCAGATTATTACAGCATTGGAAGATTATTTTTCTCCTAAATTTTACTTTTATTTTTAAAAAGCAAACAAACAGATGGGGGAAAATTGCTGAGACTACTTTTTGAAATATCTCTCAACTTGTTTCTAATAAAAGTTATAAGGCTGAACTGAGAAAATACCACAAGAACTAAAATAAAAGATTTTTTTTCCGTTACTCGATAACAGACTTAACTGTTTATGGATTTATTATTGTTACATAAAAGCAGACTTAAATTTATGCAATATAAAGTTTTTATCAGGGTTCGCCAAGTGGGCCCACTTTGAAAAAACCCGCCCGGGTTTTATTGGGTGGGCCCACCTTGAAAAAACCCACTTGGAACGATAAGTAGGTTTTTTCAAAAAAAAAAATTTTTTTTCACTAAAACTTATTGTTTCGCATTTACTTTTATATAATTTATTGTGAGCATAAATTTGTCAAATAGAGTTGCATGATTTATATGGTTAAATTTTTAATATTAGTAAAGTAAAAAAAACTCGAATCTTCATATAATTTTATAGTAGGTACCATACAACCAACTACAAGTGAAATCAGGTCTCAAAAAAGGAAAAGAGAAGATAAAATTCTGGACAATTTTTTTAGCAAATCAACACCAGCTCAAAAACAAAAGTTTGATGAACAAATTGCCAGGTTCATTTACGCTACAAATGCAGCATTTCACACTGTGGAACATCCAGAGTTCATTAAAATGGTTCAGAATTTTCGGCCAGAATATTTTCCTCCATCAAGAAAAGAAATTGCTTGTGGCTTATTAGAGAAGACATACATAAAAGAAAAAGAAAAATGTGCAGAAATATTAAAAGGTGAAATTGTCACATTAGGATTAGATGGATGGTCAAACATTCACAATGAACCGGTGATTTGTGTTACTTTAACAACAAAAGATGGAAACACATATTTAGCCGATACTATTGACACCTCTGGCATTGCTCATACAGGTGAAAATCTTTATGACATTGCTGTTAAATTGATTAAAAAGTGCCAGTCAGAATTTAAGTGTTCAGTATGTTCATTAGTGACGGATAATACAGGCAATGTTGAAAAAATGAGAAAAATGATTGATGAGTGTGAAGTTGAGGATGAAGAATTCAGAGTTATTACTTACGGATGTGCTGCTCATATTTTGAACTTACTGGCTGGGGATATAAGTTATCCAAACGTGAAAGAACAAATTTTGCATGTCATTAAGTNTGCATCAAGCACATGGATGGGCAAATGAAAAAAAACTGCTTGATGACCAAATGATACTAGGTGGAATTCATATTGTGAGCACGTAAAAACTTTTGCCAATAATTACCATAAATATGAAGAGATTGTTCTTGAACATCAAAATGAATCTAATAATAATATGTCAAAAATATTAAATAATGTTGGGCTTTACCAATAAACTATCAATTGGGAAAAACAGATATCATTTGTTTCTGAAGCTTTAAAAAAGCTTCAATCAAAAAAACATTTAACTTTCAAAAGCTGTTGAAATATGAATTAACTTATGAATTAACTAACGTCGTGTGATGAATTAGAACCCCATAAACATTTTGTAAAAAGATTCAATCAGGCTGTACATCCACATCATTTATTAGCATATGCATCCTGGATCCCGAAACAAAGGGACAATTTTTAAATGATGAACAAGACCAATTAGCAGAATTATAAAAACATGGAAGACCATTAAATATTTATTCCAGTTTAATTTTATTACAGGTAAAAGTCAGATGAAATTTTAGTGTTTATTTATACAACACTATTTAATAAATAAAAATATTTTCACAGTAAAATTTATGAGCACTAAATGAAAAAACCCAATTTTCCCCGGGTTTTTTCAATAAAACCCAGGCGGGTATGGTTTTTTCAAAAAGCCCCGGGTTTTTTCAAACCCTGGTTTTTATACATATATTTTAAGGACCTTATACATGCATGCAAATTCTGCTACGTGTATGATAGATTAAGCTGTATTTTTACAATATTAATCTCCATCTGACTTCATTTAGGTAGCAGACAAATTTAAATTTATGGAAATAGTTCCACAGATTCACATCATAAATTCTTTGAATGGGCTTCTGATGCACATATCGTGCTTATTTTAACATTAGCAAGATGGTCCCCTTTCAAAAAAAAACATTTCCACATTTCAAACTTAAATAGTAATTTTCCCTATTTATTAATTGTATCTATAGGAAATTAATTATGTAACCAACTCATACTTTATTAACTTGATTGTTTTACTTTATTATCACAGAATTCTATTATTCTCAAATTGAATAAATTTGCTTGACTTTAATAAATTAGACTTAAAAGTTGTAAGCAAACTAACATTTACCAACTTTGAAGATTGTAATGCTGATACTGATATTAATGGGTGGGTTATTAATCAAATTTCTTGTTTTTGTAATCTTGCATAAATTGAACAAACTAAAAGTACTCAACTGAAAGAAAAAAGATATGTTCAAAATAATGATGTTAAAAAAATTATTTTCCATCCTACTTGGCTGAAATTCTGATAAGTTTGAGTTTTCTTCAGTTAAAGTCTTCCAACACAGCTCTTCAGCAAAAGATCTGAGAATCACCTCAAATTGTGAAAAATTCTAATGTTTTAATGAATATTCTTTCAAGTATCCTTTACTTTCTTAATTTTAAACTTCTATTTTAATTTCTAAATCTTGCACACCGAGAACTCTTCTCTACTGCACACACACCAGTTTTCTTTCTTTTACTTGATTACCTTATTCAGGTTTGATTCCTTTACCCCATGGTTCAAACTGTTTTTTTTTTCTTTGTTTAACTTGTTTGTTGCAAATTGTAAACAATTAGCAATAACATTATTAAAATAGAAAATTTTATAAGACACCCAAAAAAAAATTTAAGAATCTTATTTACGATTACATTATTTGATTATAAAATTATGAAAATTAAATTATTTTCAATAAAAAACAGAAATTCAATAAGCCTTTACATTTAATTATTTTTATTTATTCCAATTAATCAGAAAAAAGATTAAAACAAAGTTTATTAATCAATCCTAAAAATTAATATGCTAAAAATCCAAAAGAAATTTCCATTAACTTACCTGAAGATAAAAGATGAGCAAGAAGATTTTGTTGCAGCACATTAGAATTTGAAATATTTACACCTTGTCCCAATGAGCTCTGAATTATTGGCCTTTTTCCTGAATCAGCAGTAATAACTGTTTGTAAAGGAGAACTAATATCAGTCAATGAAACTGCTTGTGCTGGTTGCTGTAAAAAGGATTTGGGACTTCCAGACTGTGGAGAGGATACACTGCGAGATCTTGCTCGTCTGTTTGACTATAACAAACATTTATAATCAGAAATTAAGAAAAAATTAAAGTATGGGCAATTTTTTTTCTGTTGCATGTTTTTTAATAGAACTTAAGATACTTCCGTAGAGTTTCAAATTTGAAATCTGTTTCTCCAAGCCCCTATGGCAGAATTTTTTCAAACTATCTGCTACTCTTCAAAAAGAAATTTTCAACTGCTTCAAAAAGAAATTTTGAAGCATAACTACTCCGCAGATATTTCATGATAACTATACAAAATCAATTAAGATGAAATCAAATACTCTTTTTTATTAGATCTGCAACTTTGACACTTCAGCTCAATCAGTTAAAGTAAGGTAAATAGAATTTAGAAATTGAAATCTTAGAATCTGGATTTTCTAGGTTAAACTGCATTGCATTTAAATATGAGCAGTAAATATGCAGCAACATTTTAAAAAAATATTATAAAAAAACTCTTACAGGAACCTCAGGAACAGCAAAGCTTGCATTGGTAATTGCAGGTGCAATAGGTCGGCTCCGCCTGGTACCCATATAATCTCCAGAACTTTGTGCATGCTGGGGTACAGTTGAGTAAGAATGTCTCCTATATGCTGAATTTTCCGTAAAAGTTACATCAGCTTGCGTCTGTTTCACAATAGTTGCTACAGAAACAGGCTGTAGAGTCTGATAAGTATTGCTTGCAATAGTAACCTGATTCTGATTCTTAAAATTATTTGCTACAGGAGTCTGGTTCATTTGGTTAACAACTGAATAATAAAATGGAGCTTTTCCATTATTTGTGCCATTGGAATTGGAGTTTGAAACTAAGTTATTAACCACATGACCTTGAGGAATAGTTTCTAAAGGCACTTGCATCGTGGAAGAGGGTTGTGGCAAATGTTGCCGGGATAAATCAGTTTCATCTAAAGATTTCGAAATAAAAGAAGGCTGCTGGAAGAACTGATTCATACGTTGTTCTCTCTTATTAACTATATGATCAGAAGATGGCACTTGCAATGCTTGTAAACTGTCAGGGGGCTGAGGGGATTGCAAAGTTGTAACATCAGTTCCTAAACCACTTTGTAACAATGACTCCATACTAGAGTTTTGAGAGGGTTGATTCGGCACTGTATTGCAGAGAAAATTTTGCATAGAGTCCGATTGAGTTGGCGGTTGAGTAGAAGATATTAAAGGCACATTATTTGATAATATTGCATTGCTTTCATTGCTAGGAGTGATGTTTTCAACCAATCTTTTTGCTGAGAACGAAGATGGTGCTATATAAGACTGGGGAGACTGCTTAATGGCTGATGGCACTGCTGGTTTCTTGAATGTACAACTGCGTTTTGAAGATAAATTTGGCGAAAACTGAGAACTGTAGGAGTTGAAAACATTGTAGCCTTTTTGAAAAAATGGTGATTTACCATAATAATCCTATCAAAGAAAAATAGTTCAAAATGAGATGAATTTATAATTGAACCAAAAATGAATTACAAAACTACTTTTGTAATAAATTTTATAAAATGCTTATAATAAATTTACAGTTTATAAAAAAATTTACAAAGGTTGAATAAACTCATAAGTAAAATTGCATTAATATAAATAAACATAAATAATAGTTCACTTTAGGAAATCTTTCAAATGCCGCATTAAGTTAATTCAGTAGTATTATAACAGCTACAGTATGTAATGTTGCCCTAAAGAGCTTTTTTTTTAATTCAGTAGTTGTAAATAAAAATAATTATTACAAAAATATTTTAAATAAAGTTTAAAATTATTGAGCTTACCTAATTAATATTAAAATAACTATTAACAATAAATATTAAATTATTTGATAGCTGTTTATAGGAGTTTCTTCTTTCTTTCTATCTTTCT
Organism: Parasteatoda tepidariorum; assembly: GCF_043381705.1. Lineage (NCBI taxonomy): Eukaryota > Metazoa > Arthropoda > Arachnida > Araneae > Theridiidae > Parasteatoda > Parasteatoda tepidariorum. The sequence goes on along the minus strand of NC_092205.1, from coordinate 44,859,020 downwards.
TGTATATTAAATTTAACTTAAAATATTATAGGATATTCACAACATGCTTCCAGCAAGAATAACATAAAGGGTTAAATTAGAAAGAATAAAATTTAGAAGAAAAATACTTGGAAATGCAAAAAATATTAAATTCTGCCGTCATATCTTTTCTTAGTTCCAAGCAAGCTGTCTATTCAAGCAAAACTAAGATATTTGTTTTTATACATGAAATAGTTTTCAAAATGACTATAATTGAGATTATTTAAATGTTATCTAATTTATAGTAACTTTTTTAAATTAAGAAGAAACTATAATAATCAATAAGTATAACTTTTTTCTCTTTTCGCTAAAAATTACTGCACTATACAAATTTTAACTTTGAAAAAATAAGTCAATAATGAATGAAAATAATTAGGAGAGCTTTATTTATTTATTTATACAAATATGTCTGCAATATTTTCCAGGTGTGATTGTGAGCCCAAGTCAAAATTCTGGAAAATTTCTTGAGTTAAATAAAAAATTTAAAAAGAGATTAAATTGAAAAATTTGAAAATAAACTGAACAAGGTTTTTTTCCTTTTTCTCAATATTTCTTAGTTTACTTAAAATATATTACCTATACCATTTACACATACCTATGATGGCCTGGAGAAGTAATTAAAATTTACAAGTATGTCTTTTTTTCTTGAGTTTATGATTATAATAAATATTTACTGATAAAAAATTATCTGATAAATAATCATGAATATAAGCATATAAAGTATCTCTCTGACTCTCCCTTACAAACAAATAAAATAAACTGTGTTTTCCACCATTGAAAGTTTGATTTCCGGAAACTTCTGTGATCAATGATTTTTTTAAACGTCTGGACCTTTGATCTCCGGAAAGTTCCGGATCACGGTTAGCGAAAGATGCGGAAATCCAGATTTTTTCCGTAGCACAATCAGTCCTGATTTTCTCAGGCCATGATAAATTTATTTGCCCCATTATTGAACCATGAGGGAAATTTTTTAGGATATAAATAGGCAATATTTTTGTGCTTATGTGTGTTAACGTTGACAAGTATAGTAGCTTTTTTTTTTTTTTTACATTTATTCAATGCAACTATAGAAATCTTCTAAAATAACAAATGAGAACTTTGTATTTTGATAATTCACACCTACAAACAATTACATTACATAATATTGACAATTACATAATATTGTCTATAACAAAACTACTCTGTGGCTGTCTTTTTAATTCCTCCATCTAAAAATCAGATGCAGAAATGAGAAATAACCCTCATTATAAAAAGATTTCATTTTTTTTTTTTTTTTTAATAAACATTAGCCATATTGAACATTGAAACATTGAACTGATACTTGTTACGCTAAATTAAAAAAAAAATTAAGAAATTAAGATAAAACGTACATTGATTGACAGACCTATGTAAATATATATACAGTGAAACCTCCGTTAAGCGGACATTCATGGGACCAAAAAATTTGTCCGTTTATGAGAGTTGTCCGTTTACGAGAAGGGTACCCTAATAACGAAATTTAACACCGTAAATTGTTTTAGAATAGTCTAAAGATGTAGAAATAATTAAATAATATCTACAAGGATACTGTAAATATCTACAAGAATATTTATTTAAACAATAAGAAAGATAAAAAAGAATATATAAAGAAGTTTGATATTAAATACATAATTCTGGATGTAGCTACAGATAAATAAATATAATTTTCCTATTAGCATAGATACTCAAGTTAGACATATGATACTAAATAGGAGCGTACTGTCCTCAGTCATTAGGCTCAGTTTCAATCATTAGGTTCACATCCCCTTACACCTACTTATCATTTGATAGGGAACAGTGTTAATACCTTCTTGGAAAATAAACCTCCCAGGATTCACAGAAAAAAAAGTAATGCATACCTGAAAGGCGACCTAAGGAGATGATTATTCACAATTGAGCAGCTATCAAGTGTCTGAATAAATGTTTCATTTATATAAACACCTCAAAGATTATACTTCTGTTCTCTTTCTCTCTCATTAGGCTCAGTTTCAATTATTAGGTTCACATCCCCTTACACCTACTTATCATTTGATAGGGAACAGGGTTAATACCTTCTTGGAAAATAAACCTCCCATGATTCACAGAAAAAAAAGTAATGCATACCTGAAAGGCGACCTAAGGAGATGATTATTCACAATTGAGCAGCTATCAAGTGTCTGAATAAATGTTTCATTTATATAAACACCTCAAAGATTATACTTCTGTTCTCTTCTTTTTACCCCAGTTGTGTTAAATACAATCTTCAAATTGATAAGAAAATTAAAGAAATTTTCAATGGGGAAGAAGCATTGAGAGAAGTCATTTCAACTTGAGGGGTCTCATAACCTGTGTGGTCCAGATGAAAAGATCAAAACATGCCGATGTCAGAATTATTTCAGGAGTGCAGTACCATTTTCTCTCCTTTCTTTACAAAGATAAAGCAAGGTAACAGGAGAAAGATTGATTTTTCGGTGGTGAAATAGCTTAACAATATTTTTAGTTATGGATAAGGCAAAAAGTTTTATTTACATTAAATGGTGAAAAGTTGCATTTTTTTAGCTGGCAATTTATTTAGAAAAAGTAGTGTCTGGTTTGTAGAGATAAAAAACAATGTTTCAGGACCAAAATGACTGTCCGCGTCCGGTTACGGGAGTGTCCGCATTGTGGAGAATGTACGCAATGGTTTATTCATAGAAGATTCCCGGGGAATTAAAAATATGTCCGTATTGAGAGGCGTCCGTTTTGCAGGAGTGTCCATAACAGGAGGTTTCACTGTATATACATAAAGGAATCGAGAAACCTCAGATTGCACAAATTATAGAAATAAAAATTTATGAAATGTCCAAAGCTTTAAATTTAATCTGTTATATCACAACATACCTGCTGCTCAACTGTAGACGAACCTATGTCTTGTAAACTACCACCATTGAATGTATTCTCTTCTGGTAGAGGAGGAAGTCTTGCATTTAAAAAATCTGTGAAAAGATCTGTAACATAATTGTTAATTGAAATAGTTACAAAATAAAATCTATACCATTAATAACTGCAATATCTAACTCTAATGAAGGATTATATGTTAATTAAAATGATTCTAATAGCTTTTAGATAGTAAAAATACAGGGAATCATTAAATCTAAGAAAAAATTAAAGGTTATCCTCTGAAATCAACTGAATCTCAATTGGTGGTTATGATTTTAATCTGCAGATTCAGTACAATGGTACAAATTGTACAAATGATTGAGCATGAATAAAATAAACAGTAACTGAGTCCAGACTAAACCAAGGTTTAGATACACATTTTAAAGACTAAATTTTATTATCATCAATCCTTATAAATATGATGTTATAAATTAATTTTCAAATATATTTCTGTACAATTTTTTTTTTATTTACCAAAAGTATTTTTAGTAGGGGGAGGTGAAGAGACTAATATATTTTCAGATATCTTAATTTTAGTATGAGATAAATTGCTTAGTTTGAAGTTACAGAAATCACAGCAGTTATTGAATCAAATTAACTTAAACTAACAAGACTCTGCAATATAACACAATATAAAAATTTTCAATAACTAGCTTTTAAATTAAAGCAAAAAAGTTAAACACAAAAATTAAGAGCTGGTTATGCATTGTACTTCACCTATGCTATTTTTTAATAATCACTTATGCTAAATAAAACTGAAGGTAAAATTTTACAAGAAATATAATCCTGATATTGAGAAAGACCTATATAAGTTTTCAAAAATCAGCAATTATTAGGTATCTTCATTTTCCAATCACTTTTATCTTTAATTCCATAAATGACTTTTGAACTATTTGTATCTATAAACTAAACTGAAATCACTGTAGATTCATTGTAATTCAAATAGTTGTTATTTATATTTATAAAAAAATGAAATTCAAAAAAAGATCACAACTTGAAAACAAGATTTTTATACATTATAGATCAACTATTAAAAAGGAAGAGCATCAATAGTAAAAATGGGATTTAAGCATTATAAATGAACAGCATATATATTTCCCTTCAAAATTATTACATCTTTGATATGTTCAGTAAAAATTAGATTTGTTTAAATTTAAAAATAAAACAACCTATGAACTTTATAACCAACATTGACATTCTAATAAAAAAAATAACTTTTTTAAAACATATAGAAATACATTGTAAAATACAACTCTTTATAACATGTAACAGAAAGTTTAAAAGATTTTTTGCTTTCAAATAAAATTGAAAAAAACATTTTCTAATGTTTCTTTTTAATATTGTTTTTATTTAATAGAAAGTATCTAATATAGTTATTCTTTAGTTACAAGATCAAAATCATAAATAAATATTTAAAAACTTTAAGAATTTCTTTTGGTAATGAGCCTTTTATAGAATAAGAAATTCTTAACAAAGAATTTTTTTTTCAATATTGCTGAATAAAATCAAAAATAACAACAAAGATTTTCTTAATTAAGTCATAGACACCTGAAAGGGGTTCTAGAGTATCCATTATATCATCAACAGGAGGCTGCAACTGAACAAGTCCTGGTTGAATAAAATCAGCAATACTAGCTCTAGCAGCTGCAAAAGACAAATATATATATATATATAATTCATTTGAAATATTTGTGTCTTTATTTTTTAACATAAATATTTAAGTAAAATTTAATAAATATGTAAATATTTCCTTTTCTTTAATTTTTTTTTAAATGTTTAATAGATATTAGTGGAAAAACCTGGAAATTATTTACAAATTATAGGAATGCAAAATATAGATTTACAATTAATATCAATTAGAATAAAGCTTTGAAAATTATAGGTTTCCAAATTACAGGAAGTTACATAATAGAGGAATTATTTGAAATTCCTATGCAGTTTTAAGAAACAACCTATGCAGTTAATAGCTAACAGGTCAATATGGAGAATACCTTTGAGTAGTTATTATCAAATTTTAGTTAAAAATGCATTATTTTTCACTAATGAATAATAATAAAAATGAGTGCAAAACAAACAACTTGCTCATGAACTGTTACCCAAATAGTTTTCGCCATGGTGCTTAAAGCTATGGTAACATAAATAAAATTTTGCAAGGTCTTATAGATGAAAATTTATAAAAAAAACACCAAAAACAAAATGTATTTTGTACAACACTATAATACAATATACACACAACTATAATTAATCCAAACCCTCCATCAACTGTGACCTTTAGCATTGTTATATCACGTATAGAATGCCTAACCTAAAAGGCGAATACGACAGCCATTATGCTCTCAGCTTATACGAACATATGTAGTAATTTGCATGGTCGAATTCTCTAGCTAAGGTAGTACTAGGTAGTTTCAATACCTCAATTAAGAACAATTCATCAATTTTTATAAAAATGGCATAAATCACTTATTTACTTTTCCCTACTTTTAACACTAAAGCTAAAGAAAAATATTCGAAAAGATCTGTTGGGTAAACTTTTAAAACTCCTTTACAAAAAAATGGCATCAAAAACTTACTGATTTTAACCCAATAAAAATCAGAATTTTTTTTTACACTAATCCCTTGCCTCACAAATTATAATTATACATTTCTCATAATTATTATATACATTTCTCATAATTTTTGCATCAGTATTTACTAATTATGTTTAAAAGATTGAGGTTCTCTACCACATACAAAATATGACAAAATTTAAACAAAGCAAAATGTACTGCAATCTGTTTAGATACGAAAAAGTAATAAATGTATAAATTTTAATTAATTGAAAATAAATTTTAAAAATTCTCTTACCAATTTCCCTCGGATTAGGAAAATCAAATGGTTGGCTTGGATTGAAACTGGTAAATAAGGTATCAGTAAAATCCATTAGAAAATCTTCGTCCATGGCACTTTGTAGAGGTGAATATGGGTCTTTGGTCCAAGAAGGCCATCTTGTTTCAAAATCAAAATCCATCTATAATTCAACAAGAAATTATTAAAAGTTAATTTTGCAAAAATATTAATAACAATTAATCTGCCTCTAATAAATATAAAATCCAACACAAGCAATAAATACATATTAATATTAGAGCTAATTCAATAAAACTACTAAATATTTAATAATACTAACATTTTCAGCTTCATAACTTGATTTTAGTCTACATTTTTCCCTGTAAAATAGTCTCCATTTCTGATACTCTGCCGTAATGCTAGCCATTCTCCTCTTCCAGTAAGTTCCTTCGATAACAACAGCCTTAAAATAAAGTTTGCTCTCTATTTAATTTCAAATTAAAAAACAATTAAACTACGATATTCAAATAAATGCTAATGCAAAATAGAATGTGTAGTCAAATAAGATTTTGAAAAATAAACATTTTCAAGGAAACAACACAACTAGAATAGTAAAATCTAGATTTACCTGATTATTTTATCTAATACTATGGCAAGTTATGAATAAATTTAAAAAATTAATCAAAAATTATTTATTTATAATTTAAGACATACATATTTTTCTTAAAATGCTTCAAAATACCTCATTTTTATCTAATTTTATTTTATTCTACTTTATTTAGCAAGTTGAAAAGAGAAGAATCTAAGTAAGATGGTAATATCATTAATATTTTTATCTCACTTATCCGTAAAATAAGACATAAATTTTACAATAATTTTACTCAAATATAAAATCTTATTAAAAAATTTATGGCATACTTTCTAACAAAATTGCTGAACATAGATTTGAAATTTTTAAAAAATAAATAAATGAAGTAACTTGTAAAAAATGCACATTCTTAGAAGCATTTTAGAACTTAAAAAAAAAAATTATAAAAGATTTTAAAACATTAATAATAGTATGACACAGAATCAAATGTTTAAACTAAGTTATTTTTAGTTTAATTTTTCAAAAGCTAATTGAGAGTACAAACTAAAAAAAAAATTTAAAATCTTGCAGCAAAAAAAAGCAAAAAAAAAAATAAATAAATAAAAAATAGCTCAGTTTCTTTTTATGCACAAACACAGAATTTATTGGCACAAGAAAAAAAATGCAGCTGATCTATTTGAAACTCAATATAAAATAAATTTAAATGTTACAGATTAAATGTTTGATATAAAAAGGAGTAAAATTAAAGAAGTAACAAAGAAAAATTTAGGAAAGGTCAAAAGAGTGCCTCAGGTTCCTAGAAGAAGTATTTATTACAAGATAAATCCCCAGAAGAACTGGTGGATGGTTTATAAATCAGTGTAATTAGCTAAAAAAATTATAAACGTATTATGTAATGCATCAGAAAGAAAAATTATTTAAGGTGTATTTCTGTATAAACTTCATAAGTAAATTTTGTTTTTGAACAAAAAAATTATGAAGAATAAAAAATTTGAAGCAGCCCCATGAATTTTGAAGGGAAGAATATTTTAACATACCTCTGCCTTCATATGAGTATCTCCATCTAAAGGTGTGGCAAACTGACATAATTTGTCTGTTTTTATCCTCATTACAACTATAATAAAAGGAAAGATAACATTCATTACATCAGTAACAATAACTTGTAAAGAACACAAACTAACTAGTCTCTTTAGTAACACAGATTATCTGATTTTTCTAAAATATTTTTCAAACAAATGAAAGTTCAATTACGCTTAAAAGCAAGTTATATAAAAAAAATTAAATTTTAACTTATTCTCAGGAGCTATAAGTTCACAAATATAATGAAATTTTGTCCGATAATGGTCAGAAACAAATTAGGTTCATGAAGCAAATAAAAATTTTCTTTAAAAAAAATTAAAAAAAGCAGTAAAACACCTAAACTAGCTGTTACAGAAACAGAATGCAGTAAGGTGATACTACACCAGGTTTCCAGTAGTTACTATAAAGTTATTTTGAAAGTTATAAAAACGATTCGTCTATTTTAATTTAAACATATATGCATTATTTATCGACTACCAGGGGTTAATTGAGAGCCCAACTCAAAAATCTTGAAAATTTCGCGAGTAAAATAATTAGTGAAGCATTTCAAAAAATTAATGTCTTCATAAATTTAAATCATTGATATTTTAAAAACATGAAATTCTAAATAAATTATATGCAGAATAATTTAAATGAATAATTACGTATAAGTTTACTTTTATGTCAAATCACATTTATTATTCTAAAAGAAAAAATATGTACGAATGAAGAGGTGCCAAGTATAAATTCTAGTTCTAAAATTTCTAAATAAAATACACAAGAATTTTTTGACATATATATGATCAATGATTGACGCCTGGTAGCTGAGAGGTAGCACTTCGGGCTCCCGTGCCACAGGTCATGGGTTCAATCCTTGGGCCGGACAAGGTTGACTCAGCCTTTCATCCCTTCAGTGGGTCGGTAAATGAGTACCAAGCATGGTTGGGAACTAAACACTGGGGGTTCCGCATTCGGCTGACCACCTGACCGGAATATCAGCTCCTGCACTTCAGAGCTCAAGGTCAAGAAAACTGAGATGGGCACAGTAGGCCTTGGCCCTCTATGGACTGTCGCGCCACTGAGTTTTGTTTAGTTTAGAGATCAATGATTTCTTGAAACTTCTAGACCTTGGATTTCTGAAAACTTCCGGATCGCGGTTAGCGAAAAATCCGGAAATCCAGATTTTCTCTAGTACAATCATTTCTATGACTATTAATAAATATTGAATCATTTAGCATTAGCATACAAAAAAAAAACAATTATAACATTAGAATATTATTATCGATAACTAACTCAATTTGAAAAATGGCCTGCCATTTTCTTTTAAATAATAAAGACCAATTAAAATTAAATTTATTTTAGCATAAGGGAAAATAATTTTGTCTTAAGCAATCACTTTAGAGGCAAGTAAATAGTCATGAAAATAAAAAGTATAGTTATAAAAAGTAAAGTAAAAAATTTAAAAACATTTCATTTTAATCTTCAACAAATAAAAAATAAATGCAACATGATATATGAAACAGTAAGACAGAAAAACTCATGAACTTTTACGAAAAACAAGGAATAGTAGCAAATAAAATCTACCGAAATCATAGATTTAGATAAAACATACAATTCAAAAATTAAAATTTAGTCTAAATGCTTCATTAATTAGTTGTTTATCACCAGTAATAACGCAAAATATATTTAAAAAGGTTAACTTCTTCTAAAATGAAAAAAAAGAGAGAGATGTTTGAAAGGCCAGTATAGAAATATATATTTCATACAGTTATTATAGAATCAATTTACCTGACTTAGAAAAAATTTATCAGATAACTATAATATGGGCATTTTAATTCAAAAATTAGGAAGACTTGCATAACTATATAAATGCTCATACTCAAACTATATAAATGTTCATACTCAATAAACATGCATTATTAGTTTCAAAATAATATTAATAATATCACTAAAATGTCGTAAACAGCATTAAGACATTTAAGGGACAAAATACAGTGTACTAAAATAGTGCACTCTTACACTGCATATGCCAAGCTCTCCAAATCATATTGTTTAGTCGTATCTTCTCTTTTAAACGAAGTTTGAGTCCTTTGAATTGTTTCCATCTTGGTGAAGTTAATTTCCCACTGTAAATGAATACAAAATAAGTTTAGCAAATAATTTATGTTTTCTATGTTTTTTAGTAATAAAAAAATACATTGCATTGATAATCAGAATCTTCTTCAAGAATAAAAGCCTAAGAAGAGAAAACAACATTATCTAAAATATGCAAATTAATGTGCAAACCATAAATAGTTAAACAAGAATCAAAACTCAAAAGAGATAGGGTATACTTTGTACTATGTAGGCCTGTAGGTGAAAGTGAAAAATAAGACTAAAGTACAAATATAGTACAGAAATGGACATGCTATAGTCTCAGTTTTCTACACAAGAAACCTTCCTCAGAGTCTAAACACCAAATGTAAATAAAATACAAATAAAGTACAGAAGTTATACAGTCAGACCTCAATATAAGGTAATCCGCATATAAGGTCACCCCGCATATAAGGTCACTTTTCCAAAGTGCCGGCTCATTGAATAGGAATTCTTTGTTACAGATTATCGAATATATGGTCAAGTTTTAAAAATCGTTATCGCTGATAAGGTCATTTTTATCTGAGGCGAGGGAAGCTCTTTTCTAACAAAATCCTATTTAACTTCCTTACCAGGCAATTACCCCTCTCTAGTTCTAGTAAAATGTTGCAGCCAACGAACAAGCTACAATTTCTGAAATTGTTTCACAAGTTGTGAACAGTGAGAACAACGACAGTGATCCTGAGACTGTAGCTGTAACCCAAGTGGAAGCCTTTAATGCAATATATGTCATACGAAATATTTTTACAAACCATGAGGGAGCAGAGGAACATTTTGAGAAGTTACAAAATCTAGAAAACATTATCGCTGATAAGGTCATTTTTATCTGAGGCGAGGGAAGCTCTTTTCTAACAAAATCCTATTTAACTTCCTTACCAGGCGATTACCCCTCTCTAGTTCTAGGAAAATGTTGCAGCCAACGAACAAGCTACAATTTCTGAAATTGTTTCACAAGTTGTGAACAGCGAGAACAACGACAGTGATCCTGAGACTGTAGCTGTAACCCAAGTGGAAGCCTTTAATGCAATAAATGTCATACGAAATATTTTTACAAACCATGAGGGAGCAGAGGAACATTTTGAGAAGTTACAAAATCTAGAAAACATGGGTCGAAAAATAAAACGAAAAACAAGACAGACCTGCATAAATGATTATTTTAAATAAGGTAAGATGTAATGTATGTATGTACAATGTATGTATGTAATTTGTAAGTAGCTTTAAATTAAAAAAAATTTTAAAAATCTGACTTTCTTTAATTTTTTACTAATTCTGTTAAAATTTATTGACTTAATATTTAATTAATGGCCGATCTTTTTCGTTTGTATTACCATTTTTAAAAAGTCATAATGTGTACTATTTATGTGCTCAGTTATGAACTGCTAATGAATCGGTTAAAAGGTCACCACGCTTATAAGGTCACTTTTGCGACGTCCCTTAGGGTGACCTTATATCGAGGTCTGACTGTAGTATGCCCATTTTTGTACTTTATTTGTGCTTCATTCATGTTGTTTTTCACTTAAAGAATCAAAACTATTCTGAAAAATGTAATCTGAAATTAAAATAGCTACTATTGTGTAAAGTAAACATCGAAACAATTCAACTACAGTAATGAACTCATGCTTAACATTGTCATATATATAAAAATTACGATTCATAGCTATTTAAAATTTTGTTTAGGGATGCATTATAAATTAAAACTTATATTACATGAAAATAGATATTGAATTTAGTATCTTAATTTGTCAGTCAAAGTTAACATATCTCGCTATAATATTTTTATTAAAATTTATCACATTTAAAAATATTCCTAATTAAAATTTTATCACATTTAAAAAGACAAATAATCTCTTAAAACTCACATTTAAAAAGACAAATAATCTTTTAAAACTATCAATTGATGGATGAAAACAGCTACATTTAGAATAATTTTTTAAAAGAATTATATCGAGTTAAACTGTTATTTGAGTTTACAGGCCTCTAAGCTAAACATTTTGAAAAATAAGAGAAGTTTCTTTTTGCTGTGCTTTTAGGACTCCAGAATTTTGCTAATATTATGGAGGAAAAAAAATTTTTTTTTTTCATTTTATGATTTACATTTCTAAAAATGAGCAATTTAACATTTTCTATAAAGTTTTAAAGCTATTATTTGTTACATTTTTATTGTAGCTATTAGAAAGTTGAAATTTTGTTTGAGAGCTTTACATAAATAGTCATTTAAAAATGATGAAAAAAAAATTTTCTAATTCAACAATTTCAAATTATACCTTCCTTCATGCAAAGTAAAAGTCAAATAAATAAAAATTTTAAAATTAATCTTAAGAGAAAGAATGGACAACTAGTCAAATCTTCATTTAGTGGCGTAGCTAAATTAACTGTTGACCAAGTTTAAAGTCAAAACGTAAGTATTTTCCTCATAATACAGCTTCATCATTATTCTGAATATTAACAAAAACTGGTTCTAAAACCTGAGAAGGGATTTTCTCTTTATCAAATATACACAAAGCAAAGCTTGTTAGAAATAGAACCAATTGAACCTCTTTACTTGCTTTGGAGATCACCTTACTTATAAGACAACCATAAAAATTAAAATCAAAACAGTTAAAAAGGTTTGCCCTATTCACTTTATGTAATGACTTTGAGCAACATATAACTTTTTATGCTCAGCATGAATATTTTTATATGGCATAGCATATTCTGAGCAATTAAGATATTAAATTAAAATGAATTTGAAATCTAACATTAAAAAATTCTTTTCAAATGTATTACTTCAAAAAAAAAATGTTTTTTTTTCTTTTAATTGGCAAGAGCTACATTCAGTCTAAATGGTAGTATCAATGCTGTTTTTTCTTGCCTATAACTTAACAAAATTGGGTCTAGCTTTAATTATAGAACTAATCTTCCTAATTTGACGAAAAGTCAACATCAAAATCGTGCATTTTGAAAGAAATTTCCAACAATTTCTCAGTTTTCATCTATTTTTTTTAAAATTATTAACAAATTATCAACAACAAAAAATTTTAAAAACATCATTATATAGTTTTATAAAACTCATAAAATTTTGCTCTTTATTAAAAACAAATTTTTTAAAAAAGGTAATTTAAAATAAACAGTTCATAAAAGATCAATAATATATTTCAAATATAAAGTTATATATATTATGTGTTTACTTAAATGAAATATAGAAAACAAATTAAAAGGATTGAATATGCCTTATCTTGTCTGGAAAATATTAAGGAAAAAATATAGATAAGGAAGAAATTATTTGTCTCCCTGTTAGCTAACAAGGTCATCCAACTGATAAGAGATCCACTAGAATACACTTATCATTTACTTATCTCTTTCACTTGATACTCACACTACTTAGTCATAATTGTCACATTTAAAATAGATTTGCTCTTTAGTTATGTTTCAATTGTTGTGTACCAAAAATAAAAATTAAACTTATTAAAAAATATTTTAAGGAATAATAAAATTAATACACTAAAAAAAAATTGAAGAAATAATAAAATTTTACTCATTAATACTGATGATTTGATTAGTAACAATAAATAGCTGGCAAAAAAAAAATTAAATTATACATAATAGTATCAAAATTTCCATTAAATAATGATTCTTTACAAAGCTATTTTAATTTAAAACAAAAAATATCTCAGAATATTATTTCATAATTATTTCCTTTTTTTTTCCGGCCTAGGTGGACAAAAAAATTTAGCTTATCTCAACTTTGTCACATTTCAAAAAAAGACTAAACAGATTAAAAAAAGAGATTAGAAAATAACCATGGCAAGATTTTTATCTACGTAACTTCAAAAAGGTCTAAATTATGAGTTACCATTTGATACATAGTTTCTTATAAAAATAGCATTATTGCATAATATAAACTAACAAACAAGAGAATCATAGTTTGAAAAAGAAAAGAAAAAACATGTTTTTCTTTTTATACAAATAATGTTTTGTTCAAAGTATTATATTATATTTTGTGTTTCAAGAAACATAATACATGAGTAATCAAAAAAGTTAACCAATCTTGTGGAATACATTGTATTTTTCTAACATAGTAATATGATTATAGCAGCATATAAATATATCAAAAAATGCATTAAATAATATTAAACTTGACATAGATAGAAGACATAAATACCTAGCAGCACCCCAGAGACTTTTTTTTTTACTTTAAATTCCTTTCATTTTTTATTTTAAAATATTAACTTAATTTTTTATTCAAAATATTATCATAGATAATTGTATATTAAATATAAACTTGTATTAATTAAATTCAAACATTTTTTTTCTTTTTTAACAGGAATTAAATTTGTATTTCCCTGATTAATTTAGGTTTCGAATTTGTTAAAATTTATAGCTTGACTTTTTTTTTAAAAAAACATTGATCTTTGTTATTATGAAAATAGGAATTCTTTCATGACTTTTTAACATTTAGAAAATTACACTTGGTAGTTTGTTAACCAATGCTGGTAGACTCAGCAACCTTCTAACAAGATGTTGTTGCAATGATACAGACCAATAACTTAGGCAGGCCATCTTGTTAATTGAAAATCTTGTAAACTGATAATCTTTTACCGGAAAACATCAAATTATTTAGACATAATAATTAATTTTAAATTATAAATTAAACCTAGCTGACACACCTTTAAAAGGACTATAACAAATTGCAAAAAAATTTATTTCAAAAAGACCATGTTAATAAAAATCAAAGGAGGCTTTTACAATGTCTTAAAATTGTTCCAAAAATAACTTAAAATAATTATGGCGGAACAACATCAACCTTATTCTAAGAAACAATTATATTTTTATATCATTGATATATTTGATTATATACTTCGGTACGTTCTGGTTAAGCAGGAATGCATTAGTACAGATCTCATTGCTAATTGCTCAACGATACCTCGTTGACATTGAAACATTTATTTAGAAATTAGCATATTTTATCCTTTCCGCCCCCCTTTATTTCTAAACTAAAACTTTATATTTGGTTCTGATTGTAGTAGCGCCAATAATGAATATCAAATGCTCTGATAGCAAATAACACCAATGTATGATGAAATAATTTTAAAAATTCAGGTTCTTTTTTTTTAACAATTTTTCTTTTTTTTTTTATGTTCCATTTAAAAATAATAATAATTTAGCTAGTGGGAGTTATCTATTTAGCTAACTTTATTGAATACCAGCAGAACATTTGTAATTATGAACATTTTTAGTGAAGAATACTAGGTGTAATTCTGCTCCATAGTAATAAAACAGTAAGTTGAAGCAAAATTGAAATAGCAAATGATTATAAGAAAAATAAATATTTCAATAAAAATTTTTAAAAAAAATTAGTTTAGACATTTAAACAGCAAATACAAGCATTTAAATTCTTTTATATAATTCTAGGTATAAAAAAATTATAATGGGAATAGTTAAAAAAGTCAGCATCATAAAAAAGTGTATCCCAATTTTTTATACAAATATAGAAAAATAATCATAAAATTTATCAATCAATGGTAAATCAATTTCTATAATTAATTAATTAGTTCTTTTTATTTTAACTCAGAAATAAAATAGATGCAGTTAATTTTTAATATGACAAAATGAACTAAAACTAGCAAATGAAAAACATCTCATATCAAAATACTTTAATTTAGTTAACTTAAAAGTAAATGTTCTTTTAAAATAAAATTATCTTAAAACAGTTAAGGACATCAGTTCCTTACAAAAAAACAAGAATTTTTTTTTTTTTAATTAAATTTCTTTTAGTATGTTACTTTTTTTAAAAAGCTATTTATATATTTTCACAGACATCGCAAAATAATATTTATTTACTGAAAAACTGAATATAACTAAAACTGAAATTTAACAAAATTTATTTTTAATAAAAAAAATTAAATTAGAATAACCGAAAGAAAAATTTATTAATTCTTCAAAAAATTCAAATATTATAGGAGATATTTCTGTTTCGTGATCTATCACACCAACTATAACAACCATGGATTTTAAAACTTGCAAATTTAAAAGAAAGAAAAAAAATTCTTAAATGTTTGTCATGGAGAGGCTGCGAATTATACCCTTCGAGTTAGTCCCTTTCCACAAATTTTTTTTCCCTTAATTTCTCGCAGCCCACGGTTCGAAAGTTTACAGTTTGCCAAAGTAAGCCAAGCCTGAAAAAGACCATCCAGGTTTTTTCAATGTGAGTTTCTTAATTTACTGCACTAGATCAATAGACTTTAAAAGAAAAATAATTGTCAATTATTGTCATTTAAACAAAAATTTCCAAACAATTGAAAATAAATTAACTTGATAATTTATTTTTAATTATTATATAATTCAGCTAAATTAAATGGATAAATAAATTGAAAAGCATTCAGCTTGTTTTGAATGTGTCTTTTGATTATATAAATTTGGCGTTTTCGGAATATCTAGTTTGCATTGATTTAAACTATAATTAATATCACTCTTTCTAATTAATTTCATAATTATTTTAATTATATCTATGAAGTTAATTAACATTAAATTTTTATAATTGCATTAAAATTGAGTTAGGTTTTAGAATTTTTTTTAACTTGTATATTTAAATACAAAAATTGAGACTCATAATAATTCCATATTAAAAAAAAAACAAAGTATGGATTAAATTTTTAGGAAGAAAAAAACATTGCCAAGTTTATTTGACCTATAAATTATTAATTTAAAAATTTTTTCAAGGTTTGTTCATTGATTACCTTTAAAAGAATTATTAAAACATATAATAGTAACACTTTTAATAGTTATTTATCATTCTTTCTTAATATCATTCTCTACTATTATTATGAGATAATTTCTATATTCCAAATTAAAGGCTAGACCAAAAAATGAAATTCTTTTATTATATAAAGTAACCATGTAATATTAAATTATTACATAACATTTTAATAAAAAAAAAAAACATATAGTATATAACTGAACGGTATTTCAGAAAAGAAAAAAAACATCGAAAAACCAATGTGGGTTGAGTTTTTTAAAAATAACTCTAGTTTTTTCAAACTTTCAGAAGTCCACGAGACATGGCAATTATTTTGGTATAGAACACGATATGGAAATTCTTTCAGTTTGGTAATGCTTTAGACCAGTGGTCAGAAGTAGCGCACTACAAGTAGTGAAACTATTGTAGTTGCTACTTTTTTTAGTAGTCTGTAGTGTGTTAAATTCTTTAAAAAAGTAGTATAGTGAATAGTACAAAACAAAAACAATAGTTTGTTGCAATTTCTGGCAACTACTTTAAATGTCAGTCGATAAAAGATGTAATGGGTACAAATCTCTGTGTATCCGTCAATGGATGCAATGAAAATGTCCCTGTGGTTACAGCTGAGCTTTAACAGAGATTACATATTTAAATAACGTATAACTAACATTCAAAGTAGCCATTACATAAAATAAATAATTAATCAATTTGGTCACACTTTCACATGAGAATGCACACTCATGAAACATTGATGTTATTTCAAAAAAAAGGACCATATTTTCGATATACGTAATTTCAAAGAGGAAATAAAAGAGCATTAAACAATTGAAAAGATGCAATTATTTGACAATTTCACATTCTTAAATTCAGTGTTCGCTGTCGAGAAAGGCATAAAAAGTTGAAGGCTAAATATACTTCTACAAAAAATATTTTGGTACAACAAAGTGGCTCATGTAAACATGAATAAATAATTCTTAATTATTCCCTTTTATTCAGTGTAAGTCAATTTCTTATTCAAAACAATTTCGAACATAGGCGTAAATTAAGTTCTCCAACAATGATAGTCTCCTTAAAGTAGTGAAGTAGTTACTACAATTCCAATGTAGTTTGTAGTCACTACATTTTTTTTGAAAAAGTATAGTTGTAGTTAACTACATTTGTAGTTATAGTTAACTACAAAAATAATATAGTTCTTACGACCGCGGCTTTAGATATAAAAATCTTATGCCTTCACTGATGCAAATAAGAAAGAAAAGAAAGATTATATATATGAGATATGAAAGATTCACTCAATTTTACAAGCATAAACTCTTAGTTTCAGGAAGAAAAAAAATTTCCCTTTATATTTTAAGGCTGTAGCTTACTTGAAATAAGCAGCATTAATTGAAATAAACAGCAACAAAAAAAGCTGAGAAACTCAGTCCTTTACATGCTGCCTATTTTGCTAGAGATTTTAATATTCAGTCAACCACTGCATATCACTTTGAATTTTCATATCAAAATGTTTTACAAACCAATAAAATAATTACACAAAACAGGTACACTCACTAACCTTGTTAACATTATTCAACGGGAGAAGAGAAAAAAAAATTTTAGGAGATGTAGCCTAAAAAAAAAAAAAAAAAAAAAAAAAAAAAAAAAAAAAANAAAAAAAAAAAAAAAAAAAAAAGATTAAGCTACAGAGTTGCACAGTCTGCACCCAGATCTACCATCATAGACTCAAAATTATTGTATCTTTATTCTACCTAAGATATGCAAAATGATGATCAAACGCTTTCAAGTTATTTTAATAAATGACAGACCAAGAATAAATAAAAATAATATTTTATACATATTTAAAATAGATTGATGTTCTACCATTTTAAAAGCAAACTCTATATTCATTAGTCAATTTAAAAAGATCTAACTAGTTAAAAAGAATTGGAAAGACAAAATGTATAACAGCAGTAAGTTTAGAATAAATAGCTAGAGGGATAGATAACTCATTGTACATCCAAAATACTTTACATTTTATCTTCTATTTATTAAAATCAAATTTAAATTGTTAGAATTTAATGCGCAATAGTAAGACTCATGACAACTGTTTCCTCAAAATAAAAGGAACTGGCTAATTTCCAGCAGTGGGATTAATTCACATAAAGTGGCATTATATATGCCTCAATGGAAAAAATTTCAAGAACAGAATTTCAGTTATTTGATCTATAACATTCAATATTACAATCAATCAAGTATGTGTTATTAATAATCTATATTAGATCCTGGTTTGCATGCAAATATGCACAGCAACAGCAGCAACACAAACTTTACCTCATATTAACTGAAAACAAAATTCAATATTTTTTTTCAAATAAGTGAAACAAATTCTAGAGTAAGTAATGCACTACCTGTAAGCTAGTGTCATGCACTCGAAAAGTTTTGTTAGAGATGCATCAATTGATATTGAGTGAGTACTTCGTGACCCAAAAGTGTATGTTTTTGAAGTCTCTTGGCACGCTGTTTCGAAATCAAATCCTTTAGAAGGTAACGGCAAGGATTCCTGATCACAATCTGATTCATGAACAACTAATGATGGGCTCTCATCTCCATCCTGAACTTCTGGATCGTCGATATCAGATACCATAAAATGACCACTATGAATTATTTCCTTCATAGATTTTTGATCTGCCTTTTGTCGCATTACACCTCCTGGTGGCATTATTTTTTATAATTGATCTTCACTTTATAACAGAAGACATTAAAATAGATAAATGGTATAAAGTAGAATGTGTTTGCGTCGCATTATTAATAAACATCAGACGTCGTCGACATCTTGATCTGGATGGATTGTTATTTACACGAAGGAGGTGATGACGTAACGAAATCAACAACACTCCCCCAAAATATGAGCAAAATCATTGGTCGACGAGAGAGGGCTTGAAACGGCAACAGCAAGTTTAAATAAAAAATTAAATTAAACACCGAAAAAGAATTTTATTAAAGATCCTATCAAAAGATTTTAAACATCTCATGGTTTTAAGGTAAATTCCAGCTAAAAATACGAAAACTATGAGAAAATGAAGGATTTTGATAAACCTTATTTTAGCTTTAGAAATCATAAAATTAATATTTAAATGATTTAATTGGATTAATTAATTAATCCAAGTTAATTTGGAGAAGAAAAAAATTAATCCTGCGCATGCTTATTTCTTTCTGTAACTGTAACGGTAGTACCTTACAGCAGACAACAAAAACAAAAACTATTTTTGTTTATCTATCAGTGTTTTCAAAAAATCAATCGTTTAATACACACTAAAAAGTTTCAATCCGTTTTTGTTCGTAAAATAAAAAAATAACAACTTGTTCAATAGAATTAGTTAAACGGAATGCAAAATTTGGCATATACTGCTTGTACTACTGTTTTTAAGCACATGTTTTCAAAATTTTCCACCTACTTCGTCCACAGATAGAAATAGTTTATCTTCTTAGTTTATTTTATCTTTTAATTTGGAAGTTAATCTTTGAAACAAATGAAATAAATTATCAGTTTCTCTCCCTTTAAAACTTGTGGTTCTTGCGTGATATAATCTTTTTGTTTTTAATTTTCAGCGCATAAGTACTTTGTGCTGTTTCATATTATCGATTAATTAATAATTAAGATAAATTAATTATATTTTCACATAAAAAAATGTCAACCTGTAATAAAATTGCGGATTCTTTGTTTTCGTATGAAACTCCAAAAATAGTACAGATTAAAAACCGATTTGTTGGAATCGTCAGTCGCATAATCCAGCTTGTCATAATTGGTTATATCATTGGGTAAATCATATTTTTGTGTCCGTTTTTTTTTTTCTTTTTTAATTCACTTTAAAAATGATCAGATTTTAAGGCTTTTTTTTTCCTCTTTATATGTCCTTGTATATAAAATATCGAAATTATTTAAATTTTTGTATTTGCCATTTAGAAAATTGTCTAAGTAGCATAGCTTATTTGATATAAATATTTTTTTTTAACTTTCTTGCATATTATATTTTATTTTTACTGTACTGCCACACTACTCTGAAACTTAGGGTGGTCAATGTGAAGTTAAGATCGCTATACTATTTTATCAACTCATTTTTGTTTTGTAAAATAAATGTTTTTTCTTTCAATTTAATTTATTTATCAACATATATGGATCATTTCAAACTTAACAATATTTCAAATGCAAATTTGGAATTTTGTTTGCCAAAATTAACTAGATATTTTGAAAATGACAATTTTCTTTTTCTAGCTATCCTTCTAGTTTTTTTGTTTATTAGTTTTAATAGCAGTTAAAATTGGTTAATTTTATTTTTATGCAGTTTGCAACAATTCCCATAAGCAATTCTCGAGAAACTCACCTTTTTTATACATTGTTTTTACTCTTTAAGTGAACTATATTTCTGTGAAAGAAAATGTTACCCAGCCACTGGCTTAATACCTATAATCTACCTAATAGAGACATTTTAGCCTGTTATCTCAATAGTGTTATAACCTATAATCTACCTATTTAAGTTGTTTTAAGTCTATACTCATTTAAAACCATTCTACAATACCTGAATCACCTGTAAAGTAAGAGAGAACTCTCCAAGTATAATTAGCCCAAATTATATGAAATTTAAGTATCTACTCTTACACTTTCATTTTGACACCAATTGCAATTGAAAATATTTTATTTTTATTCACTGATCTTTAGTTTTAAAGTGTATGTCTTTTATATAAAATTATTATTTTTTCATTTTAAAATAAAGTATTATATAAATTTATTTTTAGGTATGTAATTGTTTATAAAAAAGGTTATCAAGAATTCTGTGATGTTGAGGGCTCTATCACAACTAAAGTTAAAGGAGTTACATACACAAATTTTTCTAAAAATGCGTTCAAAGAAGAAATTTCACATCCTGAATGGTATAAAAGAATATGGGATGTTGCAGACTTTGTAGTTCCACCATCAGTAAGTTTAACTATTTTTATTCATTAAACATCAGTTGCTTTGTGTTAATTCTTGTAATTAACTACTCATTAATTGAAACAGATTGTTTTCACATAGACATATTTTAAAATTTTTGTAATTTGCAATTATTTTGTTTTTTTGTCATTATTAATAAACTCTTGGTGGGTCTAGGAAATTGTTAAAAATTTGCATCATTAACATAACTTTGAGCTCAGTTTTGAAGTCAAGGAACATTCAGAATCAAATAATAGGGACATGAACGATAACAGGCTCCAGAAATATTTTATTGAGTAATTATATAATGACTAATGACACATATTAGAACAAAAAAATGACTGGTTACGTTTATATGCTGACGGATCCAAGGTACTTAACAGATCTAGCGCTGGTATTTATTGCAAACTATTTACCCAAAGTGCTCCTTGGGTCGCTATATAATCAATTTTGATGCAGGGATCCATGTAATTTACCTGTCACTATAGAACTTGAAAACAAAAACCAATGAGTTCTCAAAAGTGGTTCTCTTGATGTATTCTATATCAGCAATACAAACAATCACTGTTTTAATACTAAGATTATGAACAAGGAAATAAATAAAACTATCAAGGAAATAAATAAAACTATTGTTATAGAATGAATACCATTACATATAAATGTAGAAGGTAATGAGAAGAAATCTTCTGGCAATAAAACAAAACAACCATTCCCTAAGAAATAGCAACCATTAATCCTAATACACTTATAAAAATATGTAATTAATAAATTTAACAAAATAAATAATTGCGATTTATCTATAAAATGGAAAGGCAAATAATGGGAAAACATTCAGGACAATTGAAAGTCTCTTCGTAACCAACCCTGTAAAGAAGCAGTAGCTAATTTTAGGCCCCAAACAAGATGTGACTGCTTATCAGAACATTTATACAATATAAAAATTCTCTCCATCAAAGCATATCCAATTTGTAACTCAGGTATCTTGAACTCTGATCACCTCTTACTGTGCAAGGGACTAGATAAAGACTTCCAGGTAATCTGGAATGTCACCAAATTATATTGGGAGGCAATAACTTGCATGCATTAATTAAAGACTTGTTCTTTTCAATTTATTGTTTCAAATGTTTATTGTGGGAATGTTTATTGTTCATTTAATCTAAATTGTTGAATTATGAAACTTTTATTATTTCTTTGTTCTATTTTCTGCTTCCTTGTGATGCGGTGAACTGTCAAATTTATATGGATTGCTTTCATAATATAAGCACATATTAGGGTTGTACACCATTTACAAATGTTATATTTGCATTGCGAGTTAATTCAATGTATATAATCTTTATCTAATCTGTATTGTATATAATCTTTAATGACATAAATTTAAACTTTATTACCTCTGTGATTTTCCTTATAATTTTAAGAGAATTGAATTACAATTTGAATACTTTTTTTCTTTTTTTTTTGGCTTAAGGTACCCCTCCAAAAAATTTTCACTTCGGAGATTTTTATAATTCAATGATTTTTTAAACAATATTTAGACTTTAAAAAAAATACAAGAAAAATTTTTACTTTATAATTGTTACATAAAATTTGGTGTTTTTCAATAAATTATTCTAGTTACCATTTTAATAATTTTTTTTCTACATTTACAGGAAAATGGAGCTACTTTTATTGCAACAAATTTAATAATTACACAAAATCAAACCCAAGAAACTTGTCCTGAGGTACAGTAGTTATGCAAAAATTAATTTGAAACTTTCAAATCACAATTCTTATCAAAAAATTTATATTTTATGTTTCTTTTAATATTTTAAGGATCCTTCAATTACTGAAGCTCTCTGTTATAAAGATAACAACAGCTGTGTTGCCGGAAATGCCGTTACTGCTGGCAATGGTATATATTAAATTTTATAAATATAATTTTTTTAAAATTTTTATAATGATTTATGTACTTAAAATATGTTTAAATAATTTTAAAATATAATTATTTATGCCTTTTTTTTGTAGGTGTTATGACTGGAAACTGTGTTGAAAGTCGTATTAAAGGCACTTACACTTGTGAAATACAAGCATGGTGCCCAACTGAAGTAGATGTTAAACCCTTGTAATTATGTGTACATTTGTTTTTTTTAGACACCCTAAAAGTTTTCAAGAAATTTCATTCCTAAATGTTTTTTTGTGAATTGGTCTGGATTTCTGGTTGAGTTTTTATATGATCAAAAAATTTTCTTATTTTTAATGTTCTTACTATTGCACAATATTCTTCAAAAATTTGAAAATCTTTAAATTTTACTCTCAATTAAATATTTTTACTCTTTAACTGCATATTTTTTTTGTCGGTGTGACAAATTATATTATCTTTGACCTAGTGATGAATTTGTGACACATGTTTAGGTTTTTAATAAATTTTACTATTTGTGATTTAAAAAGTTGTTTTAAAATAGTTAATTTAAGTTACTCTGAAAATCTGAACATGCAAACATAAAATCTAAGTACATATAATATTGTCAATTCTGAAGAAAAAAAATTTATAGAGATTTTTCCATAAAATCTGATTTTTACTAAAAACTGCAGTTGCATTCATTTCTCATTCTAATTTTAATGCAAAGAACACACCATATCTATCACCATCCGTAATTATCAATTTATAAAAAGTTAATGAAAATTATTTTATAATATTAAATTTATTTATACTTATATGGTATTTTTGTATAAAATATCAGAACTGTGTGAAATAAAGAAAAAATAATTCATATCTTATTTACCTGAGAAAAAAGTAATTTTAATCAGTCACTTTTTTGCCAATGCTGACAAAGTTATGTTTGTTGTTTATAACATTACAACTGAGCCTCGTCTGATGAAAAAAAGCTTTATGATTAGTTTATTGTTTGTTTTTTCTCTTCATTTAGGAAAAATAATACAGCTGTTTTAGAAGCCAGTGAAGATTTTACTGTCCTAATTAAAAATTTTGTGGATTTTCCAAAGTTCGAAAATGCTAAAAGGTATATTTGACGATTTTCAAAAATTATGTTATATTTTTATTTATTTTTACTACTTTTACAAATGCATAGCTTTTCTTTGTTGCTTTTTTTGAACTTTCAGATTATTAGAGTAAAATCAAACATCATAAAAAAAATTTTGTTTTTTACTTTAATCAAAGGATTACATAATATGTTTGCATGATGCTTTTGACTTTTTCTTAATTATGAATTTTAATGGGATTTATGTAACATTCGTTAAAAACTGAACTCTGCAAAAAAAATATTTTTTGTATATTATTTGAATTAAATATGCAGAATGTGTTCCTTTGGGAGTTTAATTTTTATTGGATATAAATAAGTTTCGTGACTCCAATATTCTCTTGCAATTTTTTCTCCTTTTTTTTTTCCTCAGATTTAGTTTATAATGCTATTTAATTAACTTATGTACTTGTAATATTTAATGTTGTTTATATTTGTGAAAAAATTGATCTGGTTCCTATGCCATTGAAATCTACATGAAATTGAACTGATACAGATTGTGAATTTCATACAATGTTTAAAAAAGTTGGAAAGGAGATTATAAGCTGAGAATATTTTGGATCTTTAAATTTAAAAAGAAGTACTGTAGTACAGTATTCTGCAATATAAATGCAAATATATGTAAGTGTAATATGTAATGTAATGTACTTCAAATATAAGTATAGTAAATGAAGCTCTTACTCTTTTCCTACATTCAATTCAGGTAACTACCCGGTAGTTTCCCTAAAATTAATTGCAAAATAATTAAAACGTGAATAATTTTTTTAAATATTTATAAAAATATTTTATTAAAAGAATAGTTTGATTTTATAGTCAATTTAGATTAAAGATGAAACAGTACATCTGCATCAGGTAATTTTCGACTTTTATAAAGTTATTTTTTTTACTTTGAAAGATTAGAAAGTTCTATACTACTAATTCTAAAATTATATTATTTTTATCAAGGATAATTTTTATTTATATATTAGTCTTTCTTGTGTAATATTGTTTTTGCATTTATAAGATTGCCAATTTTCAAATTTCTAAATTTTTATAAATTCTTTAAGTTTGTGCTTGGTGTGTGTGTACATTTCTGAAAATAAGTACCAATATAAAGTTTTAATTCTGTTTAGATCTTAGCATTTTCCAAAATTTAAAAAGTAATAGTTTGTTCCTTTCATTTTTTAGTGCTAGTACTATTATGAATGGAACATATTTTATATCTTATTTTTAAAAAAAATATTTAAAAAGAATTTCCCAATTTTAAAAGGCTTCAAGTTTTTATTTGATGACTAGTATGCTAGGAAATTTTATGTGTACCTGTTTATGTAAAATATGTAACATAAACTACATTAATTTGCGGATAATCCCTTAAATTATTTCTAAATGTATTTAACTTTATTAGATGTTGCTGTTTAAAATGTAATTAATTCTATATTTTCAGCTTAATTTCTATCTGCTATTATAAATTTTATTTTCTTCTATCAAAGATATATTGCAAAAAATAAGTTATGCTATTCACAGGTATAATAATTTATAAAGTCATGGAGTTTTATACCTTTTAATTGATACTTTAAACTATGATAGTTGTACGAACTAAATAGTGCAATATTTTTAGACGCAATATAAAGGATACTTCAAATAGTTCTTATTTGAAAACTTGCTTGTATGATCCTGTGGAATATCCTGATTGTCCTATTTTTCGACTTGGTGATATTGTTAAATGGAGTGGACAAGAAAATTATAATGATGTTGCTTTTAAAGTAAATATTAAGTTTTTACAATTATTAACCCACTTACTGTTTTAAATGTTCACACTTACTTATAGAACTGTAGTTCAAGGAAGTATGAAGGATCATTTTTCTCCTTTTTTTATTCTAAATTGGTGGGTGATTTCAGCACATTAAAATAGAGGCTTTTTGTAAGTGCAGGAAAAATTGTAGTTAGAAAACAAAGCGAGACTTTTTATGTGCACTGCACTACCATTTGGTTGGATTAAAAAATTTATGACTTTAATGTGCTGGGCCGCCAGTGAGTTAAATAACTTAATACATATTATAAATTTAGCTAATTCATTCTGAACTGAGTCTACTTATAAAACATCTGTAATTTCATTGTATTAAATAAATAAAGATTGTTATGATAAAGAAGCTACAACAGTGTGGGGAAGAAATTATAATTGTAAGATTCATTAAAAACTATTACCTGTGTTTTTTAATAACATTTAAATAGCTTTTTGTTCTCTTATAATTAAAAAAAAGATGGAATATATTAAAAGACATTGTTGACTAGCCATATCTTTGGTTTTGGGTTAAATCTAGCTCATATACAAAAAGTTTTATATTTTTATCTGGAATTTTGTTTTAGTTAATAAAGTTAGAAATTTTTTTTCTTTATTATTTGGCTATTATAAGATAAATATGTGGGCCGGGATAGTCTGGTCGGTAGGGTGCTGGGCCCATGTCCGAGAGTTCGTGGGTTCGAATCCCGCCGGCCGAAGACTCCCCGTGTAGTAAAGTGACTGATGCAAGTTAAATCTGTCGAGTTGCAAAAGTCCTCCATGTTCCCATAACAAATCAATACCTCTGGGGGTACTGTATTAGAGATCGGTCGTTCTCTGATTCAGGTCAAAATTACGATATGTGGATGAATGGGTCCGCCCTATAAACGGGTGCGTCATATGGGTATGCCAGAAGTCGAATTCTTGGCCATAGATAGCGCCATTGGATAACAAGAACAATCGCACCCCCTCTGTCTAAACAGGCATACGTCAACAACACGATAAATATGTATAGTAAATAATACTATAAGCTAAAAATGTCTTAACTGATATATCAAATACTGTATCAAAGGTTGTCTAATTCTGTTGAAAATTAAATGTATTTTGAAAAATACATAAAAAATTAAATAAATCTGTCATTTATTTATAGAAATTTTACAAAATGTGTGATGTATATTATTAAGTGTTCAATTTGTGGAATTTATAAAAAATTTCAGTTTTATATGTTTATTGTTTTTTTTTTATTTTTTTTTTTTATTAACATAAAGTTAAAACCAAACCATTGTGCAGCTTATGCTTAAATTTATGTTACGTAATTTTACAAAATATTTTCATTTTTATGCAGGGTGGTGTTATTGCTGTGGTGATTAAATGGGACTGCAATCTTGATTTTGACAAAAAATATTGTTTTCCTAAATATGAATTCAATCGTTTAGATGACCCAGAAGCTAAATTAGCTCCAGGGTGGAACTTCAGGTGAAATAAATCATTTTCACTTAATTATTAAAATTATTATTTTACTTATAATTAAATTATTTTAATTAATGTAGTGGATTCAAACCATTTCCCCTTATCTTTTGTATGTATTTTTGCTTTGTTTCAATGATTGTGACAAAAATTCTATGTTAATATCAACAGAATTTGAAAATATTTGGCCTGTTCCATAACACACAGCTTTTGACAGCTGCTTCAAATTTCTTAAACTTTTAAGAAATTTATCGTTTGTCTGCTAACGGTTGATAATAATTTAACTGTTGATTTTTCGATTAAGTCAAGTTATAATTTTCATGTGACATCATTATTTTTTTTTAATAATAATTCTTTTCTTTAATAATAATTATTTTATCAATATTTTAAGTCTTTCAGAAAATGAAACTAAAATAAAAAATGTCGTTTTGAAACTACAATAACGTCGTTATAGTGTTGAAAAATATCTTGTATTAAAACGATAAGTTTGCTTTCTACATCATTTGTTGAACAGTGTATTAGAATTGCATTGTTTTGCATTTGAATTCTATACAAACTCCCTTATTTATAACAAAAAGAGCAAGAAAGAATGTCTCCTCTTTATTTATTCCAAACTGATTAAAATTTTAAGTTTGTTCGAACTTTTGTTTGTCCAAAAGCTCTGTTATCTAATTGGCCCACTGTTACCTAAGCTTACACAATTTCATTCATCACTTTTTTGACATTTTATCAGCTTCAAAAAAAGTACATACATAGATTTAAAAATTCAAATTCTTCAAGACATCACTTTCTCACTTTAGTGTAACATGAAAACTAGAAAAAGTCTGTTTGAATTCAATTTTTTATTCAAAAAATAAAAAATAGAATTTAAATACATTTTTTTACATTAACAAGCAGCAGCAAGAACAATGAAATTTTATGATTGTTGTTATTTTTGCTTCATAATATTATAATGTGTGTTATTTTTAAAGTTCTTTATTTTATGCATGTACATAAATGAAATATTGTTTAATTGTTTATTATTAAATTCTGAAAGTCAATTTTGACTTTCATTAAAAAATTTCTTTGCATCTGTTTTAAACGACTTCCAATTAAAAAGAAAAGAAGATGTAGGCTCTACTTGTATAATTCCTTTTTAACTTCAGTGTAAACTTTTTTTAATAAATAAAAAAACAAATACGAACTTAAAAAATATATTCATTTTCATAGAAAAGAATCCTATCCTGATCTCAGAGAAATAATATATAATGTTTTTTCTAGCAAGAAATAAAAAGCAATTTGAAGTGTATTAACTATAAGGAATGCTTTGATTTATGTATAAATGTTATAAAAAAAATTTTTGGCAGTGAGATTACCGTGGTAATAAAATATATTCATTGCAAATTTTTGTAAAGTTTTTCTTTGCATGTAGACACAGGGAGAAGGGCAAAGCTTGTTCCCTCTAAGCGAAACAGGAACAAATCAAAAGTTTAAAAAAATTAACTATCACTTTGGAATAAAGGGAAAGTGATTTATTAAAAACAGGGTTTGTTGATTTAAATCAGCTTGATTTAAATCACGATTTAAATCATGATTTAAATCAAATGATTTTTTTTAAAAAATCATTGATTTAAATGGAAAAAAAAAATTTCTCTATATATATTGATATTAAAAGTCATAAAACAGTGTCTTAAATTTTTGATACTCTTATTATTTTCTTTTCTTAGCATTAAAATTTAATTTAATTAATTGCTGCATTAATTAATTTTAGTTAATGAAATTACTTTTTTGGTGTGTGTTAAATTCCAACACATTTGAAATTACATTTTTAAAAATGTTTTGATTCTTGAGATTGAAAGTACAGATTAAAGTAAACATTTAATGCTGTCTTAATATAGACTTGCATAGCTGTAGAAAGTAATTAATAAACATGAATATTTTTCAAAAAATAATACAAATAATGTTAATTAAAATTCTACCTTTTGAATGAAAAAGCGTGAATTAAAATCTACATCATATTTTATTGGTGGAAAATGTATATTTCTGAAGCTTGAGGTTATATTAAAAAGAAATTACCCTAATATGCCAAAAACAGAAAAAGAAAAAAAAAGGGCTGATGAATTCAGATGTTTTTTTCCTAATATAGTGTCATTCTTCCCTTTCAAACTCTTTCAAAGTCTATTTGATGCAGTAGGGTTATTAACTGGTATTTTTTTCTCATAATATGTTTACAGTATCTTTGACATTATCTGATTTTCTATAAAGAAATTTTGTGAAAAAAAATTCCAATGAGTACATAGATTTTCTAATTTTTTTTTAGCTTAACTTATCTATTTTGATATAGAATTAAAAGTGAATATTTTAATATAAAAATATATAGATTAAATATTTATTTATTTTTTGATGAATAACTACATTTATAAACACAGTCTGCTACATTTATTTTGTCATTTTAAAAATCAAGAGAAAAAAAAAAAAAATCACAATTTTAAATTAAAGTTATGGTTTGCTAACTGAAACTTTGTTTTAATAGTTAAAGTACAGGGGTCTGTCCAAGCCAAATTTACTACCGTTTAACGGTACCTTTACAAATTCAACTTTAGGAAAAATGATAGAATAATCACACAAAATACTTTTTCTTAAAATTTTATTTTTGTGTCTCGTAAGAAACGATAAATCCATATTTTTACTATATTTGTGTTGATTTTTTAATATAATTTTTAATTTTCACAAAATAGGTACCTCTCAGAAAAACCCAGACAGACCCCTGAAGTATTCTTTAAATTCTCTATTTCATCTAGTCTTTAAATTTTAATCATGCATTTGTTTCAAAATGGTTGCTATGCATTCAAAGCCATGTATTATAATGAAAAATTATTTTAGTTAGAGCTTCTAAAATATTGTTACAACATAGTTTTAATATTAAGTTAATTTGATTAAACATTTATAACTTTTTTTAATCATAAATTAAAGTTCTTTAGGTGTATTTGAATAAAAATCAAAAAAATCTGATTTAAATTAAAAAAAATCCGATTTAAATCAAAAAAATCTGATTCTTTTGATTTTTTTTTTTTAAAAAATCAAAAAAATCACGAACCCTGATTAAAAACAAGCTTTACAAAAAGTCAACCATGTTGAGTCAACATATTTGTCTAATGTAGTAATTTTTCAAAAAATTAAAATTCTAATAAATGTTGCAAAATTATTGCAATTTTTATAACAGAATGCATACATATTTGTCTTATGTAGTAATTTTTCAAAAAATTAAAATTCTAAAAAACGTTGCAAAATTATTCTAATTTTTATAATAGAATGCATTTTTATGCTAATGTCTTAACAGCTAATGAAGATTTAAAAATAGAATTCGATATCTGCTTATTGTGTGACAAGCTTGAATAATAAATTAGTTATTAAATTTTTTGAGAAATAACTTGATACGCATTTAAGAATCAAAGAAAATTTAAAAACTAAGAAATATGTAATGCTAAGTAAACTAAGAAATATATAAAAACATGACAATACATATTACTGATTCATTTTAGTACTTTGATCAAAATATGTATACTTAAAGCATACTTGTTTGTTTTAAGTGATGAAGTTTTAAAATAACATTAACTAATCAATATCAAATTATTTATTACTGAAAATTTCTTGCAGATATGCCAATTACTTTAGCGATGATAGACGAACTCTATATAAATTATTTGGTATTCGTTTAGCAATAACTGTAGTAGGACAAGCTGGACAATTTAGAATCATACCTCTGTTGCAAAATGTTGGTGCTGGTTTAGGATTACTTGCTTTGGTAAATAAGTTTTGATAAATTATTAATAATAAGAAATATAATTATTTATTAAATAAATTAATAGTTTGCAGAATTGAAAAATTTTTAAACATTCAGATCAAGTGTGTTCTTTGAAATGTTATATATTTTAAAATATGATTTTTCATAATACAGTTATCATTTCATTTTTTAAAAAATAAAAGTATTCTTTTAGGAAAATGGATATTTAAAAAACAAAGATTTTTTATAATATAATTGAATGTCTTCTAAAATATTTTTTGCATATTTTCAAATAAACTATTAAAAATTATCTTTAGAAAGTGTTTCATTATTGTTAATTCTATCAAAAACATTTTTTAACAGTGATAGTTAGCTTTAATTATAACACCTTGATTCATTTACATTGCGTTTTCTACAACAATTGTTATATTTTTGATGAAATGTTCTATCTAACAATTTTTTTTTCAGGTGGTAGTGATATGTGATGTTATAGTATTGTATTTAGTGAAAAAACGTACTTTTTTCAAATCAAAGAAATTTGAAGAAGTAGACCCTGAAAATGATCCTGCAAATTCGGTAATTTTTAATTTATTTATTTTTAAATTTTCTCTCTAATTTTTTACTACATTAAGTGCTAGAGTACGACATATGTACTAGCATTTGTAATTATGTGTCTCATTAAACTGTCCGTCTTACTCTTTACAGATAAAGCGTCAAATTTTGAATGAGATTTTTTAAATGTTACATATAGTATAAAATAATTTATAAGCTCTAGTATCAAAAATTTTGTATTTGGAATAAGTAGAAGAAAAAAACATTTTGGAAAAGTTTAATAGCATGAAATTATTTTATAATAAAAATGTTTTATTATAATTTATTAACTCTTTGTGGTTGTATTTTGCTGTTACTAAATATAATTTGGTGGCTGAGATCAGGCATGCAATTGCAAATTTCAAACATTATCAACAATTATTTTTCGAGTGACATAGTGACATTTTTGCTTGATTGTAAAATTCTATTTTTTTAACTAAGAAAAAAATATTTTTGAGTACACTCTATAAATTCATATTTCGTATACCTTACATTTTTTTTAATGTAGATTCCAGACTTAATTTACCCATGAAATTGACACATTTCCACCTGACAGCACAATTTCAGCCAAACATTTTAAACATGTTTATTAAACATTTATTCTAAGATGAATGTTAGATTCAATAATTTGATATTAAACTATAAAAATTTGTAAGATGATTAAAATGCATATGAGAATCGAAAAATAGGTTGATATTTTTCCTAAACTGCATTATTTACCACTGATGATGTGTTAGGTTTTAAAATAGACCAAGAAAAATTGGATGCCCTAATGTTTTTAGAAGAAGAAAAAATACATCATAAACCTT
Source organism: Parasteatoda tepidariorum (assembly GCF_043381705.1). Lineage (NCBI taxonomy): Eukaryota > Metazoa > Arthropoda > Arachnida > Araneae > Theridiidae > Parasteatoda > Parasteatoda tepidariorum. Next base: position 44,826,419 of record NC_092205.1, on the reverse strand, counting down.
TGCCTAATAAAACATTAATCTGCCTGATAGGTCACCTAAGATTCTTAACAAAAATTTGAGGTAATATGTCCTAATTAAAGAATCCCACATTTAATTTTTCCTGCCAAATAAGCCTTTAAATATCATCAATTATTTTATGTAATTGTTAAATTATTAATAATAACTTTCAGCTATTTAATATTTGTTTTTCTTTGCAAAAAGTATTGTAATCTGATTTGCCAATTTTTACCATTTTATCGCATTCTTCTAGAAATATATTCTTTTAACCAATCTTTACTGTTTTCTAATGATTTTTTGGATTTTAACCTGATTTTTCATTATTAAAAAGGAATTTCTTTACTTATTAAAATAAGAATTAAAGCTTATAAAATTCCTAAAATTTAGAAGAAAAAATTTTAAATTTTTGCAATAATTTAACTTTAAAAAATGTTTTCCATGTTTATGAAAAATATTAATGGTTTTACTTTATTTATAATAACTGTTTTACACTTGATAAGTTCTTTTTCTTACCTATTTTTTATCGACTGAAGATTTTTTCGATTTTTTTCCTCTACAATTCTTAAATTACTGTTTTCCTACTTGACTTGACTTGACTAATATACATATATGAGTCAAGTAACTATAGTTACATAATTTGCATCATCTGTTTACAGAATTCATAATTTTTTCTTTGCATTTAATTTTCAAAAGCTTGAATGATCTTTTTATACATGTATTTTCTATTTAATTCATAACTATTGCCGTGAGTTACTTAGTTTTTTTTTTCCTTATATAGCCTGAAATATCTACCATTAAAATTCCTGGAGAAATTCCTGTAAGGAGAGATATTGGAGATGGTTATCAAAGGCTAGAAGATTAATTTCCAATCCAATTATTTTTCTACTGTTTTTATGAAATATTACTTCTTGGCAGGAAGAACATATCTGTGATAAAAGCTTGTGATTATTTCATTTTTCAATCAAAATGGTGGTTTTATGTAGAGTTTAGTAATTTATGAAATTATTTTGTTTTTGAATCAATTTATTTTAGAATGATAAGCCTTACGTAATTTTAATTAAATTTATTTTCTCAGTTACATTATAAAATATGTTAGTACCAAAGAGTAATATTTTTAATTTGTACTAATAATTTATACTTTAGTTTTATTTTATAGAAAATAATCCTGTAAAGCAAATTTATTAAAGTTCTATTTTGAAATTTTTTTACAAGATCACATTTCCAATTGATGCATGGGACCAATTTACTATGATTGTTTACTATTTTTTATAAAAATTTAGTGCATAATTTGATTTAGCAATGTATTAACTTTAAAAGACAATTCTCACTTTTCTCTTTCATTTTTATAATTGAAGTTTTTTTGAAAAAAGATTAAAAGTGTTATTTCTTAAAATTAGTATTATGTGTTCTATGCAAAAAAAAAAAATCTATTTTATTAATACTCATTTTTTGGGGAGTGCATGTTCTGATTTTGATAGGTTTTGGAATGACAATTTTTGTATTTTATGTGTTGTTATCAAACTGCTTTGTTGAAGTTTACCAAATAAAATCATTTATTCTGAATAGTTCTAATGGTGAATATTTTTTAGAATGGCACATAAAAGTAAAATGAACAATTGTTAAATTTTTAAGAAGAAACAGATTTTGAATTAGTTTCAGTTTTAATAAACCATTTCCAAATATATTTAATTTAAATTTTAAAAAATTGGTGTAATTTTTTAAATTGGTTGGTGATAATCTCTACATTTAATCAAAGATTATTCTGTGTGTAGAGTTGTTAGGAAATAGTGGCACAGCTACAAAATTTTGATAAATAAGACCTGCTTCTAAAATTCTGCTTACCTTGATTTTAAATATTCTTACATTGCAAATTACTGTAGTTATTCGCTATTTATTCGCAAAGAAGACTGAGACATAGCAATTCAACTGTATTCAACATAATAAAAATATTATGCAGGCAATATTTTTAAAAATGTTAATTGGAATTTTATTTAAGTAATTAAAATGATTTTAAATCATGGGATAACAAAAGGGCAAGATTTTTGAAAATGACCCAACTATGTAATGATGCATCATGTGTGGCTAACCTATATATACCTTTATAAGCCCATAGTGGCTGATGTTTGGAGTTTTAAACAAAAGAGAAACATATTGTATATGAATATTGTTACAATAATATGGAATGGAAAATTTCAGTTCTTTTATATTGATTTTGTATAGCAGGAGTGAAAATAATTTATAACAGAAGTGTCACATGATAATCCAAAACTTATATGTAATGAATTAAGTGGAATATTACCAAAAATTCTCATTTTTATCTGTTTATTATTTTTATCTCATTTACATCCAGAAAAAACTTTTATTCCTTATTTTAAAAAAATTTCTAACTTTTTTTATTTGTCACATGAATGAATTTTAAAATAATTTGAGTAATTTTTTGAAGTTTCTATACTTGACACAAACAAGTTAAAATCTTCTCAAAAAATGCCTGTTAATTCATATTTTACACATGACTTAGATTTGCCAACTAATTTATTTTAAAAAGCTCTCATTTAAAATACCAATTATTTTTAAAATTCATAGAATACCTTTTTGTATGATGTTATCTATTGATATTCCTGCATAAATAGTCGCATTTGGAGCAGTATTCTTCTCCTTAACTAGTTCACTACATGAGAATCTATATTAAAGCTGCATAATGATTTGAATGAGAAGAATCACCACTAAGTTAAATCAAAAGCTTAATGGTGGCTGGCACTTACTGCAGACTTTCTTCTCTCAAACTTAGCACATCATTTTATTTAAATAAATACTACTAAACTCAGTGGCGTGACATCCCATAGAGGGCCATGGCCTAAATTAATATAACAATATAATATCTTAATATAATTTATTTAACAGATATTTTTAAAAATATAATTTATGATATGAATGTACACGTTTGGCACTATGAACATTAAAATGTTAAGATGTTGCATCATTCGTAGTTGGCTTTGGTCCTATTTGGCTCAAATGTTTGACAATATCCACCCAATCCCAGCCTCTAGGACGTTCTCCTTTAGCATCTAGTTTCTCTGCTAATTTCCTTTTCTGTTGTTTACTTAATTTTGGTTTTTTTTCTTTCTTGGAAGAAGAAACCTTTAAAAAAAATCTATATTTGAGAAAATTTCTAATAAAAATTTTATAAATGAATTATTTAAAACTGAGATGAATTAATGAACCTTTTATTTATAAACTAAACATTTATTTCAACTGTGACGCAAAAAAAACTCATAATTTACATTTAAGAACCAACAAGCTTCTTAAGTTTGGGCAGTTACAAAAAATTAATTAAAAGTTTATATCAATTCAATTAAGTTCTTGATGTTAGACAATACTAAAACAAAAATAATAAGCTTTGATTAATAACTCCTAGCAGGTTACTAACAAAAATCACATTTACTTAAATAGGTTACTGACAAGAGTCAGTAACCTCTATAAACATAATAGTAACATATTAATACATATATTATAAGTAAACATAAATATAGAAACAAACTTGTTTGACCAATTTTCTAAAAAGTGTAGGGAAAAAAAATCACAGGACATAATATTTTATAAATAAAAAAAACCTGCACCTGACATCAGTTATCATAATTTTTATTTATAGTAATCATGATTTACTCTAATATCTAAACTTCTGTTTTGACTAATATTTTTCTCCGACGTACACATCAATATTTTCATTTTTGTCCCTAAAAAATTTTGTATCGCTACCTTATAACTCTTATATCATTAAAGAAATGAAAGATTTTGTGATATATTTTTAAATAATCCCATAGGCAAAAAACATGAAATATGTTTTTATAGTTACAGAAAAATAAAAAAAAAGAATATAATGGACATCTTAATGTATTCAAACTGCATTCCTTGTGGTAAGTTCATTTGTTAAAAGTATTAAACCACAACTGAATTCACCAAAATTGTTATGATAATCGAACTACATTGCTTTTTAGCTTTAAATAAGTGTTTACTGAGTAATTTAACTCTTTGAGATAAAATAAGATCATATTCACTTCTTCGGTGAATAATGTTGGCGACCATTAACAAACAGTAAAGTATTTTGAGGAAAAGTCAATGTTATAAAAATGTTTGTTTTTAATTGGATAATTTTAGCTTTTGAAAAAAAAAATTCTGTTTTGTAGTGAGATAAGAAACAATAGCAAAACCATTTTAGAGATAGGTAAGTGAAATAGAAGATGTAGAATTTGTAATTAAAAAACATTTTTTAAAACAGCATATTCTATTAATAATAAAATTAAACAAAAATTTTATAGTTAATTTAGTGTTCTGTGAGAGGTTTATTGATTAATAAAACTTTTTTTGCAAGCAAGACAAATAAGTAGAGGTTTACAGTAATAATTATGCAAAGGCATGTAAAATATTGGATCATTAAGTCAATGACGCTAAAATTTATTTTAACGAGGATTAATCAGTATCAAATTAAAAGGTAACTTAAATTTTTGAGAACTAAATTTATACATTACCGTCTCTTCATTCACAATAACATTCTTCTCTTCTATAAATGGTGTGCTTTCAGGTAAAACAACAGTATCGGGTTGAAATTTAGTTAGCTCTTCAGCATTATCTTTAGCATATTCAAATAAAGTGTAAGTCATAGCCGTTCCAAGCCACATATCAGCCTAAATTTATTAAAAATATAACAAGAAATAAAAATGTTGTTGCAAACAGAAAATGTTTTGGAGTGTAAACTTAAAAAGTGTCTAGAAGTAATAATAGTAGTGTGTTTAATTTTTAATCAAAAACAATACCTAAAAAATTCCATAACATATTTTTATATGCAAGAATTAAAAGAAAAATTATTTTATTCAGATAACGACTATATATTTAATTTACTTTAAAAATTTATGCAATAGAACAGTGGCCTTTAGAACAGTAGGGAAACAGTTTTGCTCTTGAACAAATCGTTGTTCCATGCGTTAATTGCTAGTTAAACAAATTACAGTAAAATCTTGATTGTTTGAGTTTCCAATAAATTCCAGCAAGTGAAAAAAAAACAGCCTTGCTTGCGAACAATGACCAACGCAGACACAACACGTGGAGCAATTACTACTACTGAATGTTGACCCAAAACTTGTATATTAAACACTGAAACACGAGTGAACAGTGTGTTATAAAATATTAAAAAAATTAAACAATTATTTTTAAGTACCTGGTGCCTTAAAATATAATGAATATTGTAATTTGGTGTAATGCAGTAAATGTACCCTCATCATCTAATGTAAGTGAATTTTCTTTAAATATAATATATCCTAAAATTAAGTACTGAAATTTCAAAGTTGCTTTGTTTCCATTCATTTGGATATTTCTTAAATTTTAAGTTTTTGAAAATTCAATGTAGGTTCAGTCCCTTTTACCTTGAATTGTCAAGACTCTACTGTATATCCATAATGACAGGAAAAGCAATTTTCATTTTTTTATACACTAGGGCAGGGGTGGCAAACCTTTATACACCAACGTGCCATTTTCTCTAAAAAATTGCTTAATGAGGTCATAGACGTGCCATCAAATAATTTTGACTTTGTGATTATTGGGAAAATAATACAGTCAGACCTCGATATAAGGTCACCCTAAGGGACATCGCAAAAGTCACCTTATAAGCGGGGTGACCTTTTAACCGATTCATTAGCGGTTTGGAAATAGTACACATTAAGACTTTTTAAAAATGTTAATACAAACGAAAACGATCAGCCATAAATTAAATGTTTAAGTCAATAAATTTTAACAGAATAAGTAAAGAATTAAAGAAAGTGAGATTTAAAAAAAAAATTAGTTTACAATAAAGCTGTTTACAAATTTCCTCAAAGTGCACATATGTTACATACATTACATCTTACCTTATTTAAAATAATCATTTATGCAGGTCTGTTTTGTTTTTGGTTTCACTTTTTGAACAATGTTTTCTAGATTTTGTAACTTCTCAAAATGTTACTCAGCTCCCTCATGATTTGTAAAAAAATTTCGTAACACATTTATTGCATTGGAAATTTCCACATGGGTTATAGCTACAGGATCACTGTCATTGTCCTCACTGTCCACAACTTGTGAAACAATTTCAGAAATTGTAGCTTGTTTGTTGGCTGCAACATTTTCCTAGAACTCGAGAGGGGTAATTGCCTTGTAAGGAAGTTAAATAGGCTTTTGTTAGAAAAGAGCTTCCCTCGCCTCAGATAAAAATGACCTTATAAGCGATAACGATTTTTAAAACTTTACCATATATCCGATATTTTGTAACAAAGAATTCCTATTCAGTGAGCCGGGACTTTAGAAAAGTGACCTTATATGCGGATGACCTTATATCGAGGTCTGACTGTAATACTAAATACTATCAACTGAAAACTCTTTATTTACAGTGAGAAAAAATACATTTTGCAATACGTCAGTTATACGCGTAATTCAACTTTCAAGTAACATTAGTGTGACTTCTGTAGTTGCAGATTAGATGACTAATAACTTATATTAGGTTGTAAGATGTTTGTTTAAACAGGACTGTTAATTTTTTTTGCTAGTTATTTATTGTTAGCTTGTTATTTATGGTTATTAATTGTTTTTTTAGCATTATTTTTTACTTTTTTGTGAATTTTAATTTAATTGTTACAAATGCTTCATAGTTTAACAACAATTGTGATCGGTGGAGTGCCCAAAATATTGTGTAGCGTGCCATAAATGGCACGCGTGCCATTGGTTCGCCATCCCTGCACTAGGGTAAACAAAATTAAATATAGATAAAAGCAAACCATAAGTATGAATCAACAAATTAAGTATATAAAACAAGACTTAAATATGGTAGATAAAATACTTCAAAGTACGGAATAAAATGTAGGGACAAAACGCTTCTAAAGATTCAAGAATTTTTTTTTATTAGTCTTAACTAAATTCACATCTTTAATACAATATTCATTGCCATAAGTTATTTTTATGTTTGCGCTATGCGAGTACATACAAATAAGCGTCAATGCATATAATAAATGCATTAAATATCTAAAAAAGAAACATCTTAACAATTTGTTCAGGACAATTTATTTTGGAAGGAACATCTTAACAATTTGTTCAGGAACTTCGAATTTAAAATTAATTTCAATGTTATTTCAAAAAGTTTCAGAAGTTTTATAATGCAACAGCCAAACATGATGACGCTTAGTCAAATTACAAAGATTTTATGTATTGTCAATGTCAAAAAAGTAATCAAGGTTATAATTATATCTCTCACAAAAATGAAAGAAAAATCAGACAAAATAATCAGTGGAAAAATCACTATACAGAAATATAAAAAATTAAACCCATTAAAAGGAAAAAATACACTTAAAAAAAGTTTCAATAATTTGGATGTGAATAGAGGAATAATGTTTGACAGAACTAATGTTATTTCACAAGAGAATAAAAGCTATAAAAAAATTACAAATTATAAGAAATACATTAATACAATGGCTAATAAATTATTTATCTTTAAAGATTTTAGGCTTTTTGCTTGACATATGCATTTTTAAAAAATAAATATAATCGTTGTTGTTAATGCTCATATAAAATTAATTATAATATTGTAAATTTTAATTTGTTTGAACCCAGGCTATCATAATAGCATCCCTTGAATATGCTGTCTCATGAATTACTGACAACACAGCATCAAATTTCTGATAGATTTGACTACAAATATTGAATATAAATATAAAAATTTGACTATATTTGTTTATAAATATTTAACACAAATTTTATGCTTCTACAGTTGAGAATATTTCCATATCGGAGCTTGTTCTAACCAAAATCTTTGAGTGCAACTGCCCAGTACGTGTACTTTCAATAAAATTTATTATAGTACCCAGGAAAGGTTACAAGCTGTACTATTTGAATTTGCCTCTTTCTTTTAGTTTCTCGAGTATCACTATCCAGTTGTAACCAAAACTTGGTGACCAGATACTGATACAGAAATCTTTCACTATAGGTGTGTTGTTGATTATAACACTTGTAAAATGTCTTCATTTTTAAAATAATATATTTTAAAAACCAACAGTAGCTGTAAACATATTTCATAAAATATTGAAACAATTTTACAGTTCATTTACCTGATTTAGTAGTTCAGATATAATTTTCTGTTTTACATCTGGAACTCTAAGAGAAAATAAATACAGATTTTATTTATATAGAGGAGATTTTCAAATAAATATTTTATTCAATGAAATGTAATTAATAAGATAGAATATAATTAAGATAACTAAACTATTTAGTATGGTTTATAACATTACAATACTGTACAAAGTTGCTAATAAACATTAGGAAACAACATTTCTTAAATACATTGCATGCATAATTTTTAAAATCAATATAACACATAAATCTTTTTGCAATAAAAAAGACTTCCTTGTATATTAATTTTGAAAACAAGCTTAAAAAAAGGATTCTAAAAAAGTAAAGAAGTCTTAAAAATGAGTCCTGATCTTATTCTACTAACAGATTTTAAATATAACAAGGAAAAAAAATTTTAAAAATTATTTAAGCAATATATACATAATTTATTGTTTGGGTTTGAGGAGAACTGCGGACTAAGTCTGGGTTTTCTGCTGCAATGTAACAAAAGAAAACACATTTCCAATGGGGTACATTGGAGGAATGAAGGAGCCACTAGGCCACAAAGCAAAGATTCTTATATCGACGAGTTCTAAATTCAAATCAAAATTTTTCATCCAACACCCCCATTCAAAGTGACTTACTCTCCCAACCATAGTACCCGCCACCAGCCGAGACCGATGCCTGAAGTTCTCCATGAAAGCCTCACTATATATATTTTTTCAATTGCTTTCACTTGCATTCTATTTAAATTCTTTCTGCATACAATAAAGGAAAGCAAAAGAGTGCTTTTAAATGCCATATTTTATTGATTTAAAATTTAATTCTATAGTCACAGCGATATCAGAAATTTGAAGCATATATTATTAAAATACTTATTTAAATTTAGCTCATTGAAAATATCATAAAATTTTTCACTGGAAAAATTATAGTAAAGAAACTATTTTAGTGAAGAAAAAAGATGCAATGCAACAAGATTGGGATTTTTATTAAGAGGTAAAGATAATATAAAAACAGGTGTAAGAGATTATGCAGAAAAAGCATATCATTAAATATTAATCAAAAAGTTTACAAACTAGTTTAAATTCAAAAATAAATACATTTGTATTTATAATTCCATTTTACAAAAAATTATTTTAAGAAACCTATTAATATAAATATATTTCCAATCACAAAAAATATTTTTAAAAAATATTAAATGCGTTCAGAATTTAAAATTTAAATAATGAATTATTTAAAAGCAAATAAAAAAAATGGCAAATGTTAATGGCTTATTAAAATTTAACAACCACTGAAGAAAAAACATTTCTTACAATTTCTTATTGTAAAATGCATCTAAATTTATCTTTGGAGGAACATTTGGATATTGTTCAACCCATAGGACTTCTAGTAAAAAGGACTTAGGATCATCATCAGTTCCTATCTAAAATTGACGAAAAAATACAAATCTTACAAAAATTATTAACAAGTAAATACAAAAGAAGAGTAAAACATGGAACATATTTATTGGTTCAAAGTGACAACATATTGATTGAAATCCTCATACCATCATCACTACTTCAAAATGCTTATATTTTATAGATTTGCATATTTACACAGTTAACCGTAAGTAAGTTGAAGACCGAATTACAGTTTTATAGCAGCAAAAATACTAAAATATAATTAAAAAATATACTAAAATATACTTAATATAATAAATCAATCTATTTTGCATAAGCATATTTTTATTCCTCATATTCAACATTATATTTGGGTTCTTGATTATCAATAATTTACGTTTTAGTAATTGAATTTAACTATAAGCAAACACTTATAATAGATGCACAGTGCAGGAAAAGAAAACGAACCACCCTGAATAATTTTTGATCCAATGAACCAGATCTTCACATTAATAGGAGAAGATGACCTAAAATATGCTAATTAATAAGTACAGACGATATTTTAAGTTACGAAATCAGACACAAAAACGCATTTCTCTGAAAAAACATACCTTATTCAAGATTTTTTTTAATAAAATAATAAAACATAATAAATATTTACCAAAAGTTATTTTATGCAAGGTATTATCTTTGAACGAATTTTATAATTGCGTGCAAAAAATTTTCTATTTGCTTAAAAAGTTCTCGAGATATAGCGAATACACTAAATCTCATGAAAAAAATCTCTAGCTTACTTTGTACTGGTAACAAGTTTTAGAAATTTGTTTGAAATTCAGATCTCCATCATATATCGAGGATAAAACTTCAAATTCTTCCTAAAATTAAAAAAGCGGCAAATTTATATATATAGTAAGAAATAAGAGAAACGATACAAGAAATTTGCAATTCCGTCATACAGCGAAATAATATAAGACACATTCATACATTTATTTTGAACATTTGAAAAACTAGAAAATATTCGATGCATAAACCTATTTTTAACTCTAGAACTAATAATAGGTGTAGAAAATAATGAATCAGGTTAGAATAAGTTGTTGCTAATGTAACTGCTCAATAAGCAATTAAACTTTTTCACCAGTTTAATATTTATACTATGTATTATTGTTTATTTATTACACATAGTATATAACTTTAAACATTTAAAGTTCATCAAGAATACTGCTCATTATTTCTATAATGACAAAATCAACAAATTCACCATACTTAAATAAACATAAATCAATAACACATAAAAAAATCTAAAATTATAAATGTACCTAATGTTTCAGTGATTAATCTTGTTATTATGTACACTAAACAGTTATTACACATACTTACTAAAACAGCTGGCAGATATAAATGATTGATTGCTACAAATAACTAACATATTAAATAAAATGTCTGTTTGTTTTTTTATTTTTACCATATATAATAAATTAATCTTTATAAAGGTTATAAAAATATCATGATTTTTTCTTATTTATACCTTGATTGCATTATGGTTTATACAAAAATACATTTTTTTTTTCCATTTATACTGGATTTTTAGTCAAATTGAATCATTGAGTGGGTGGGAAGTAATCAATATTTTTAACCTATTAATAAAACAAAAACGGCTAATACTTAACATATTAGAGAATTTTAAAAATTAAATAATTAGGTCCAAATTGATTATTTATAAAAGACTGACTTAATTGTAATACAAATATCAAAATTGATTCACAATTGCTTCATTTATTTTGAAAAATACTATATCATTAATGTAAGGACAGAGTCCTCAAAACCTTTTTTGAAAACTTGACTAATTAGCTGAATCATTGTTTCGATTATTTTTTTTATTTAGATTTAAATCAAATGATTAGAATTTTGATTCAATAAGCTGATTTTAATAGTTTGATTTAAATCAATGACATGTAAAATGTTTATTAACCTATCTATTATTATATAAAAAAAAAAAAAAACAAATTTCTTATAATGCATCTTATAATATCTGTGTATTATAATGCTTTCTTATAATACACAGAAGTTTCTTATAATGCATCTTTTTCCCCTCAAATACAATTTGTATCAAATTATTATGTACTATCAATATTACCAACTAAAATTACTATTCTGCAAATTCACCTATTGAATTCTAATTTCTCACAAAGAAATATGCCATAATATTACTTAAGCTTACTTTCTTACCTCTTGTAACTCTTCACAACTCATTATGAAATTATTAATACTGCACTTTAAAGTGAGGTAAAACAGATTCTTCTTAAACTAAAATGCAAGCAAATTATAATTAGTTGATGATAATGATTTTGAATAATAAATAGGTAAAAATATTAGAAATACTAAGCAAAATAAAATTAAAATTGATAAAAATGAAAGTTCAAAAACAAATCATCCCACCCTGTATAAACTTAAATGTTAAATAAAACAGTTAAATAAATAGCATGAAAAAATTAATTTGAGATGTTTTAAAGAATATGTCAAACGAGAATAATAATTCCAATTTGTCACTTAAATTTTAACTTTTTTATTGTTTGTTACAATGTTAATTACCTATTGACTAGAACTAACACATCAATTAAAATTGTATGAAATTGGTACTATTTGAAAGTATTTCTTTATTTTACGTGCATAATTTTCAAAAAATTAATAATTCTTTTAAAAAAATAATAACATGTGCTGAGTAAACGTGAAAAGTACATATAATTGAAATACATATTCCACTGAAGACATGGGACATTTTTTTCTTTTTGATTTTTTGTAGCTTTGCAATTCATACAATGCTATTATGCTCATAAATGCAACTATTTAAAAGGCAATTAATTAAGGGAGATGTCCATATCGTGATCTGTGGCAGAATAATCGCAACTTCCGCACGTCTTGGCAACTTCCGGGCAGCGGCCATCAAAAACTAAAAAAAACATCACAGATAGGAACCAACTCAAAAGGTATAACTTGTAGCCTCAACATCTAGATGTTATTATTATTTTTTTTTTTAATATTTCAAGATTAAATTCTATTTGGCACTTTGACGATTCTAGTTTGCATGACAAATCACGATGCGGAAATATCCCATGGAAATATTTCATGGCAATGCTCAAAATCTTTATAAATAAAATCGATTTTATTCTTTATCAATATCTTGTTATAATAAATTTATTTCAAGTGTTTAAAGACGGTTTGGAACTAATTCATCAAATTTTAATTCATGCTTCATTTTTATTATATAAATGTCTAATAAACAATTAATGAAATTTAAAGTATTTTAACTTTTTTCAGAAAATTTGTTCCTCCGTGCACATTCTATCTGAATAAAATGTATCTCTAAAATATTTTAGAATAAAACTCTATAATACAAAAATAATGTAAGTACAAATACAGCAATATATGTGAAGTATTGAAATCAATATATAAAAAGTTATATGTACTCTTTAAAGAAAACGCAATATAGAAAAACAGATTTGTTTACTTCTAAAATGTCAATGACGTTGCCATTAATGAAACTTTTATGTTTGCTGCTTGGGAAACTTCTGGCTGCTTATTTTAGTAAAACTTAAAAACTTTTAACTGTCAATAGTGAAATTATTTATAGGGAGCGCTATAAGCAATCGTGACGCTCAAATACGCCGTCTGGAGGCAAGACCACTTCCATGCCTTTCGCTCTTCATTCTTCCCTCTACTTCTCTTTTCAGTTGTATAGGAATGTACTACGTAATTTTTCCTTTTCTTAATGTTTTTCGTATTTAATTGTCAAAATATTTTTTTTTAAATTTCTATTATGCTTTCTTTTAGAACTATGATTAATGCAGTTTACAGTTCCATATAGTTTCTTAACTTATAAGTTTTAATCTATTTGAAAATCAAGACGTAAACTAGCATACTTCTTTCTTATATGACTCTCCACACGCTAATGGAGAAAGCATGTTAAATGTTTTCATAGATAGAGATTTCTGCTCTACGCCATCTGTAGCCTATTTCGATCGAGAATCAGGGAACTCTATTATTTTGAGCTTGGAACTGTTTCCGAAGGATTGACTTTCATTGATCCAGTTCAATTGATATCCATTTTTTTGGTACTTTTATTGTGTCGCTTTTACTGCTTGAAGTAAAAATATTGAAACAAATTTTAAGTTAAATTTATGAGAGGAAAAAAAGACAAAGATAAATTACCTACAATCCTGATTGCTAAATAATAAAGCTCATTTGAAATTATGATAAAATTGTTCCGGTTGTTCAAAAATTCAATCAGAAAATTTAGTCAAGACTGATGAATTTATTTATCAATTAGTAGACTATAATTTTCATAAGGAATGATGAATAAGTCGCATTTGAATAACCATACAAAATAAAATATTACTAAATTTAGCCAAAACTGAAATTTTCTCATATGATGCTCATCTCTAAAACGAAACTACTTTGATACCACATAGTTGATATTTTAATTATACAACTAATCAATAAAAATGACTGAAAATAATTGTGTGTCCAAAATAGAAAAATACTCTTTCGAGTTGGAATTCAACTTGTACCTAAGAATGTAAAAAAGGTGTTTACGGATATAAAGTGCGAATACTGTACTTTTTTAATTAATCAAAAGTTAAGCTGCTATTTTATAATTAAGCAGCTAGTTTAATTCAGCAAAAGAGAATACTGGCAAAATTAACATGCATATTTATTTCAGTTTATCATTAAAATCAAAAATTGGGTATTATAAGTTCGCAGTACTTAAATAATAAAATTTTTAAACGTCCTATAAAATTTGATTACTAGCAATTAAAAATATATTTTTTTAATTATTCACCTTATATTTGACTTCAAATTAAGTTGAACAAAAACACCAAGAAGGTTAAACTGCGAAATAGTTATTTTATTTAAATCAACATCATCACTATTATTAATAATACTAAATTCATTTTGTTTTCATGTTTGTCGTATTTATTAAAGTCACTAAGATAGAGTATTAAAGTAATCATGAATAAAAATCTAAATCTTACCTACAAATTCCATAATTTTTTTTACATGTCCTTGTCCACAGTAAAAATCTAACCCGTAAAATTCGATCTTTATCTTTCAACACTTTTCAATGATCACTTAGTTCATAAATCATACAAATCCTGAGTAACTCACTTTCAAGCGCGTTCGTGAACGACGGAAAAAACGGAATGTTCTTGTTGGTAAAATAGGTAGCGACTTTTCTCCCGAGTAATTTCACAAAATAAATATGGATCAAAATATATTAAAATTGCTTTTGGAAGAAAGGTAACAATTAATAGTTAAACTATTAATAGTTAAAACAAAACTACTAATACTTTTAGTAGTTATAAAAAATTAATAACTAAAACGAAAAAACTTCTATTAATGAAAATATAAATTAGTAATTTATGCTTTTTTTTTTCGCAACCTGTTCTCGCAAGTAGTGAAAACCACTTTTCGTAGTATTATAACGACATCTAATTTCTAAAAATAGAACTACAAAATCACATGTAACAAATACTTTCTATGCATTTAAAAAGATTTAAAAACTAATTTTACAAAAATAATCATTTTAGGTTATGGCTAACACGACTCTTAAATTTCGTGAAAATTTTCGAGACTCTTAGTACGCTATTTAATCCGTGAAATTGTTGGGCGTGAATTGTAAGTCCACCTTAACAAAAAAACTTTTGTTTAACTAAAACAAGATTAGAAAAAAACCATAACAGTGCTTGTTAAAAAAAAAAACTTAAACTTTTGAGTTGGCAGGCGACAGAATCGTGCCAAACAAAACAATCTGCAATACAATTCAACCCAATTCAACAAACAAGAAAAGCGTTGATGATCTTTTTATTCGAACATAGTTCAAAATGCGTGTTTATAAGTGGAAACAGTTCAAAATGCTTGTTTGAAGAAATGGACACAGCTTTGATTGCGTGTTTAAAAAAAATAAACACAACTCGAAACGCGTGTTTAAGAAAATAGGCACAGCTAATAGTGTTTAAGAAAATGGACACAGCAAAAAATGTTCCTTTTTAATGTTTAACTCAAATTTAATAACTAAAGGAATAACTGCGTGATTACTTTTCCTTAGTTATTTAAACACTAAAACCATAATTATAATCATTAAGGGATAAAGTCTCGGACTTAAATGATTGGGATGGCGGGCATATTACAGTTTTCTCTTTTCAGGCGATCTCTTCAGATTCAGAACACTAAACGATATAATGGATTTTAAAAATCTAAATTCTTAAAAAAATATTTTAATACCAATATTATCAATTTATTGGATCCATAACAACCCTGTAAAACAATTGTTGGCAAATTAAGTTCTTTTTTAAAAAAAATAAAGAATTATCTAGATGATTTACGAAAAAGGATATCACATTATGAATTTATTTGTTCATTTTCTTTAGAAAAATAACAATTCTCATACTAGAAAATCGAGGTTTCAGCTGAGTTGAGCATAAAAAGCTCATCGACAAGAAATATTTTTCTATGAGTTTTTTTTTTTTTTTTTTGCATATTTTTTTAATTATTTTATTAATATTGTAGTGCGAAAGGTTTGTATTTGCATCATTCCGTTTTCTTGGAAAAAGCTCTTTGCTTTGTATTTCTGTTTACCTAATCATGACAACTATGATAAAAATACTAAAACAAGATTTACTATTCGCTTTTTTTCAACCTTAGTGACAATATTTTTAAGAAAAGATTTTTTATCCTTTCAGGATTAAAGGTTTGAAGTTGTAATATTTTTGCTTCATTTGGACAAAGGTTTTTAGTGTAAACATTTTTGTGACAATAAAACGAAAATTCCGACACAAGGTTTCAGTGGGGTTACATGCTTTCCGGGATTTGATGTTATAATGTGAGTTTTGATGATGGTGCAGTAGATGATGATTTTGCGCTGCATCATCAGGGCTCACATCGTGTATGATTATCTTCAGCGCGTGAAATGGCCAGCTTGATCACCGGACTTGAATCTTATCGAGCATTTTTGGGATACTTTAGAAAGCTTAGCTGCTTTCAGTCCTCCTCCTCAGATCCTTGCCATGCTGGCAATTGCTTTGCAAGAGCAATGGCTCGCACTTCCAACGGAGATCGCATAATTGAAAGCATCACACATAGCTGTATGTGATATACAAGGCCCAACATCAGGGGGGAAGGTGGGCGCACGATGCGCCCACTTAAAGCTTGGGGGGGGGGATTTTCATACTAAATAAAACGAATAGTTTGGGGGGATTTAGAATTTGCCCAAGAGCTTGGGGGTGGGGGATGAGGGCCACTGGTGATATAATACTACGAAAGGTGATCATACTCCATACTGAAGGTCATTAACGGACTCATCACATTTATTCGTTACATATATATGCTAATTTTTGTAAAACCGTATTTTACAGTGGCGTAAATGACACTCTCACGGTGCGGGGGCGCAAGATCAAGAAATAATACACTATGATAGGGATGCATAATCTGCGGCCCGCTAGTTTTTAATATGCTTCCACGACAGCACCTGGACATAGGAAAAATTATTATTATTATTTTTTTTGGAAAATAAAAAAAATATCGGAATTATGTTTCGCATTTATGTTTTTGAAGCGTCATTTTAAATCCTTGTAGTTCTTCGAATGCTTTTTCGGTGGTAATCGATACGATTTTCCTAAGTTTCAAATAATCCAAATATTTTTAATTCGGCAAAATTTTGATGCGTGAATTTCGAATTACTCGCTTACTCTAGGAACTATTTCTCGAAGTTTAACTCGTAACTAAGTTCTGAGTAATACTCGTTTTTCTAAGAATCGCATTGTTGCTCTAAATATATTTTTTTCTATTATTTTTTTAATACTTATTGTACGCATTTCCACATGCTTATGTAGATCCCGATATTTTTATGCCATTCGTATCGCGCATTTAAACGTGCGTTTTATTTGTGCCTATTTCATTTCAAATCTGACATTTTTATTAAAAAATAATATTTTTTTTAACAGTTTGCTACACTTTATCACGGGGTTTCGAAAAATCTTAGTATTTTTAATAAGGTAATATAACGAATTGCGATTTTCGAATCAGCGATTTTAATCATCCCTTATAACATGCTTTATTTTTAATGATTTTATCGTCAAATTATCAGTTGTTCTTTCTTCTTTTCAAATGCTGTTATTACCACGCGTTTTCTTTTTTAAATTGATATTTTTAAAACAATATTATTATAATACAGGAAATTCGAACGATGATTTTTACTGTTTTCGGACTTGATTTCATAATTTTTTGTATGAGGTTAAAAAAGTGCTTAAAAACCGTTTGGAGATTCATCATTCATAAAATATCTTATAATTCTCTAAAAATAAAAGTCCTAAAGCCAAAAAATATACTTAACTGAATGTTTAATCTTATTTACAGCTATGAGGCGGTTTTTATTTATCAACCCTTATTATTAGACCCCTTACAATTTCTTCCATTAAAAAATTTAATTTGCATTTTTGTTGCTCAATAAAATATTTATCTACTGTTTTCTTACTGTTATTTTATACATTATTTTTGTGTACTATTTGCGCAAGTTTCATTAAAATCTATGAGTAACTTTTCGAGTAGTAGTCATTTTTGTAGTTTTTTTTTTTTAAATTTATGACAACCAGAAGAGGTCTGCATTTTGCAAATAGGTCAAAACAATAATAATATTTGGTTAGAAATTTATATCAATTTGGGGGAAGGGGCGGCAAGATGTTTATTTAGAGAAAGCACATTTTTGAATCTGAGTAGTAATTTAATCAATAGTAAATCCTGATAAACACATTTCAGTTTGGTACTAAAAACAAAAAAAATTCAAAATAAAAAACAATATTTTTAAAAACCACGTTTTTGTAGTAGAGAATAATAATTAAAATAAAATTTGAAAAACGAAAAACGTGGGGTGCATGAAATACATAACAGTAATGTTATATTAGTGTGTGTATGTGTGCTCTTGAGAATATGTGTATGTATATCTGTAATTGTATCTGAATGTAGATGTGGAATATGTTTGTGTATATGCATATGTAAGTAGCTGTGCATGTGTATAGAAAATGTGTATATATATGCTCATATGTTCTGTTATGTATTTCATTCACCCCACGTTTTTTGTTCTTCAAATTTTTTTTTAATTATTATTCTCCACTACAAAAACGTGGTCTTTAAAAATATTGTTTTTATTTTGAATTTTTTTATTTTAAATTATAATTTTTTTAATTTTTATTTTATATTTTTTAAAAATTATTACTTTTTAATTATTATTCTTCACTACAAAAAACGTGGTTTTTAAAAATATATATTTTTATTTAGATTATTTTTCTTAGTCAAGAGTAGTCAAGACTACTACAAGACCACTACTAAAATAATAGAACTTTCATTTTAAATTAGGGATACAAAAATCTTTATAGAAAAACAATACCTTTACGACTTTCATTAGTTTTATGCTGATGACAACCAAAACAATCTGGAAATGAATGAGGAAAAACTGGATCCTACCACGTGATTTTTCAGCCAATAAAAATACTCCGACAATAAAAATCTTTTCACCTGACATGTAATACTAATTTGAAATAATGGAATCGACAAAAGACAATCTCGAAAATGATTTTTTTTTAAATTTTAATTTTATTTTACTTTGTATATATTTTTTCTCTTCATTTTCATGCATTGTCATCCAATTCTGAACTATGCGCCAAATTTGAAGTTTGTGGCTAGTTGGGAAGTTAGTTTAAAATCGATTACAAAATTCCACCCGGACAGACATACACGAAGGCAAGTTTATATAAACGTGGTAAAAAAAAGCCTTTTTTTAAAAAAAAATGTTTAAATTCCCAATTTTTTAACATACTAAAAATATAAAAAGGTAAAGAAATGCCATTCATAAGGTTGTTTTATTTTAAATAATTATTAAACAGATTTATTTAACTTATGTGCACTAGGATTAGTTCCTGAAGATGTAAACAAAATTAGACATTTTAGGTGCATAACAGTTATTTATGAGTGGGAGAGAATGATGATTTAATTATATTCTAAATACCACATTAATATTTTTTTCTAATATTTTAAATTTTCAATAAGTCTTCATGTGCTACTTTTGAAATTTCTTTTTGCATCGTAATTTCTTTAAATCATTTAGATTGACACTAAATGTGAGAAAATCTGATAAAGTTATTCAGATATATATATATGTATATATATTTTTTTTTTGCTCACTAAACATTATTTAACAATTTCTAAAGTATATTGACTGACAGGATTTTCTGAAATAAATATTAATATCCAAAACAGAATGGGAGAAAACATCATACTATAAGTCAAAAGATATAGTTTTCCTTTTATTTAGCATTCTAATTTGTCATAGTGAACTCTTGTTTTTCACCAGTTTTAAATTTATGGAATTAGAAATAAGTACAGTGGAGCATTGTTTATACGACGCTGAAGGGACCACCGAAAAACGTCGTATAAACGATAACGTCGTATAATCGATTTTTACTTCTAAAACTGAAACTATCTCTGTTTTCAGTTAATTTTAATGTTTAACGTGTTGATTTACATAAATTTCTAAATTAGACAAAGCAAAACAAACAAATAACCAAAGAAGAAAAATTACAGTGAGCAATTTGAATGTATGTTACCTTTAATTATATTTTCTTGCTATTAGTCTCTACAATGCTTTGAATAGCGAGTTGAACTTACTGCTTTATGATGCAATTTTAGAATCTAATGGCTGAAGCGCTCTTGTGCAATTTGCAGGAAAAAAGAGAGCTTTTACATTTTTCAAAATAATTAATATCGTTGGGTGCGCTGGACATTGGTCGATGAATAGCAACATTTTTCGTTTTTGCCTCTTTATAACATTGTCTAGATTTTTCAGTCATCTAGTAAAAATTACGGTCATCATCCAAGCATTCTCGTTGGCACCCTTTTCTGTATCATTCATGTTGGCAAATTCCGCTCTTTTTTAAAATACACAAGAAAAAATAAAAAATTAAATAAGCGTGAACAAAATCTAAAAACCGACGTATAACCGATTCTGTGCGTCGTATAAACGATATATTTTTACATTAAAATGAATAGGAATGATTTGGGACCACACTAAAACGTCGTATAAGTGATCGTCGTATAAACGATGCTCCACTGTATATATAATAAAAAATTTACATTAATTTCAGTAATAAATCTGCCTCATCTTTTTATAAATACAGCATAAACTAAGGGTTTAGAAAACTATTTACATAGGTTTCACTAAAAAGTGAAGATTGTTCAGTCAAAATTTAAAATTTTCCTGTTTTATTACTAAGTTTAAGACTATGCTTCACTGAGGAAAGAAGACATAAATCTTGTAATGAACTGTTTAGTAATTTTTTTTAAAAGACTATATATCTTCGACTCAAATTATGTATTGCATAGGTTTAAAAAATTTCAAAATTACTTGGGGTAAACAAAATTTATCTGGAAGTAGTTTTATCGTATTGAGAAATTGCCAAACTGTCTAGTAACAACTCATTTATCTAATTAAATTAAAATCCTTTAGTTGGTAACATAAGTAAAGCAATTGGTCTAATATTTTAGTTTAATACACAGTGATACTTTTCTGAAACATTTTTTTTTAAGTTTAGGGTGCCTCTTTTTTTTTTAGAGGGAAAATTGCTAATTTATTAAACTGAGTCAAAATAAATTTGGAATTTTCCTCACTACATTGCTCAGTTGATAATTATGTCACATTGAGAACTTTAGTGTATCAGATTTAGCTTGGTTATTCATTTTATATAATGCAAATTATCATTGAAAAATAGTAATTTGCCTGACAAAACACTTAATATAATAGAAAATAAAGTGTTCCTATTTAAATGCGCCTTCAATAAAAATGAAACATTTTAAATACACAATACATGATTATTAAGAATACAAAAGTTTATTTAAAATAAATATACAAATTCTTCACTGAACCATATCTCTAGCAACTTGAAAGGCAGATATCAGAGCACTGAGTTGAATTTTTTCACTAGTACCAGCAGCTAAATTATCTCTAAAATTAAAGAAAAAAAGTTTCACTTTATAAAATAATTTTTTTTTGTTTCATTAATAAATTATTTTATCAAGCAAATCAAATAGTTTTAAAAGGTCAATAAAATATACTGTCATCATTAAGTAACGTTACTAGCATGCTTAAGAGATATTTTCCTTATTATGATCTATAATAACCTTTATAGTACATCAAATTCTTTTAATATTGTTCGCTAAACAAGGTGTTCAATAAAGACTGCTTGTAATATATTGCTGTTTTTAGAATCCAAGTAAAAAAGCTATGGCCAAGAGGAGACTTAAATTATTATTTAAATGTTTGATGATTTAACCCCCTTTGCTCATTTTGAGTACTTCAATAATGATTCATCAGAATTCAGAAATATTTCTGATTTATTCCCATTTAAATATTAATTTGCAATGCATGCATTGTATTTTTTACTTCAAAAAATTATGTTGCAGAAAAGAAAAAGATTTTTTGGTCAATACATAAATAAAAGGTTTTGTAATAAAATATTTTTATACAAAAACTATTCAGTTTTAGATTATGAATTTACAAAATCCATCAAAGCAATTTTCAATTCAGCTTTTTTACTAAATGTAATCACAAGTCACAATATAAAAAATTTATTTAACATAATTGATAAATTAAGACAAGATCAAGTTTTATAACAGTTTAATGATTATCCTAAAATACAAGTAAAGATATGAAAGCAATTTAGAGATGAATTTAAAAAAAAAGAGAAAAAAAAAACATTTATATTAATAACACAAACATTTATATTTATACAAAATAATAATACTTACTCAATATCTGCCATTTTTACTAGCAAATGAATTTTCACATTATCTGGTAATTCAACTGAAATATATAGAAAAAAAAGAGTAAGTCTAATAATAATAAAATAAATAAAGTGAAATCTCATTTAACAGATAATCCCCAAATTTGGATACATCATATTACAAATAATTCTTCATTGAAAAGCAACTTTCTAATATAAATAACCAATAAATGCTTTCTCCATATTAAGTCCCTCAGATAGACTCAATCACTAATTAACAGTTCACGAGTCTTTTTTGTACTCCTTAACGTCAAAAACTATAATTATTGCTACTTATTTACTGAAAGCCCCCCTTTTTTACACATATGTGAATAGTTCTTAATGGGAAATTTTATTGAAGCACTCATTGAGACAAAATTTCTAAAGGAAGAGAAGAATTACAAGAACAAATCCGAATTCTGGATAATACCTAATTATTGCATTTACTCAGAGTTCATAACTGGTTAATTTAAACTAATAATTATGTATAAGTTTGCTTTGATCTCTAATCACATTTATTAGTCTACCTGAAAAAATATTTTCAAATGAAAGAGATGCCAAGCATAAATTTTAGTTCTAATATTATTAAATAAAATATACAAGATTTTTTTATGCATAAATGTGATCGATAATTTCTTGAAAATTCTGTACCTTGGATTTCTGGAGCACAATCATCTCTGAGTTAAAAACATTTTATTATAGAAATTTTCAGTTCATAGAAAAGAATTCGATAATGAATATGACGTTATTAATTTGTAATGGTTAATAAGTAAATTCAGAAAGTTTTTTTAATAAAGATAATTGTGGCAAAATTTGCATAAAAATATGGACAGTAGAGATAATTACACATTTTTTTAATATTTTTTATATACAAACAGTAAAACATTTGACATAAATAAAAATTTCGTGAACAAAAACATTAATCCATTTCATAGAAAATGTATAAACGATAAAAATTTATGCAAGATAATTTGATTTCAAATGAAGGCAAAATGTCTAGAATAAAACTCATAACATACTTCACATTCCACTATTTTTATATTATTTCATCATTCAGGATTATATTAAAAAGAGCAAAGCAGTTTAAATAAAACAGAGTATGAATGCACTCATTGAGTCATTAAAAACAATCCTTTTGAAGAGGAAATGAGAAACAATTACTTTGGTAACCTAAGCAAAAAATGCAAATTATGTTATAGCCAAAAGACTTTGACAAAGCGCAGTCAGTTAAAAAACTATAATATGCATCCTTAATTTAAATATCCTAATGCTTTTTTTTTCTTTTTCAAAAGAAATAGAAATACATGATTATTCCATCAAAATTTAAAAATAATGAATCATTTTTGGTTCAAGGTTATCTGTAAGGATTCACTGAATTGAGTTCAAACTTGGCTAAAGAAACATTTAATGCTATTTTTTATGTATGAATAATAATGAACTTAACACACTTTATTTTTAAATAATTGCAAAATGTAAATTTTTTTTGTTTATAATAAAAAGCATTTTATGATTAAAATTAAGCCCTCCTTTAAGATGGTATGTTATGTAACTTTTTTATTATTATCATCATACCAATGACAACAAATGGGTTTCGAAAACAATTTTTGATACTTTCACGTTAACATTAGACTGTATTTTCACATATTATTAATAACTCATTTCAGAAGGCACAATGTTGCAAAGCATTTTTTTTTTAAAACAATTAAGTAAAATTAAAAAGAAGTAAAATTTAAAAAGAATCAGATAATTTAAAAATACTTACTCCTGTGCACATACAAGTGAACTTGAGTCAAAATGTCTTGTAAAGCTAATCCTTTTAAAGTTTTCATATTATTAATGTCTAAACATTCAGTTAAGAATAATGACAAAAAAAGAAAAGAAAAAAAAAGACATGTTAAAAAATGACAGAAAGTAAAGAATCAAGATTAGGCATATGCCACAAATAAAATAAACAAGAATAACTTTTTTTAAGGAGAATATTATTTTCATAATTAAATAGTTACAATTATTTAAAATGTACAGTTACAATTGCAATAGTTACAACTGTAATAGTTACAATTGTAATGCAACAGTTGTAATAGTTATATATAACCCAATAATAAAATGAAATAATGCAAAACAAATACTACTAAAAAGTAATTTTTAAAATAAAAGTTAGCAATAGTCATAATGAATAAGAGAAAAAAGAATTTAAAAGCAAAAAAAACTTAACTAAAAAATAAAAAAAAAACTTTTTTCAGAAGAAAAAAAAATCTAGTTTGGTATGTATATTACTTGTTCGTTTTATAATTTTATGTATGCATCAGGGGCAACCAAAAGTGACCGATGATTTGAAAATACAATTAAAGAAAAACAGGAGATAGAAATGTACAGTTTGTTACTTTCTGCTTAACTAGTTTCAAATTTAGTAACAAAATTTGCCAACAGATTGATTTGCTCGCTGAAAAAGTTATAAAACAATATTCTTTGTTACATATCAGATTATTGTAACTGTAATATTTGCACAAACCTATGCTGAAATTGTCCTAAGATAATCATTCAGTTGCTGCTGATTATTTTGAAGACAATTGAGGAATATATTTATAGAAATATAGTGTTAATGTTGTAAATAACTTACAATGAAACTAACACAAAATTAGAATAAAATAAATTAAATTGAAATAAAATTAACAATTGATAAGAAGGATACTATTAAAGGCAGATACGAAATCATCATTCAGTAACCAGTTGACAATTTTTGTGATATCCGATTTTAGGGGATGTCCAACGCAAGCATAAACATTTTCTTCATTTACAACATCAAATGCTAATGAAGCACACTGTAATAAACAAAAGATAGGAAACATACTTTAATTTTAAAATCAGGTATACAAAATTTGAGCAAAATTGGTTGAATGATTTCAGAGAAATTGAATCTTAAAAAAGTTGTATGTTTATAATTTAACTTATCGAAAACTATAACTGTGTGCAAAGATTTTCAATTCTCTCAAAAGGTTCTTAACATTTGTTGAGATACGCAACATTAAGGGGTCTAAACTTCGGATTGCGGTTCTGGCTATACTATTTGGGCAATATTTCCCAGATTGCAAATATCCCATATATTTTGGGGGTCAGAAATTGAATCCGTGTAAAAAAAAAAGTATGTTAATTCAGAGAAAGTATTTTTTTAAAATTTTGTAACTTAAGATAGTGTCGGCACTAATTAATTGACCATTTTGGGGTCACCTCATTAAGTTTGAGTCTCAGAACTTGTAAGATCTGATCATACGAGGCCTGTCTAAAAAGTATCCGACCTTTGGCCGGAAAAAATATTTCGAATACCTGACGGAGTTGGGACCCTAATCCCCTTCAAAGTAGGCCCCTTGTGCTTGCACACACTTAGCCCACCGATCCTTCCACTGCTGGAAACACCTCTGGAAGTCTTCTTTTGGAATGGTGTTCAGCTCCGTCGTCGCGTTCCGCATTATCTCTTCTCTACTCTCAAAACGGGATCCTTTCAGTGGCGTCTTCAATTTTGGAAACAACCAGAAGTCGCAAGGAGCCAGGTATGGAGAGTAGGGAGGTTGGCGAACGGTTGTAATTCCATGTTTGGCTAAGAAAGTGTGGATCAATTGGGATGAATGTGCAGAGGCGTGCTTTTTGTTCCGGCGACAACAACTTGGGTACGAATTTTGCAGCCACTCGGTTCATGTTCAAATCTTCACGCAAAATTGCATGTGCAGAATCTTTACTCACTCCAACCTCTTCTGCAATCTCCCGCACTGTCAAACGACGATCTGCCATCACCAAATTTCGCAACCTCTCAACATTAGCTGCACTCCGAGCTGTTTGGGGTCTGCCGCAACGCTACTCACTCTCCGCTGATGTGCGGCCATCTTTGAATCGGATGAACCACTCCTTAATTTGTGTTACACCCATCGCTTCTTCTCCAAACACCTGCTGAATCTTACGAATTGTTTGGCTTTGAGAATCACCAAGCTTTTGACAGAATTTGATGCAGTATCTTTGCTCAATTCGTTCAGTCATCTTGCGAGAAAACTAAATCCGACGAACACTACGAACAGCACCTTACTTGGCGACCACCAGCCAGCGAGTTGCACAAGTGAACACGGTGAAAAAATTCAGTTATGTGCATTAAGGTTCCTCCTTCCACTGTACACTAAGGCGCCGCCTTAGAGTCACTGCTTTGCGCAGGAAAAATTAAGGTCGGATACTTTTTAGACAGGCCTCGTATTAGATCAAATGTTTTTCAGAATGGTCAGTTTATTTATTATTAATTTTTTCTTTTTTTTTTTGCACTCTATACATAAATAATATATTAGAGTACACACTTTTAAAATTTAGAAAAATTAAGTCTTAACTCTTTGGTCTCACATTAGGAAAGAAAATTTGGTTGGCAAGATAAAGAACATTTTAATTACCAACTCAACAAATAATGTAATTTAATTACTTATTTAATAAATAATGTAATTTAATTACCTATTTAATAAATAATGTAATTTAAGTACCAATTAAGACTGATTTTTACTTTTAAATGTTAAATACTCAATTACTTGGTTTTTGCTTCTTTTATTAATGGAATTTTTGCTTTAAAATGTATTGTTTGCTGTTTTGGAACTGTGCATTCCTTTAACTTAACGAATTTTAACTGTTATAAATTTCTTAACGCTTTTGCGAAAAACCCTTACAAATGAAATTCGTTGGCTTAGTTAAAAAATGAAGATAAGTGCAGTTTGATTTTGACAAAGTTACTAAGTTGATTTTTACTAACCATCAAAGATAGCACTGAGATAATTAGGATAATTTTTTTTAAATATTAGCATACATTGTACGAAACATCTTAATAACAAATTCATGACAATACCCAAAGATCATGTTAGAGACAAAAATTAAAGCCACTCTCAATTGAGCAATATGATAGTATGATTTTAAATCTCAAAATACTTTAAATTCAGCTTATTTAAAAATGTGGACCAGCTGCTAACAGAGGCAGTTAGCATTTTACAAAATTTGAAAAGAAGTATTTTAAATTATCAATTTAAATCTAATCTTCAATTTAATAAGTGCACTTTTGTCTATTTGAGACTATTTTAACTGCTGTTCTTTCCAATGTAGGTATGCCAATTGAACTTTTTCAATTAAAATAATTACTTTTTTATTTTTTCTATTTAAGATGTTAAGTCTCTAGTTTCAATTGATTTTAAGAATCTGAGTTTGTGTTTGCAAAGGCATGAAAAAATAAGTTTTAATGTTTATGATTTTATTTATTTGTATGTCATTAAAAATATTACTTTTTATAGATATTTATTTTGGAATACCTGAGTTGATATTCTTATTAGTTTAACTGACAGTTTACTTTTTTAGCCTTGAAATCCTTAATTGTTATTTATTTTCTTTGTGTCTTTTTAAATTAACAGTCAGGGTTGATATGGATTTTATAATATTCGTGCAGAAATACTGTAATTTGAAATATAAAAAGCAATTTTCTGCAGCATTATGACTACACCAAGGGGAAAAAAGGTATTTTTTTAAATGCAGCCTCCTTTTCCAAAAGTAAGGCGCTGTTTTCCGTATAACCCGGGACACGAAAACGTCTTCCACCGGCTCGGTGTATGTATAGATACATATATACACAGATAATACAAACCTGTAGAACATTAAGAACTTTTCTCATATCACCTTGTGCCAAATCCATTAAAGCTTTCCTTCCATCCTCAGTTACATTTAATCTGAAAAAAAAAAAAAAAAGACAATTCATAATTAAAACATTTTTAAAACACATACCAACACAAGGTTTACCGACTAAAAATTCATACTTTTCTTGTTCCACTACATGATCGAGCCTTGGCAAAATTTGTTTGTTTGATAAAGGACCAAACCTGAAACGTGTACACCTTGATTGAATGGCTGGTGTGATCTTTGACAAGTAATTGCAAATCAAGCAGAACCTAGTATTTTCAGTGAATTTTTCTATCACTGAAAAAAAATAAGAATACACAATCAGATATACAGATAAGACTACTGTCATTTTTTTAAATTAAAAAAAAAATCAGATCTCTATAAACATTATTAAATGCACCCAGTCATTAAAAACAGAATGATCAATTCGTTTCAAGATTAAATTACTTGACTATTAAAAATATTCAAAAACATTGCATATTTTTGTTACAAAATTGCATATTTTATTATTTCAAACCCTTTTATACCTTGATGGTTTGGCAAAAGGGAAAATTTTATTTCCTTTCCTCTGATAACAGCATAGAAAAATGAAGGTCGAAATATAACTTTTTAAGTGAGTGATGGCAGCTTGGGCTTGCTTTTTAAATCTAAGACAAAAGAGTTTTGATTAAAATTTGTTTGGGATTGATAGGAAATTTTTGAAACATTTTCGGTGCTAAATTAGCATGATCTAATCTATCAGCTTTTTATTTAAAGAGATAATCTGCCAAAAATTACATCTTTAATTTTTAATTCAAGAATCTAATTTTTTTTATAACAATAAAATATTTTTTCCTTTCAAACTTTGGCTTTATGCATATAGAATAATGCAGTTAAAAAAATTATAATAATGCCTTTAATTTAAAAAGTTTCTAATGCCAAAAATATTGTTTTTGAAAATATTTCAGCTGTTTGAATGGAGGTTTTTTGTTTCCTTCAGGAAGTTCTACTATTAATAATCAAAAATACAGAAGAATTCATTCTCTATGGTTATTAAGAATGATTTGAGAGATTAAATAAAAACAGAAGAATACAGATAAAAATAAACAGAAAGCTCAGATGACAAAGCAAACTTTCATATTAATTGCTCAATAGATATTGAAAAGAAATTTTTATGACTTGTCAAACTTTCAAAATTAAAAATCATTATTTTTTTCTTTGTTTTATATCCATGATATTCTCACTTCTGTAAACTATTTAAGTGTCTGGTGCCTTGTTTTAACAACTAAATCGAGAGTTAATAAAGACTGTGAACATTAGCAAAAGAAAATGCTTATGTTTTCACCAGTGATACTAAAAGAGAAAGAAACCAACATAACACCTTGACATGATTATTAGTCAGGGCTTTTATTCAAAAATATTTGCATTAAAACTGTACAAATTTATAAATTCAACCTGCCCCAACTAATCAAATTAACATATCTTTTATGTATTTCAGTTCTATAATATTTTTATAGCGTACTTTTACTATATGAATATATTAAATGATTAATATTATCATTAACACATTTTGTGTAAAATAAAGTTACTTTCACATTTACTATTTTTCTAATATAATTATTTTCTTATTAGCTCTTTTCTAACTAAAATCAAGCTGGCAACACATTAAAGTATTTTAAAGTAAACCGTGGACAAAATTGATACAGAAAAGTTGCCTACAGCTTAGTTTAACTTAAGTGCCACTTTTATAGCAATATGACAAAAAATAAGCGACATTAAGGGATACGTTTTAGACAACTTTGTTAACTAAACTTATCTGTTTAAGTTTGCATCTATTTTGAGAATTAAGAACATTCTCTAAAAATAAGAATGTTTACTCACAGAAAATATATTTTTTTTTCATAAACCATTATGGTTGCAACCTGTACTTGGAAATATGATATTAGAATCAGGAATTACTTAGAAACCTGTATATCTAAACACATTGATAAATATTATATATAAATATTATATATACATATATAGGTAATGTAAGAAATAAATAGGAATTGNAATTTTAACAGTATATATATATATATATATATAAAATGACCCTTAGGAACTCACCTCTCCTTAAGGCATTTTGTGCATCATTTGTCATAGCATCTGCTTCATCAAGAACAATCAATTTAAAACCAGATCTACATTAATTAATACAGGTGTCAGCATAACAGATGTGGTAAGGCAAGCTCATAATTAAATAAAATACACTTTCAAATACAATTTGATACAACAAAAAATAATACAAAATTGCATTTTTAAAAATAATTAAGCAACAGTTTGCAATTATTAAGAGCTAAAATTTTAACATTCATGAACAGAACAACAAATAAACACTGAATGACAGTTATTAACATGTAAACATTACTAAATCTCTCTATTTGAAGCTAACAAAAAAGATCTGTATAAAAAAAAAAGATAAATAAATAGAAAAATAAATAAACAAATAAATAAAGTAATAATAGAGCTTCTAGCTAAAACACAATATTACACAAACAAAAGATTTTTCAAACATGCAATCTATTACATAAAACTATAATTAATAAGAAATTATATACATTATAGGTGAATTTTTTTAATACATTCAAATATCTACTAAAAACTTAAATTTTTTTTTTTACAAAGAGTGATAAGGATATCATCCTTATCACGCTAAGGTGATATTTAAATAAAATTACTCATTTAAAACTTTTTTATTTTATTATTTTTTAACATTATTTTCATGACTTAACTAGTAACAAACTTTTAAAATATGCAATTTTTTATAAATATAAATTTAAGAAAAGAGTAAAGTTTAAATTACACACATATCTATTAAAAATTAATTGTAGGAAGTGAAATGAAAATGGATTCCAATCTAGAAAAGAATGCTTAAATAAAAATTTTAACAATATCAAAGATTAAGAAAAATCAAAATAATTTTAAAAAAATAATAAACATTTTAACCATATAATGTAGTTTTCGTAAATACTTCTTATGAATGACATTTTTTTTTATAAGTTATTTGTTATGCAATTAAAAAAAATTACTTGAATATTGTTCTGGTACTAGCAAAACCAAGAATTTGTTCTCGCACAACACCAATGCCACGATCATCAGAAGCGTTTAACTAAAAGTATAAAACTTTAGGTCATTTAAATCTGCAGGTGATTTAAAAACAGCAATGCAAATTCATATATACATATAAATATGCAGAACAGTTCAAATATTTTAAAAAAATAGATAATTAACATATTTCAATAATTTATATTGATTCGACATAAAAGTTTTCAAAATGATTTAAAAACTCTTTACAGTAAAATGCAGTTTTATTTCAAATATAATTTTTGTTTCTCTTAATATATGGATGGTTAATTATGAAAAGTATAACATTTAGCGAGGAAAAGGATGGTTCTTGGTAACTATTTTGGATGTATTTTTTTATTAATATTCAGTTTACATGATCAATCTAACTTTTAAGTTTTAATGATTTTTTCTAGGATAATTCCTTTAATAGACAATAGCTTTTCTGTTTTGAGTATCATAAAAAGATAAGTCAAAATTTAAACTAATAAATAGGCAATAACACACAAAATATAAATCTTATTTATAGCTCCTTTTTTATTAGGACAAAATAATTTTATGAAGATCTTATAAACACTAATATTGGGAAAAACTTTAAATTCTTATTTCAATAATATATATTCTGATTGTTAGTATTTCATTCAATACAATAGTCAAAATATGGAGGTGTACACCAGAAGTTAAGTAAATAAAAGTTTATTCTAGTATAAGTTATTTTCTTTCAGTATAAATTTTTCTTCTGGTATCAGTCAAATTGTTGTTTGCACTCAATTAACTGTCCGTAACTCTATTTAAAATTAATTTTTAAATTACTAAAAAATAATTTAACTTATATAGATTTTAAATACTAAATAATGCTTAGGTTTCACTAAACAATGGTTTAAAACTAACCTCTAAGACCATGCTTGAAAATTCTGCAGGAGAATATATTTGCTTAGCACAGGCAAGTATTGTGGACGTTTTGCCAGTTCCAGGAGGGCCATAAAATAACAAATGAGGTAATCTATCTTCCTTGATGAATTTATTAACTAAAAAGAATTATAAAAGAACAATATTTAAAACAGTATTTGGAATTAATTTAAATATTGACAAACATATATTCTAATATTTGGCTCTGTCAAATCTTGATATGAGCTGAATAACTAATCATTTGGCGCACCTCTATATCTAATAAAGTAATAAGAATTAAATCTAACAATATAAAGATTTCAAAAAAATACTTTTTAACAATTTATTAAGCATTTCAAGATATATATTTTTTGTACATAGATTATTTTTTCAATTCATTAACTTTCGAGCTTTTAAGCAATCATTCTAAAAATCAAATATTTTTATTATAGGGGAGTGGCTCACCTTTTTACTTTCTTTTTTTAATTTTGATCAATTATTGTCAAAATTTTACCTGGTATTCTTGTAACATTTGAAAACATTTTTAATTAGGTTTTGATTTTGTATTTGTCTCAGAAAAAATTTAATTTTTTTTAGCTACATTGTTATTTGTCCCAAGGTCTATACTTCCTAGTGGGGTACCTTGGGGCAATTAAACAGATGTGAAGAGTTATGTAGAAATTTTCTAAAAATAGTATAACTAAATAAATTTTTGTCTCCTAATTTTGATGGTAAAGTTTTATTTTGTTAGTTATAAGTACTTGCATGCAAATCCAATTAAAAAATTTTATATTCAATAATAATCAATTGTTCAGAATCAAATACCAAACCTACAGAACGTTAGGCGCTTTGCTTTGGTTCTTTAAGTTTTAACAAAATGTCATTTGAATCTATGTATGATTTGTCTTCATTTCTGAGATAAATAAATGTTGAAGATTGATTAACTTTTCTAAAAAATAAAAACTCATATTCATCTCCATCAATGCAACCTACAAAAGCAACAACATATCTCTTACCAGCAAAATCTCTAATATATAATCTTGTTTCACCACTTTTCTGTAGATGAACTTTTTTCTTATCCTTAAATATTTCGTTGTCAATTGTACTAATCGTCTAAGCTGCAAACAACAGCATCACTGTTATCATTACACAGATCACTAATTACTGGTTTTCTTCCAGAAATATTTTTCACTTATTCTGAGAGCATGAAATCCTCATCTTCACTAGTACTGAACTGAAGCTGTTTAGTCACGTTTTTGCCTTTTCTATTTCTATAATGCTTAATCATTTCAGTTGTTAAGCTAATAATAACATTTGCATGTGATGTCATTGATGCTTTCAAAGGGATGATTTCCGTATCGTGATCTTTACATATTAAACTTGTTTCTTTAAAAACTCTCTTTATTAATTAACTAAAGTAAAATTTTTATACATTGTACCCAATATCCCCGTGGCAGAAACACGGCGACACAGCGACATTGTCGCAGAAAGCGACTGAGTTTTTGCAGAAAAATTTTTTTTATTTGGGAAATAAAAATTTTTGGTTTGCCACAAACAAAAGTTCTCAAAATAAATTCTGCAGAAACAGAAGCTGTTTTACCAACAAAAAAAAAAACATTTTCTTCAGAAACAAAAAATTTCTGCAGAAGCAATAATGGTTCTGCAAAATTTTTTTCTTACAGAATTGTTTTAAATATTTTTTTTTCTAGCGTACCGCGGAAGGAGAAAGCGCTCGTAATTCTCCGTTAATCTCCAACACAAACAGTTACTGGATAAAAAGGGGAGAATTTTTTTCCCCTTTATTAAGCTATTTTTGGAAATTTGCCAACTTCGGCCTCTATCGCTGGCGCAGTAATTTGCTTTGTGTTTTTTTATGAGAACAGAGCATTTTATATTTTTTGCACTTATGTGGAAAATTTCATGCGTAAAAAGATTCTTTTTTTAAAAAAATCATGTCTAGCGAAAAGGTTATTTGTTGCAATTGTGAAGCCACAATAGTTAAAACAAATTTGAAAACTGATTTATCAAGGCGGCATTCCGAAAAAGAAATAAGATGGAAGTCGACAACATCTAAAAATGCCTATATGCTTTGAATTAAATCGTCGAAAAAAAAAAAAAAACGCAATCTAACGATAAATGAAATAAAGCCTGAAAGATATCTCACTATCTACGATTTTTTAGCATGCGAATGAAAACCAGATTGGTGAAAAATATTTACTGGTCACTTTCAAACAGGTTTCCATACGCATGCGAAAAAAATCGCATCCAATGAATATGGCTCTAATACCGATGTTTCAGTACTGATAAAGACTATTTCGTTTCGAGATGTTGAATAGACTTGAGCATATTGAGTCGGAAACTGCTTCTGCATACTTCGTGTGGAATCAGTGCTATATATTTACACAATACAGTGCGAAATCACAAGCGCTGTGTATTTTTTTCGTTCTGAACTTAATCTGATCACGAAAAAAGTTTTATTTACCTCCTTTTTTTAAAAAAAAAATCTTTCAATAAGTCAGTACAATATTAATCGAATCTAATTAATTAGATAAAATTAATTAGATGTAGAAAAAATTGAAACAAACATTGCTTTAATTTTTTTGCTTTTAGAATTCGGTTATAGTCAATACTATTTTATTATTTTGATTACTCAACTTCAATATTAATTTTTTCACCTGATTTGTTTCTGTACCTGATATAACTACTATAGTGAAACATTAAATCATACTGTTTTAAACTGATACTTCAAATTCAGTTATCTTGTTTTATAAATTTAATCTTTTTGTCCATTCTTAGCTATTTCTATAAGTTCTATCTTATTACAGGTTCTGGGTAATCTTTATTTATGCTCTAGTAAGCATTTTTGTCTGCAGATCTATACATTTATAACTTTTCGTTATTATCGAAGATTATGCAAATTTATACTTAAACAATTTAAACTTATTAAGAAATGTAAACTTATATTATGAAATTAAAAAAAAAAATCTACACAGTTTTATTCTATGCATGTAGACTTATTTTATAAACACGAATTTCATCTATTATTATAAATTCATTACACATACATTTATAACGATAAAAATATCTTGCAGAAAGATATTGGTTCTAGTTAGGTTTGTCGCAGAAAGTCAGAAAAAATTCTGCCACAGGGCCCAATATGAAGTTATAAGAATGAGTAATATTTAGCATAGTTCTTAAATTAATCTGCGTATGCATGAACGAGTAGAATATATATGTTAAATAATTACTCTTGACCAAAAACTATCCTAACAGTCTAAAGAAAATAATGGATTAAAAATGCTTATGATGTTGTAAAAGACGGTACATTTTTGGTATGCCTGAATTTTTAGAAGAATAAAAGTATGAAATTTAAAAAAAAAAATTTTTATAAATAAATTAAACAACATATTAAATACTTGTTCTGATAATATCTTCATGTGCTATTAGGTCATCCAATTTTTCAGGTCGATACTTTTCAACCCTGCAGGAAAAAAAAATGTACAAAATTTCAGATTTGAAATGATATTAAGATTTAAAATATTTAAATACGCTAAGTATAAAATTATATTATACCATGGTAAATTATGTGTAACCAGCTTTTCGCTCATTTTAAAACAAAATAGCTATTTCCCGCTTATTTGTTTTGTTTCTAAAATTTTAGTTCTTTGTAGTTGAAGTTCTTTGAATGGGGGCTGGCTTTCTTTCTGATTGATGCATTTGAATAATATTTGTATTTTAATGATAAAAAATATTTTTATTGATTTTTCGGACAAAAGTTATTTTATTTAATATGAAAAAATTGTCGTTTTAATTTTTTTTGAATAATTTTATTTGAAATAATTTTGATAAAACTTTATAAATCTAGAAATGGAAGCTACCTCTAGCCTTTGGCTAATTTGGCGAACCGGCAGACGAACCGCCTAATAATTTACGCCAAATTCCACATGCCGCTTGTAAATAAAGAATTTTCTTTATGTTATTTAATTATTTTTACTGAAAAAATACAATTAATCTTTCTTTTTATACACTTATCTAGAAGAACAAATCTAATTAATAGTATTTTTCGATCTTAAAATACTTGAAAAATTTTAATAATCCCCCATGGCAGTATCCCTAAATGCAATGAAATTAAAGAATAACTATTTTTGGAAAATCATGATTGAATCTCATTTAAATTTTTAGGGTGATTTTGGGATTTTTTTTAATAAATCTTGCACGTAAAATTATTTGAGTTACGTTATTGAAATCATGAAATACCAAGTTTTATTGATTTTATAATTTTGATAAATGGAGCTATGCTCTAGCGATTTCTCGCCAAATGAAGTTTAGATCTGACGTCACTTTTACGTAGCATATACATCCAATGAGACTCCCACTCCTAAAGGAGAACGTCGCTCTTCTGTGACGTAGTTATCTATTTCCTCGTGTTCTGATTGGTAGAACATCGTGGAAGCTTCTAGAATTTTCTTATTTTCCTAAAAAGGCGGACATTTCACAAAAATCGTCCTCATTTACTGACTTTGGTCGCCTGTTGTAGCTGTGCTGCTAGTACTTTACTTCAGCTTTAAAAAATTATCTAATATACATTAAAATGGCTACTCCTGCTATTGGTATTGATTTAGGAACAACTTATTCTTGTGTTGGTGTTTTTCAACACGGAAAAGTCGAAATTATTGCAAATGACCAAGGTAATAGAACAACTCCAAGTTACGTCGCTTTTACCGAAACTGAAAGATTGATTGGAGATGCTGCCAAAAATCAAGTTGCTATGAATCCCAGTAACACAGTTTTTGATGCTAAAAGATTAATCGGGCGACGTTTTGATGATTCTGCTGTTCAATCTGATATGAAACATTGGCCTTTTGATGTCGTCAGCGATGGAGGCAAGCCCAAAATTCAAGTAGAATACAAGGGTGAGAATAAGACCTTTTTCCCTGAAGAAATCTCTTCTATGGTTCTAACTAAAATGAAGGAAATTGCTGAAGCATATCTAGGAAAGACTGTAATCAATGCTGTTGTTACCGTTCCTGCCTATTTCAATGATTCTCAGAGGCAAGCCACAAAGGATGCCGGTACTATTGCTGGACTTAATGTTCTTCGAATTATTAATGAACCTACTGCTGCTGCTATCGCTTATGGTCTAGACAAAAAAGGAACTGGTGAGCGAAATGTTCTTATCTTTGATTTGGGTGGTGGCACCTTTGATGTATCTATCCTTACTATTGAAGATGGTATCTTTGAAGTAAAGTCCACTGCTGGGGACACTCATTTGGGTGGTGAAGATTTTGATAATCGCATGGTCAATCACTTTGTCCAAGAATTTAAGAGAAAGCACAAAAAAGACTTAACCTCAAACAAAAGAGCTCTAAGAAGATTGCGAACTGCCTGTGAACGTGCAAAGAGAACCCTGTCTTCTAGTACTCAAGCAAGTATTGAAATTGATTCTCTCTTCGAAGGTGTTGACTTCTACTCCACCATCACAAGGGCCAGATTTGAAGAACTGAATGCTGACCTTTTCCGAAGCACCCTTGAGCCTGTTGAGAAAGCCCTTAGAGATGCAAAACTAGATAAAGCTCAAGTCCATGATATTGTATTGGTTGGAGGGTCCACACGTATTCCCAAGATCCAAAAGCTCCTTCAAGATTTCTTCAATGGTAAAGAATTGAACAAGAGTATTAATCCCGATGAGGCTGTTGCTTATGGAGCTGCTGTTCAAGCTGCTATTTTGAATGGTGACAAGTCTGAACAAGTTCAAGATTTGCTTCTGTTAGATGTAACTCCCCTTTCCCTTGGAATTGAAACTGCTGGAGGTGTCATGACTGTTCTGATTAAGCGAAACACAACAATCCCTACCCGACAGACCCAAACATTCACCACTTACTCTGATAATCAGCCCGGAGTACTTATTCAAGTATATGAAGGTGAACGTGCCATGACAAAGGACAATAACTTATTAGGAAAATTCGAACTCACTGGTATTCCTCCTGCTCCTCGTGGCGTGCCTCAAATTGAAGTAACTTTTGATATTGATGCTAATGGTATCTTGAATGTATCTGCTGTTGATAAAAGCACTGGTAAAGAAAACAAAATCACTATCACCAACGACAAAGGCAGATTATCTAAAGAAGAAATTGAAAGGATGGTTAAAGATGCTGAAAAATACAGAGATGATGACGACAAACAAAAGAGCAGAATTGCTGCTAAGAACTCTCTTGAAAGCTATGCATTCAACATTAAGTCAACAATAGAAGATGAAAAGCTTAAAGACAAAATCTCAGACGACGATAGGAAAAAGGTTTTGGATAAAGTTAATGATACTTTGAAATGGTTAGACAGCAATCAGCTTGCCGAAAAGGAAGAATTCGATGACAGACAAAAAGAACTTGAAAACATTTGCAATCCTATCATCACAAAACTGTACCAATCTGCTGGTGGTGCTCCTGGAGGCATGCCTGGTGGTTTCCCTGGTGCAGGCGCTGGAGCTGGAGCTGCACCTGGCGGAGGCAGTACTGGTGGACCAACAATTGAAGAGGTGGATTAAGATCATTCCGAACTATGCTTTGTGACTATTAATTTATAATGTAGTTTTGTGATAAACTGTTGAAACTGCTTCTAAGAATCAGTTGTGGACTTCATATGTTATGTTCATTCAGGTAAAATTACTTGGACTCATTTAATCATAAAGCATTGTTTTCATTTTCACCTTAACATCTAGTTATATGAATTTCTTTTTCTGTGTAAAAAGTTTTTGTATAATTTCTGTTGAATAAATTTTTTCAATTGCTTAATAATGTAGCATTTCTAGCTTATGACTTCATATTTATTAAAATTTTTCAAAGTTAACAGTAGTTTTAATTTTAGGTGTGCAAATTTAAACTTATAGGACTTAAATATGCTGGGATATTTTGCAGTTTTTTGAAATGTTTGCTTTGCAAATTTGATTTTGTGTATCTTTTTGCTGAAGGAATGGAAGGTTGGCCAGATTAGTACATAAATGGTGTTTTCCTTTTTCAGTTAGTGATTCTTGCTAAGTTTAAAATTTTTCTTGCTTATTAGAAAATGCATTGAGTACCACTTATCAATGGTAAATAATTACGACTTAAAATGTACTATCTTTAGTTCCATAGTCTTTTAGTTATTGAATTAAATTTTGTGATTTTATTTTTTGAAAATTGATTTAGATCAACTGCCTTTTTTATATATATATTTGTTTTAAAGGTTAAGAAATACTGTTTAAAATTATTGATACTTTTATTATTTTCTTTTCTTAGTTTTAAAATTTATTATAAATTTGCTGCATTAATTAATTTTAGTTAACGAAAGTACTTGGTGTGTGTTAAGTTCCAACATTTGAAATTGCAAATAAAATGTTAGTTAAAATTCAAATTTTTGAAAAATAATGGAATTAAAAATCTACATTATATTTTATTCGTGTAAAATGTATATTTCTGAAGCTTGAGGTTATATTAAAAAGAAATTACCCTAATATGTAAAAAATAGAAAGAAAAAGTGTGTTGAATTAAGATATTTTTTCCTGATAGTGTTATTCTTCCCTTTCAAAGTCTATTTGAAGCTGTAGAGTTATTTACAGGTAACTGGTATTTTTTCTCATAACATGTTTGCAGTATCTTTGACATTATCAGGTTTTCCATCAATCTGTTACATTTTTTTTGTCATATTAAAAACCAAAAGAAAAATCTAAATTTTAAATTAAAATTATGGTTTGCTAATTGAAACTGTTTTAATAGTTAATGAACTGGGTTCTGTCCAAGCCCAAATTTACTACAGCTAAGCAGTACATTCACAAATATAATTTTAGTAAAAGCGGTAATTTCTTAAAATACTTTTTCCTAAAAATTTTTTTTTTATCTCGTAAGAAACTGTAAATCCATATTTTTGTGTTTTTTTTAATATTTTTAATTTTCACAAGTTATGAATAAATTTTCATAATATGTATCTAACAGAAAAACCTAGACAGAGCCCTGAAGTATCCTTTAAATTCTCTATTTGATCTAGTCTTTAAATTTCAATCTTGTTAGAAAGCTTCTAAAATATTGATAATATTAATTTTGATTAAACATTTATAACGTTTTTTTAATCATTAAGTTCTTACAATGTACCTATTTGAATAAATAAAAAAATCACAAACCCTGCTTGTTAATGATAGATGATGATTAAAATGTGCTGACTCGTGTTTCTTCCGAAGACATCCGTGAATTAATTTATATTTGACAGTTTTCTCAGTCCAGCTAATTAAATATTTCATATTTCTTTTGCTAAATCTGTAAACATGGCAATTTAGTTGAAAATCAGAATTCTTTAATCAATGTGATATTTGCCCCTTTTTTAATTGACAGGGCTGATTGTGCTCTGGATTTCCGGAATTTTCGCTAACAGTGACCCGCAAGTTTCGAAAAATTTTAAATATATTAAGTAAACTAAGAAATATTGAGATTAAATCCCTTGTTTAAATTTCTTTCAATTTATACTTTTTTTGACTCAAAATTTTCCCGGAATTTTGACTGGCTTAGAATTACCCCTGAATTGACTACAATTAGATCTAATTAATATATTATGACATACGACTCTACTGGATTTCGCCAGCTTCTACTAGTTTAATAAAATTTCTGGATTTAGTCAATTTTTAAAAAATATCCTGAAATTGAGTAAGTTTCTAAAAATCCCTATTGAAATGTCATTTTTGAAAAGTTAAATTTTTTTTCTTTCTAAAATGTATATGTTCAGTTTTCTTTAATTCTGATTTGCCTTTTTTAATTAAATTCTTCAAACTATTTTTGAGTTTTATGCCTTTTACTATTCAAAATTATGAGTTAACGTAATATACATTTCAACTAACTTTTAATGTCAATTGTAACTGGAGAATATCGTAAATTTTCTTTTTTGACGACCATGAAATTCCCTGTGTGTAAAATAATAAGTGCATTGTGCAACAATCTTGAAATAATATAAAATCTGCTGGATTTTTTTCTTATCCATGTTGGCAGCCATGAACATGGAAACTTAAGATCTCTTATTTCAGCAGTACTATTTAAAGCACTAGATACCATATTTGATTCGTATTATTAGATCGAAAAATTTTCTTCCTTTCTTTAGATTTTGTAGTTATTTTTGTGGATAAAATTTTTTTTAGATTATTCAGCCAGCAATTACGTGTCTGAATATATTTTCTTTAAAAAATGCCATTTCTATCTTGTTGGCTATTTACTTGAAATAATTTCATAAAGGCAACCAAAAGATAAAATTATAGCTTGGACCTTGATATAATCAGAAGTTTCAAAAATTATCACACTATAAAAAGTACCAACTCTTGGAAACTTAGGTTTCTGTGGAGCACCACTTAGAAACCTGCTTTATACAAATACAACTTACTGTTTGCAAAAAGTGAGCCAATGTTTAAATTTGCAATATTTCTAAATCTATTTTCTGATGTAGTTGACTGTACTATACGAAAGTTCTACAAAGCTTCCTGGTTCTTACTTTTCCTTTAATAGTCCTTTTTATTTTAAAAGTATAGATATTTATGATATAGTAGCCTTATACATATTTGGAGTCTGGCCACTCAACTGGAATTTCTGCTCCTCGGAACTCTAGGTCAAGAAAACGGTAAGGCAGTGGTGACCTTGGCTCATCAGGAGTTGCATCATAGCTGATTTTAGTCGTACGTAAATTATATCTAATAAACTAGATTTGAAAATTTTGATCTGATTACTGTTGGATC
The DNA here is from genome assembly GCF_043381705.1 of Parasteatoda tepidariorum. Taxonomy (NCBI): domain Eukaryota; kingdom Metazoa; phylum Arthropoda; class Arachnida; order Araneae; family Theridiidae; genus Parasteatoda; species Parasteatoda tepidariorum. The sequence continues at coordinate 44,784,672 of NC_092205.1, read as the reverse complement.
ATGAAGAAAAAATAATTAAGTTGAACAGCTAAGAGTTGAGGTTACAACTGTAAAAAAAGTCTAAATAATCTCAAATTTTGTATTTGTCTATTTTACTAGCTTTGCCTAAGAGCCAAAAATATATAAGGGCATGAAAATGTGGCAATTGGTTGATTAGATGTATAATTGCCTTACTAAAAATTCTAAATAAGTGGAAACATCCACAAATGTTTAACATAAATTTTTGAATGTTCAAAAAATTTTTAAAAGAAAAATCATAATTGGGACAATAATTTTAATTAAAAAAATTTTCACTGCATAAAAATCGCTTAAAAAGGCATTTAGTGTGTTACATTACCAAAAAGGAGAATTTTTATGCATGACTTCAAATTTTTAACAACAGGCTGCGTAGCATTTTTAAAAGGTGCTTATTTTCGGCCTTAAAGGTGCTTTTTACATTGGGTGTTTTTAAAAAGTGCTTAATTTTCCCTTTCTCAAAATGAGATTTTTCCTTTACTATGTTGAGTTTTTCTTCGAATTATGCAAAACGACATCATTGTTCTATTCAACGTTTTCATAATTAATTCAACCCCAATCTACTTCGGCGTATAGTCAGTCCGTAGCGTATCAAAACGTCATTTGTTTTACATGATTGTTTGACAATTGTCAAAAACAACGCCAAAAGGTTTTTGTTTTGACATGACTGTTGAAACAAGATAAAACCGTCGATTGTCAAAAACTTTCCAACTCTGCCTAATTATAATTTTTTAAAGTGCTTGAAAATATTTTTTGAGTGCTTAAAAAAGTCCTTAAAAGGTGCTTATTTCTTTGTTGAATAATTTGGCTACGCACCCTGATTAAGTTTTTAAATTTAATGACACTGGAAATTTTTTGCATGATAATAAAATTATTTTTTCTAACTGAACCTGTTTTTCACGTTATTTAAAGACGGATTTTATCATTAAGGTTTGAAATTTCTTTTAAAATCATTTCAACATTCCTATTAAATAGTATTATTTTTTTATTATTTTTATGCGTCTAAATGTATGAAGAAGTAATCTTGTTAATGTTCATGCAAAATTCACAGAGCTGATTGTAGGAAGACTGAATGTCGAGTGTTATTTTTAATGAACTTTTTTTTTTCTTTCGAGAGAGAAGTTTATGTGTAAGTAAGTTATTTAAAAATGTTTTGAGGTTTCAATTTCCCAATTGGTAGTATACGAATTTCTCAAATCATTTAGTCAATGAAATTTTTAGGTCAAATATTAAGTCATTTAGTTTTTAGTCTTTGGAAGATAAAATGTCTAGTGTTATTTTTAATGAACTTTTTTTTTTCTTTCGAGAGAGAAGTTTATGTGTAAGTAAGTTATTTAAAAATGTTTTGAGGTTTCAATTTCCCAATTGGTAGTATACGAATTTCTCAAATCATTTAGTCAATGAAATTTTTAGGTCAAATATTAAGTCATTTAGTTTTTAGTCTTTGGAAGATAAAATGTCTAGTGTTATTTTTAATGAACTTTTTTTTTTCTTTCGAGAGAGAAGTTTATGTGTAAGTAAGTTATTTAAAAATGTTTTGAGGTTTCAATTTCCCAATTGGTAGTATACGAATTTCTCAAATCATTTAGTCAATGAAATTTTTAGGTCAAATATTAAGTCATTTAGTTTTTAGTCTTTGGAAGATAAAATGTCTAGTGTTATTTTTAATGAACTTTTTTTTTTCTTTCGAGAGAGAAGTTTATGTGTAAGTAAGTTATTTAAAAATGTTTTGAGGTTTCAATTTCCCAATTGGTAGTATACGAATTTCTCAAATCATTTAGTCAATGAAATTTTTAGGTCAAATATTAAGTCATTTAGTTTTTAGTCTTTGGAAGATAAAATGTCTAGTGTTATTTTTAATGAACTTTTTTTTTTCTTTCGAGAGAGAAGTTTATGTGTAAGTAAGTTATTTAAAAATGTTTTGAGGTTTCAATTTCCCAATTGGTAGTATACGAATTTCTCAAATCATTTAGTCAATGAAATTTTTAGGTCAAATATTAAGTCATTTAGTTTTTAGTCTTTGGAAGATAAAATGTCTAGTGTTATTTTTAATGAACTTTTTTTTTTCTTTCGAGAGAGAAGTTTATGTGTAAGTAAGTTATTTAAAAATGTTTTGAGGTTTCAATTTCCCAATTGGTAGTATACGAATTTCTCAAATCATTTAGTCAATGAAATTTTTAGGTCAAATATTAAGTCATTTAGTTTTTAGTCTTTGGAAGATAAAATGTCTAGTGTTATTTTTAATGAACTTTTTTTTTTCTTTCGAGAGAGAAGTTTATGTGTAAGTAAGTTATTTAAAAATGTTTTGAGGTTTCAATTTCCCAATTGGTAGTATACGAATTTCTCAAATCATTTAGTCAATGAAATTTTTAGGTCAAATATTAAGTCATTTAGTTTTTAGTCTTTGGAAGATAAAATGTCTAGTGTTATTTTTAATGAACTTTTTTTTTTCTTTCGAGAGAGAAGTTTATGTGTAAGTAAGTTATTTAAAAATGTTTTGAGGTTTCAATTTCCCAATTGGTAGTATACGAATTTCTCAAATCATTTAGTCAATGAAATTTTTAGGTCAAATATTAAGTCATTTAGTTTTTAGTCTTTGGAAGATAAAATGTCTAGTGTTATTTTTAATGAACTTTTTTTTTTCTTTTCGAGAGAGAAATTTATGCGTAAATAAGTTATTTAAAAATATTTTGAGGTTTCAATTTCTCGAACTGGTAGTATACGAATTTCTCAAATCATTTAGTGAATAAATTTTGAGGTCAAATATTTACTCAAATGTTTAGTTTTCAGTCTTTTAAAGTGTGATAACGATTCCCAGCAGATTACCGAAGTCAAGCATCACTGGATACAGTCAGTGTGCGGGCGGGTGACCATTTGGATCAGTCTGCGTAGGGACCGAGGGTGTGCAGTAAACTGTTCTACCGTAAACTGCTCGGCTTCGCGTGCAGGTCGTTGGGCTACCGAATCGGGGGTGCCATCCCCTCTGCAGAGGATCAAAACTGTGATGGCATGTCTTCGAATCATCCTTAGGGATGACCCAGACCGTCGCCAATAGCCCATTGTGCAGCTCTAGTGAGACGTAAATGAACTATAACAACAACAATAAAATGTGAGAAAAGTTTCGGTTTTTAAATTTTTTTAATAAAATTAACGGAAAATGCTGTTCCCAAAGAAACATGTGCAATCATTGTAGTCTACACTTACTAAATTAGCCTAAATTATATTGATTTCAGAAATTAAAGATGGGAAATATCAACTTATGTCAAAGTTTATTAACTTGTAAAAAACGAAACGAAAGGAAAGTCACCATAGCCATGTTAGGGAGGAAGCATTTTTTAAATCATTTAATTGAAGTTTTATTTTTGGAAAATAGTTTTCGAGCCTATTTTTCAATTCCTACTATTAGTTCACTTTCTTTCTATATATATTTATATCAATCGTTAATAAAATACTTTTTATTCATCCACTCAAGATCAAATACATTTTTTTAAACTTGTAGTGGATGACGATGTTACTTTATTTTTTTTTCAAATATTTATTCATTAACTAAATTTTAATATTGTGATTCTCCCTGTGGCAGAATCTTTTCAATCTATCTGCGACAAAACTCTCTAGCACTAATATCTTTCTGCAAGATACTTTTAATAATAACAAAAGCGCTGTGTTTACAAGGAAAAAAAAAACTATAATTTTTTTCATTGAACATGTGATAGTTTTTTATTCTAATATTATGGGTGATATTCTCGCATTTTGTTGGGGGGGGGGGAAGCCCAACTTAATTTCTTTCTCACATTTTGAAAATAATCATCACAATGAAGAAAATAATTAAAAATCATGAAATCCGTAGTAGTAATTGCCGAAATAAAAGATCAACGACGAAATCACGTGAATCTGACTCATCAGATGCGTGTTTCATATCGAGATTAGGTTGTATGTACTAAATAATATCGTACAAAAAATATGGGTTTAAAAACTATGGAGAAATCAATAGCAAGAAAAATCTTTCAGCAAAAACTCTGCCACGAGGGTGATTCTATCATATGTATATTTATATTAATTGTAATTATTTATTAAAAAGTAACTAAAATAAAAATTTTCTTGGTTTGCAAGTAGGAATTTTTTTTTTCTTTTTATGTATTACTCGTTTATTATATGAGTAGATATATTTTTGAAGTTAAAATTTTTTGGTTAGGGTATATTTATTAGCTAAATTCAATGTTTTTTTTTGCAATTAAAGAAATAAAAAATACTAGATAACTTATTTATAACAAGTGGTTTAGATAAGCAGCAATTGATTTTTTTTTGGAGGGAGGGGATATATGAAATAAAGATTTCATATTAAATATCTCCCCCAAAAATCTGTATTTATCAAATTCATAAAACCACTTTGATGAGATACTTTTTTTTAACTCTTTTTTTTTTTAACTGAACTTCCAATGTAACTTCGTAATTTCAATTATAAAAATAGACAAAACACATTTATTATAATTGTTTTAGTTGGAGTTGAACGCTTAGTAACGCAGTTTTTAAAAATATTCTGCGAGTTCCTTAGGATGCTGCTAAAATAATGTGAGCTCCATTTAATTCCATTTTAATCACAATAATGTGTGTAATAAAATTGCTTCACGATCACTAATACTCTCATACAGAGCCGGATTATACCGTTTTTGGGCCCTCCCCTCCTTCCCCCACTCCTCCCCTCTTTTCAAAATATGTGCTAAAATTTTCGACATTTTGCGTAGTTTGGAATTCGACAGCATAATACAAGATTTCGTTGAATCCAAAAATCGCAAAAAAGTAATATATTAGATCATAAGATTCTGCAAAATAATTTATTACCGAAAAATATAATATTTTTATTTGTATCTTCATAATTTTATGCAAAATACACTTGTTGTTTTTAAAGCTAAATTATTTTTGTCAACAAATTTTTTTCTCCCAAGTTTTTCGTAGGCCCTAGGCACGTGCCTATTGTGCCTATAGGTTAATCCGGCCCTGCTCTCATACGGTAGGCCGAAAATGTATCGAAATTGGGGAAGGGCGAACACCCCTGATTTCGGTTTAATTAAAATTAATTCATTCCCCACCTTCTTAGTGCGTCCCAATTTAGACTGCGAAAAGATTGGAATGTAGTACTTCATAATTTTGAAATTTCACAATAAAACTGGTAGTTTTCTAGATGGATTACAAATTCGAGAAGGAAATGACGTTTTCTCCTTTACGATCTTCGAACACGCGCCTATAGAGTGATGAAACATTTCTGGAATAATCGTTATCATGACGACACGTAACTGAAGTGTCTAAGGGAAGGACTTTCATTTCTCGCCAAGTTTTGCTATTTGTTAGTTTTTCTTTTTACCTACACGGGAAAACAGTAAATGAAATTTGTTTTATTCTGTTTTGTGATACAAAATAGAAGAATCGGGATTTTTTTTTTCTTTTTTAGGACAACTAAGCAAGAATTCTCTATCTCATATTGTTAGTCATGTGATTCTTTATTGTCTATAACCCCGTTACCATGGGAACCCACCAAGAGGGTCACTTGCAACCCCTTGGAAATCCAATTACATACAATTTTTTTTAAGCAATCAAATATCATTTGTTTGTATGATATTCAATCCATTCGGATTTATAAACCTAGTACATAAGCTGCATTTTTAAAATCAATGCTATAATTAACTAATATTTTATTTGCTATTAGAAGATATGTATATTAAAAATATAAATAAAGAAAATTAAAAAAATCATAAGTCACGCGAACTCTTTTTTTCCTTTTCTTAATACATTATAATTTTTTTTTTATGTTTATAAATTTAAATGTTGACAAAAATTGTTTACTTAGTATTTTAAATGTAATAATTGAACGAAACTTGAAAAAATATTTTGATGTACACTAGTAAAAATATTTTTAGATGCACTAATATATCTTCAGATGCACTAATATATATTCTTTTTTAGATGCACTATCAGAAAAAAATATATCTTCACAAATTTTGTAATAACTTTCCTAGCTATACCCTGAGAAATTTTTTAATGCATATTTGTTATGTTATTATTAAATATTATATAATTAATTTTTGATGCATATTTATCTAAGAATAAATAAAGAAAATAACTATCCCAGAGTGCGAATTTCGCAGAAAATTTCACTCTCCTCTGTTTTTTGAGGAGTATGAGCCATATCCATTAGATTAACTGTTTTCTTAAAGTCAAATTTTTGTCGCTTATTATTCAGTTCCGGTTCTAATATGAAATTATTTCGTCAGTTGACTCACGAGTTCCCGTGTCTTCTGAGTTGGGTCCAAAATAACAAGGTTTAGTAATTCAAGAGTCGCATAAGATCTAAAATATGTAACGACTTCAGCACTTCTGATAAAATGAAATGTATACTCATTCTTAATCACTGTTTCACATAAGGAGTTTAAAAAGATTTATCTTTTTCAAATCAATCGAATTGTAGAAAAATTTAGTTTACCTATCCGAAACATGATTTTGAAAATAATATGTTTACAAATTATGAAGCAGTATCGTTTAATCATAGTTTCTTATACATTTGAATTATAAAAATTCAATGCAGTTAGTTCGAAGAACATTAATTAATTATTTTATGTTTTTCTAACGGAGGGTATGTTTCAAATAAAAAAAAATTGTGGCTAATGCTACTGATAATTATACTTGGGAATATTTATTAAATACACTTTTTATATTAATAGTAGAAATAAGTTGAAATAAAGACACACTTAGTAAAAACGATCATTTCCATTTTTGTTTTAAATAAATCTAAAAATGAATTAAGTATTTATAAGTTATCCAGACTAATATCTTGTCGCTTACATGGATAACTTCTATGACATAATTAGATATCTATCACAAAAACTAAAAAAAAATAGCAAAGCGATGTTACATATTGTAGGATAAACCAAAATTTGAAAACCCAGATTTTCAAATTTTGAAAAACTTTTTGTTATATTATTTGTTTTTTGTTTTTTATAAAAAGTTTGCTGAAGATAAAAGGATTAAGGTTAATCCTTTTATGTAAACAAAAATCTTATTTTATTTTTTCTATTCGATGAATTGTGATTTGCAGCAATTCAATATAGCTTTTAATGCTTATCTATTTTAGAAATTGAATAATTTCTCAGTAATTTTGTTGGCGTCTAAACAGATTGGTGTGAACTCGGTGCTGTCTTTCGAAAAAGAAGGATACAAATTATTTTTTCCCCATAATATTTCTTAAATTTTAAAGATGTTTGCCCTAAATTAATTTATTATTATTTTACTTTTTATTCTTATTGATTAGATAATACATCGCTTGAAGGACATAGCTGCTCAAATGCTCGTTAAAGAAAGTGTCTTTAAAAAAGTAAACATAGCTTAAAATGCTTATTTGAAAAAATGGACATAACTTAAAATGAGCGTTTAAGCAAAAGGACCGAAAATTTGATTCCTTTCTTTTTAACTGTTTTATGATAAATGTATTTTAAAAGACTTAAATATTGAATCCAAATAGATTTGTATGAATAAATCACTTGGTACCTACTTTTAATCTAAGTTTATAGCACTAGGATTCGGATGCCATGGGCAAATTCTTTGATAATATGCCCCTGAAAATTGGGGTGTACTTCATAAATACAGAAAAATCCAATATTAATTATTTAAAAAAACGAAAATTTTAATCAAAAATCTAAATTCATATTTGATATTAATTTTTATGTAATTTTAGGGGAAATTAATCTTAAAAATACAAAATTACTGTTTATAAAAAAAAAAAACATTTTTAATTTTCTTTTCTTAATTGCAAGGGAAATTTGAATTTAATTCATCAGAAACTTCATTTTTAAATTTAATTTAAAATCATGAGTTTTTACTTCATGAAATATTCTGCCTTAACCATATATTTATTCTTTAAAAACTCTAATCCTAATAAATATAGCAAGGCGTAAAGTTTTAACGTCCTTAGTCTATTTTAGTTTAATGTCCTTAGCCTTATTTGACTGGATGACTGGAGCAGTTGTCCTTTTCATCCTCCGCGTTCAATATAAGAAGTTCACCCACAACGTGTAATTTTATTTTTGATGTTCATTGAGTCGGAAAGAGTTATAAATTATATGAAAACGCACGAGGTTCCACCTTGATTGAAGAAACTTTAATCAAATACTTTCATAGTATGACTTTGAGTATTTAAATAAGAAAAATCATCTACCTGTATAAAGTCTGATCTTATTTTTGATGACTGTGAATGTGATTTTTTATTTTTTAAAAAAAATCTTAAGTTTTAAAGAGCATGAACCAGCAGTAAATAAATAAAATTTAAAAAAAAGTGAAAACGTCATCTGACAATGCGAAATAAATGTCACTATAAAATTCTGATTGTCTCTATTGATAAACAGGATTGCGTTATGACATTGAGACAGAAAAAAGCAATTGTAAATTTATGCGACTCTCGTTTGATTACCAGAAAAAAAACGAGAGAAACTTTTGTTTTGTAATTAGAATTATTTAAATTAAAGTTAAGATAAGATTAGGTTAATTCATAATCAAGCAAATGCAATATTCAGTTTAGTCGAGAAAAATTATAAAAACTGAATAGCTGAAATAACTTTTGAGCAAAAGATTAGATTTTCATGTAACATTCTTGCAAGATGCAATCTTTATGTTCTCGGGGACTTAAATCGCAGATTCGGGACTTCAGGGGGTCAAATCGGAGTCGAGAAACATGTACTAACAGGCATTTTATTAGGCAGTTCAAAGTTCCACAATTAGTTGTTTTACCGTTATGTAAAAAAGTTTATTTTGAAACCAAATAAATAAAAAAGTGGTCTTATCTAATATCGAAACATTTCTTATCGTTTTTATCAGCTAACATTATTTAAAGTTGGAATTATGTCTTTCGTTATCAAAAAGGGTATATTACAATACAATAATCTACTTTATTTATGTCCACCCTTATTTAGGCAGAGTTTCCCGTTGCCTTATCCCATGACTGCATTAAGATAAAAACTTCGAATAACGTCATCACTTTCTAGAATACCACTCCTCAACAGCTATGAGAATTACTCATAATATTTTGTAAAGAGAATTGTAGTTTTAGTTCACTTTCCTGTCACAGATAATTCTAGAATAAAATTTAAATATAAACCACAAATCTTAGATAAGTAATAATATACTTTCTTCTAACTGTTAGTAGCAATTTAGAGAGTGAATAAATAAATACGCTTTCAACTACTAGAATTGATTTAGAGTATATAATGGAATTTTTCAAAAAATTATTTTCTGAAAGGTATAAGAAATTGTGTTAAATTTATTTTCTAAAAATCAAAAATTATAAGGGGTTACAGCAATTAAAATACAGAGTTCTTTAACACACATACGAAATTTAAAACTTTAATCGCAATTTTAATTCTTTAATTGCACCCCTTCTATGCCTCCGAAATTGTTAATCTGATTCCCACATTGTTTTTATGTCATAATGTCTACAATGTACATTATTAGTTTTTTTTTAATATCTTTGTATTTAGCCTTTTTACTTTAAATGGAAAATTACAAATATATGTAAAAAAAAAAAGATATACGTAAAAAAAAAATCGTACTATATACTCGAAAGGTTTTAAACAAACTCTTTGAAAAAGAATAGTTAGAATTGTTTTGAAGGTATTCACCATCTATCCACTGGTGAAGAAGAAGAATTCCTAATCGGATTTAAAGCTATTTTCTCAATTTCTTAAGATGACCCCTTTCATATTGAAATACTTTCTGTAATGCTTTCTTTCTCAATGGTTCGCTTAAAATACACACACTAATTCCAAAGACATTTCAAAATTAAACTTAGATCGTACGAATAATCTAGTATAAATTAGACATCTATTATAAATTCTATTTGAAAATACCTTCAAATTTGTTTACACATTTAACATAGCGTCGATATTTGTTAATTAAATATTAGTATAAATATATCAATTAGTATATCAAAGTGTATAAATATCAAGTGAAAATGATAACCGGTGAAGTTTTTTTTCACTGGATAGATAAATCACGAGATATGATCTATAGTTTTTCTCACACAGAGATTAGGTTCTTCTAGTGGTGGGAGGGCAAATGATCTTGCAAGGTGGGGCTTAGCCTTTTTTCTTGACTACAGATCTGACCTTTACCAATAATTAGCTAAAAATTCAAAATGATTTTAAAGATCTTTCAAAGAATTGAATTCAAATGTATTGTCTCAGCATCTTAAGTTAATTCTAAAAAGTTAATATCTTTAAGTGTCCCTCAATTGTTTTGAATGTTTGTATATTATTGTTAGGAGGAAGGCTTCTTTGACCCCTTACTTGTTAGTTTCACATTTGTTGGTTTTAAGTTTAGATAGTTATTTACTATACATATTAATATATAAAAAATAAAGAGAGCTTATGACCATGAAGGTCGCATGTGCCCAATTTTTCGAGGAGGACAAAATTAAAATGCACAGTCACTCTAGTATTCTAAATCTCTTTTCTAATTTCTCAATTTCACTGATAACAAAAGAAGGAAGAAATTTTTTTTTAGTTTGTTAAACATCTGGAAAAAGATAAACCTCTTTCTAGTTTTGAACTTAAATGAATTTATATAGATAATGATTGATTAAAAAATTTTCTGTTTGTCTGAAATATTAAATTGGATTTATAGAAAATTTTAATTAGTGAAAGGGGGAGGCACACACCCACCGTTCCTATCCTTAGTACCCTATCAAGAGAGCTAGAAAAAATTAAACCCAGAGTTGTGGGAACTGTGATATCGATCCTCCTATCTATTTGAATGTCCAATTTAGAGAGGTGTGTATTTTTCATGATATATCGTTAAAATTATGTTAAAAGACTAACGAATTTAAAATACTAATAAAAGCCATGCTATTTTTAGTTGATATTTAATTCGCTAGATGGCGCCAAACATTTTAAATTACAATGTCGATGTTTTTTTTTCACAAGCCATACTTCTCAGAATTCATAAATTTTTCTGCTTCTATTACTAAATAATTTATTAATATCCATATTTATGAAATTATTTCATGGTTATGATTTTTGTTATCTATAAAGAATTTTTTTTTCTAAATAAGTTATTATATAATGAATTCTTTCTGGATGAATTCATATGAATGTGCATAAGCTATATAGTGGCGCTATCTATTGTTTGAAACTGCTTGCAGAAAAAAGTAGTAGTTTAGTAGCGTCCTCTTTAGTTAATTTTTTATAGCAACTATTAAACATTGAAACTCCTTTAATAATTAAAAGCCAAAGTAATTTTTAATTGTTAAATGCTATAATTGTTTCAACGAAGAAAATATTTAAAATAAAAATTGCTGGTATATAAAATAAGTCTTTGACCAAATTATGGTAACTTTATTACATTTTTCAATTTTTCAGAAAACTATTTAACAATATCATAAAAAATGTAGGAATTTTTCTATGTAAATGTAGGAAATTTTCTTTTCTTTCCTTCTTTTTTACTCTCATGGAATGATACTTTAAAACTTCAGATCAATGGGTGCAACTCTATTAAGAAATAAGAGCGGCCGGTGCGTAATGATGACCACATTACAACCATCATTCCCCTCGTCATGAAATTGTGCAGCCTTAACTTCAGTCCATGACTCCGTTAGGCAATAAAAGCAGCTATTTTAGAAAAGCAATTTGTATCATAAAATTTGTATCATACATTTTATGCTACATTTGTTAATTATTTAATTATAACATTATGGAGGAAGTATGCGGGAAACAAGATTTTAAAAACTCTGAATTTAAGAGTAATTTTCTGTTATTTACAAAGAAAGATGTTTCGAACCAAGTAAAATTTATTACCGACTGAATAAAAATTATAAAAATATTTAACATAGCTAATGTATCAAATTTTCATCTGAAATATCTTTTAATTAAACAGAAAATATATTTCGAATAAAAAAATTAAATTGTAAGTCCTGTATACATTTGACACCATGCATACTAAATGTCACCATGTTAACCATACCTATGTCACCATGTTATAAAAAAGTTTTGCTTTGAGAGTACTTTAATTTTCTTTCATTAAAATAGTTAGTTTTAATTTTTTTTAAAGACTAAATCAAGCTTTTAGGATATCACTTACAAGAAAATGAGAAGCATAAAATCATTTTGTTAAATTGCATATCGGGTAAACCAACCAGTGAAGGAACACTACCGAGTGAAGAAACATTTCACATATATTGATTAAAAATAAGAATTTGAAAGTTTTTCTTTAGATTGATTGGTAACAATAGCTTATTGCCAAACAATAGGAAGTCATCTAGCAATGTTTTGGATTACGTGGTCAAATAGACTTCTCTGGAAATTTTTTTAAATTTGTTATTAACTCTGCAACACCTGGTTTCTTTGAAAAAATTATAAGGTGAGTGCGTGTATTTATATGTTTGAAGTGGAATTAATTGCATGCAATAGTTTTATTTTTGTCACTGTGAAAAGGAGAATTTAAAATATAGTTATTGAAGTTACGTTATATTTTTTTAAAGCATCATAGCATAATAAAGTACTGAGATAAGGGGGTGTTTATTCACTGGATCACCAAACGATGAAAAACCAGTGAAGGAACAAGTGTTCCTTTACTGGTTCTTTTTCTAAGTTAATGAAAATAAGAGATAAACTATAATTTCCTTGTACCTTTAGTGATGTTCCGCATCAAAAGTATGTTAAAAATACGAAAAACAACTTCTAACCAGTGAGGGAACACGCATGTTCCTTTGCTGGACATAGATCTCCCAATGAATGAGCAGTATGTGTTAATATGTTGACACTTTAATTTTCAATTCATGATTACAAAAAAAAGTTAACATTTTCCAAGTATTTATATGTTATAATTTCAAGAATAGGCTTGTTTTTAAATATTTGTAAGGCTTATAAATTCATAATTAGCATTAAAAAATAACCAAAATTAAGTGTTCCTTTACTGGGTGTTCATTCACTGGTAAGAGCTGTTCCTTCACTTGGTCTTCTTACTACTTGTTATTTGAACCTCCAAAACTTTAAAACAATATTATGTAAGTTCTCTACAATTTTTTTTACATAATTTGCAATTAGTAACAAATATGTTGACACTGTCATTTAACTAGAATTAATATGATTTTTTTAAAAGGCAAGTGAAGCTTAAGTGTTCCTTCACTGGTTAGTTTACCCTAAATCATTAAAATGATTAAATTTTTGTACTTCCTTAAAAAATTTTTTTACAGAAAATGTATATATAAATCTTCCAAACTTTTTTTTTTATGAATAAAAAATACCTTTTTTGAGATTTAAAATAAGGGATGGCATTGAAAATTTTGAGAAATTACTGATGATTAGGATCCCGAAGCTATCCTTATACTAATTCTTACCCTTATACTACATGATTTGAAGAGGTTGTACTAAAATTACAATCGCTATACATTAGAAATGAATTCGAGCTCACTTTTTGAGATACTAGCCCAAATAATTTAAATCCGACCCTGAATCGATTAGATTCTCTCCCGTGATTTAATACGATAAATAAAGGCTAAAGTTTTCGAAGAGAAAGGTGAAATGTATTATATTATTAAGATCATTTACTTTTTAATTTTTAGACTGAATAATTTTTTTTAAAAATATTTCTTTATAACTTAACTAAATAGATTTGTGTATATTTGTATTTGAAAGTAGTGAGAAAGTATATGAAACTTTATCATAAGCCGAGTTAGAAGACTTCTTTCAGATAATGAGCCAAAGCCCGTCTCATAATATAAAATTATTTGTTATTATTACTCTCAGAAAATAAAATTATTTGGCTATACATTAATGCGATTGTTCTCTACTAGGCACTCAGTAGGTAATAAGGAAGCTAAAATATTTCATTGCCCAATTTCTAGGTGAAAGTTATTTTATAAGATTATGTCTAAAATAAAATCTTAATTTGATCATCTAAATTTGAGATAAAATACACTCAATTTATAAAATCAAAATGATTGCGAAATTAATAGAACATTTTCTCTCGTTCAATCAAAATTTTGACACATATTTTTATTTTTTCTCCCGCATTCGAGACAATCACACTTATTTAAATGTATTTAATAAATTAGTTATAGATAAAAATTTGACTTATGTAGATAACTCATTATAAATTTTTCAATTTATTAATTAAATTTTTTTTAAATAATTCAATTTAAATTGTTCAAAAATAATTAAGTTTAATTTAAAGCAATTAAATCCATTAATTGTTATTAAACATATAATCATTCGAAAAGTTAATGGTTCTTGGTTATTTTGACTTTTTCTTCCGCATTCGAGAAAATCAAACTTATTTAAAAATGTTTACTAAATTAGTTATAGATAAAAATTTGACCTATTATGTAGAAATAATTTGATATAAATTTTTTAATTTATTACTAATTATTTTTTTAAATAATAAAATTTAAATTGTCAAAAAATAATTAAATTTAATTTGTTTAAAAATAATTAAATTTAATTTGTTTAAAAATAATTAAATTCAATTTAGAATAATTAAATCCAATAATTGTTACTAAACATCTAATCATTATAAAAGTTAATGGTTCATGATACTGCAGGTGTTCATGAGCATTTTCTTTCTAGTTTTAGTGATCGGTTTTCTCATATATTTCTCTAATTTGTAATGCAGGACATACAGTACTTTTTGTTATGGATGGAGCTATTATTCCTGTGTACTTGAAGATCCGTTCCTGCATTCTGGCTCTGTTATTCAGTCTGTCTCAGACTCTATAACGAAAATTACTTAATTATTAAGTTAAATATTAGATACCTTCATTTTTTTAAACAAAATGTAGTCCTAATAAGCACTATAAATCTATTATACTATGCATTATATTGCGTCAGAATGACTTCCCATACCGAAAATTCTCGACAACACTTCTGTGTGCCGCGTCACATTTGTGTACATGAGATAAAGACGGTTAAAAACGGTAATTTATAAGGTTACAGGAAGTGGATGTTATAAAGTGTATGGATAGCTATATAATTCTAACACAACTTATTGCTAAAGCTTTTTATAACTCATTTAGAGAACTGGCTTTTAAATTATTCCTTTCAAAATTAGTTTTGACCGGCGACATGCGTCTTACAAAATTTCTATTTTCCAATGTATAAATGTTGTCAAAAAAAGTAAAGGACCCAGAACAAAAAATGAAGGGAAAAAAAGAAGGTTTAAGATAAAAGGAAAGCGCTATACGTATAACTGATGAACCAGTTAACGCGAGAGCATTAAAAGTTAATGTAAAGTTGTGTTAAGCAGGATGCACCCAGAGCAGAACAGCATGCAGTAATACTTTTATTTTATTACAGAAGTAGAGCCAATGCGACATTTATCGTTGAGTGTTTGCTGGCGTATTCTGAACACCGCCTAAAATTAACGGCTGTGAACAAATGTGATAAAAAATTTCACGAAGGGCGCGCATCAATACCACTTCTGCCAAGACTCAACACAAGTAAATGTTAGTATCTCTCATGAATTCATTGCTGTTCACGAAGCAATCGAAGAGTAACGTCTTCTGATATACGACTTCAAATGCTCTCATGATGTGAATTGATTCACCAGTTACTTCTCTCTCATTACTGCATTTTTTACTTTATCCCACATATCTACTTTTCATTTGCTCATCTCATACGTATATGCGTGCTATGGAATGTTACTGATGTATTGACGTTCTTTTACACATTTTAAATGTTATTTAATTCTTACATGACGTTTTTAAAATCTTCTATTTGGTGGTAAAAATGTTTCAAAAGAAAAGATTGTTAAAAATAAAGACAGTGAAAGACAAAGAAAAAAGCAAAGGCTGATGATCCAAAAATACGCAACAATACGTGAGAAAAAACGATTTCTTTAAAAATCTTTTTTCTCCCATTTCATATTTTTTAAAAACAAAAACTGTCTGTAATCATTTTAAATTTATCTCCAATAATCTCCGTGTAACTTTTCTTAAAGAAAACAATTTTTTATAAACTAGTTTTTTCTCTCCAAATCATTGTGACCAGATGTGATGCACTATAAAAAGAAAAGCTGACACAAAATGCTTACTTTTGTTTAGTGAGTGCATAGCTGCTAAAAGGGCTAACAAAACACCCGTTCTTTGAGGAAAAGAGAGAACAAAGAATAAAGGGAAAAAGCAAAGAAATAAAAAGTGATATTGAAGTTTTTCTTTTTTCTTGTATGATGGCAAGATCGCGAACTTGACCCCTTCTCTATGATAAAGTTATTATATTTTGTTCTTATATTTTATAAATGCAAAATATCTCACATTAACGTAGCTAAATTAATGAACCTATTAATTTCCTTACTTTAAAATTGTTTAAGCGGAAGAGGTGCAAACTCGAGGAGGAAAATTCGGAGCTGAAAACTTTCCTACAATGCTAAAAAATCTCAGGAAACTTTGCAAGTAAACATAAAAATAAAATTTGCACTAGTTTTGTACATGTTTACATGTTTCTTTTTAACAAGATAGTTGAAATCTTTTTCCATTGTGAGCTGAAGTGTAAACAAATAATTCCTAAATTTGAGACCCACTCCAAATGAGAAATAACTTAGCAAATATCTTAATCCAACTATTGTGAATTAGAAATTATATAAGTATTTTTTCTTTTATAAAAAAAGGAATATGTTCAGAGATTGCAACGAATTTGTATAGCGTCTAAGTTGCAGTCTTTTAACTTAGATTAGCAGTTTTTTCGAATGATGAACCAAGTTGGAAATCATGGATAGCATTTAAAGAAATTTTGCACTAATGTTGGTTTTTACAGCTGCTGTAATATTTATGTCGGTGAAGTGAACTAATTTTTGTTTATGCAAAATCTCTATCTTGAAAATATTATTAATGTACCTTTCTTGAAAAAATTTAAAGTTTATTTTAATATTTACGGGTATTTTTGATTCTGTCTCAAAATAATGATTAAATAAAAATTTGTGCTTACAAAAGTTTGGGTCATTTTTATAAACTCAAGCTCGACACATTATTTTAGAATTTATCATAGATAACTATGAGATTCCTGTTAATTTATTTCAGTAGCTCTAAACTATATTATCATTTCAAACAATTAAAAAGAAAGAGCCTTAATTTATGCCCCAAATATCAGAAATATACGAAATCCGGGATCATACGCATCTGGAAAAAATTAAAAAGTGGTAGTAATATTAACTTAATTTTTTTTAATATTATTTGTAGCTACCGGAATATTTTATTTTCCTTAAGTAAATATAGTTCCACAGTGGGCTGATCGTTAAGAAATGGTTCCCCTGCTGTCAGTGTGTGGGTGAGTAACCACTTGGATCAGTCTACGAAGGGACCGAGGGTGTGCAGTATTGGTCCTCGTTGAACTATTCTACAGTAAAGTGTTCGACTTCACGAGCAGGTTGTCGGGTTTCTGAAACAGGAGTGCCATCCCCTCTGCATAGGATCAAAATTGTGATGTCATTGATTCGGATCATCCTCAGGGATGTTTCCCACACCGTTGCCTATAGCCAATTGTGCAGCTCTGGTGTGACGAAAATAAAGTTGTAACAACAATTAAGTAAATATATATAGATCCTAAAATGGCGGACATAAAATTTTAATTCTAAAGAGGAAGATAATATTAAGATATTTTCATCTTCCTTATAACAAAATTGATGATAGTTATTAATCTTTTCTAGGAACGTGCGAACTCGAATATGTTCATAAGGGAAAAATAATCTCATTAAATCAAGCTGGTCAGGAAAATCACCTGGAATTAAAAATAGATGTAATGACGTCAAAATATGAATAAATTAATCATTGCAGAATGAACCTTAAATGAATGAAATAAGGAACTCGCAATATAATTTAATGTCTAAAGAAATTATGCTTTAGTTTTGGTGTAAAGAATTTGTATAATTGATGAAAAGTTACGAGACAATGAAATATAAACAAATTTTTTAAATTAAAAAATCACAGATTAAAAAATAAAACTAAGGGAAAGAAGAAAAAAAAACAAAGGATCAAACTAGTTTCATTCCATTCTAGCTACTAACTAGGTAAAGTAAGTTTCACTGCATTCTAACTATTAACTAGGTAAAGTAAGTTTTACAGGGGAGAAAAGCGAAAGTTCAAAAACTCGATATCATTCATACTGGAATCACGGCGTAGGGATAGCTTTTAGTATTGTCTTTTTCTCCTTTTCCTCGTTTTTGAACATATGTTCTTGAGTCAGTATTAAGTTTAAAATATTTAATAGTGCGAAGCTTTAATGCAGGAAATTAAAGAGGACAAATGTTCAATATATATAACAAAAGTAAAATAGGACTCGTATAATATAGGGTAACTAGAAAAAAAATGACTCCCCCCCCAAAAAAAAAACAATTTAAAAAAAAAAAGGGAGAATAAATATGTTTTATTCCAATTAAGGAGAAAAGATAGATATTCTAAATTTATAAAATCATAAGTCACTAGCCATCACGCTTAATGATGTGACAGAAACATAATGTCACATGACTTTGTCTTTGAATCGCAGACTTAAGCGCTGAAACCATTTTGGGATTTTTCGAATGCACTATGTCTTTAAGATTTTTCTATAGAAAACAGTCACATGAATTGAAGCTAGGAGCATAGGCTGCCAGTTACTGCTCCATCCACAGTGATCCCGATTTCCCAGAGTAATCACGCGGTTCTAAATTTGACGAAAAAATATAAGAAGAAACAATTGCAACATCAGCAGAGTAAATTCGGTTGTTAGTATTTTTTATTTTATAAACGTCGATTAACAGCCGACTCAAGTTTGAGTTTGCATCTACTAATGTTGAACTCCGTAGAATCGTAATTTTGAACCTAATCCAGAAGACAAGGGAACTTCTAGATCAAGTATGGGGAGAAATTTGGCTTCGTGGAGAACTTTTTGATGGAACTAACCCGCATTTGCGTTACATAAAGAGGGGTTATCCTTACCATCAGGCTAAGATCCCATGGTTAGCTTGACGGTCAGGGGACTTTAACATATGATCCATCTATCACTGAGGATATTTTACGTCAGCACTGTGGTTGATGAGAGCCGGGTGCGGAAGTCGTATCAACCAGCCATTACAGGGATTCGAACCGGGATTCACCGGGAAGTGAGCGCTCTGTCCTCCGAGCCACCATGGCCCAGTTGTTAGTATTTTATTTTATAACCGACCTTGAACAGCAGATCCGATTTCTGGGTTTACTACTACTAATGTTCAAATCCGTTACTTTTGTAATTTTGCACCCAATCCAGAAGACAGGGGAACTCCTGGATCAAGTATTAGGAGAAATTTGTCTTCGTGGACGACTTTTTGATGGAACTAACCCGCATATGTTTTACATGGAGAGAAAAACCACGAAAACCTCCCACTGCTAGCCTGACGGCAAGGGGATTCTAACCCATGATCCGTCTACCGTAGCTGTTAGCATTGTTGATTCCCAAAGTTTCAAAGATTTATGTTCAATGGTTTGCGAGTTTACACTTCTTTAATGGGGAGCTTTCCCTGGTCATTATGTAGGGACATAATCACATTTCATACATTAACTATGTGTACGAGTTTGATATATTGAAGGTTACTCAACATATACCAATATTTTGTTATGTTTCACTAAAAACAAATAACGTTTTAACGTATAAACAAGTAACGTAAAAAATTTCGTGAAAACTCCCAACTGAAAACTTAGTACCAAGCATGCTTGGGAACTAAAAACTGGGGGTTCCGCGTTTGGCTGACTACCCGACCGGAACATCTACTCCTGCATCCCAGAGCCCAAGGTCAAGAAAACTGAGATGGGCACAATAAGCCTTGGTCCTCTATGGGCTGTCGTGCCACTAAGTTTAGTTTAGTTTTTTTTTTTTTTTTTTTTTTTTTTTTTTTTTTTTTTNTTTTTTTTTTTTTGGAAAACTTCAAAAGATGGAATGACATCATCACGGAAAAAATTACTTACTTTGACGCTATACAACAACAATTTTTTAAATGAGAAAACTGAAAAAATATATCAAAATGTGAGAGATATAAAACAAAATTTTGCTTGAACACGAATGAAATAAGCAATCGTGTACTTTAAATAGTGTTTTTTTAATAGGTTTTCCGTAACTACGGGTTCGATAACTTCTTAAATTTTTTTCCGATTTGATTGAAAATTCAGTAACATTTTATAACTGCATGTTCTTAAAATTCAGGCCAAATGTTAAAATTATATTATTAGTCGCTATTAAAATTCAGAATTCAGTTATTATAACATTTTAATTGAACGTATCAATATATATTTAAGACGTTGGTAACATTGAGTGATTTAAACTTTTGGTTCTGGTTTAGATTACCTTATCAGTTTATATACTACTATTTTGTATGTAACTTAAAAGCAGAATAACTGAATTCTAGTTGAAATTAATCTTTCAAAATTAAAAAATATTTGCAAGAAAATGATAAAAATATTATAAATATTGAACATTATTTTTAATATTGAACACAAATTATACTATTTCAAGCAATTCGGATCATTCTTTATTGCTGTTTTCCGAATTATATCTATACAGAAATATATACTATTCTATAAAGGAGAAGAATATTCTAAAAACTATTGCAGTTCTACACGTTCTGAAATCACATTTATTCATTGGAATGAAGTAAGCAACGGTGACTTAAATAACTTCACTTTAATTTGCAATGAATTGAAGGGAAAAGAAAGCATTTGACTGTAATACACACATGTGTACCAGTATGCGATCATGAAAAAAGAAGTTATCGATTGCAAGCTTGTTGGTATTAGAAAGGAAGAAATTAATGAGAAATTGTTCTTCAAATGTTGGGCGTGTTTTGTTTCAGAATGATTTACCTATGTTCTGGGTCGTTTTTTCAAGTTCTTATACCTTTTCCTTAGAGAAATTTTGCTTTTTATATGCTGCTGAAAAAAAAAGAAAAAAAAAGAAGCGTCCTACTCTACCAAAGATTCTAATAGAACTAAATGAAAACTTAATAAATAGTAGCCTGAAAATATCCACCCCGTTAGAGGGCGTATTCAAGTGTTGCAATCACGAATTTATGAACTTATCTTCTTCTTACAAATCGTCTGTTAATATTAAAACTATGAAATATTTCATATCAAGATAAAATCACAAAGGAATGTATAGTTTTCACTCTAATACTGGAACATATAAGAAAATACCTTTTTTTATCAAGCGGGAAATCATATATGGTAACACTCTGACCACGAGTTTAGTTAGTTTGTAAAGTTTATCGTTTTCCTTCATTATTTTTGATTGGATTTATGAGGTTTTTTGTAATCGTTTGGTTATTTGTTTTACTTCGATTTTATGAAATGCTTATTTTTTTAAATGTTGAGTTTTAGTGAAGACAAAAGTACATTTTGCAAAGTAAGTTTAGATTCATTTTAAATATTTTAATTTCTTACCATTTTTCGAATGGTTAAATTTACTTTTATGTTTAATAAAATACATATTTTCATAAATTTATATGGACAAATTCAATGGGGTTCAATCCAGCCTGCTCTGACAAAAACACTGAAAAAATATCGAATTTAAAGCAGTAAATTTTCAAAATTAAAAAGACGATAGCAAGTAAATATAAACTCTTAAGGGATAATTTTTTATTATACCGAGTAAGCCGAGACCCATTGTTAATTTTGATTCACGGTGAATAGACATTAGTATTAAGCATATAATCATGTATAAAGTGCATCAGACATGCACCAGAAGGTTTATTAAGGATTTGTATTTTAATGAGATAAAAACAGAATTTATGAAGTATCAGAACTATTATTCTGTACTATTAATGATGTATTACTTAGGTAAAATACAATTCGAGCAACCAAAGGGTAATATTTTTCATTAATATTTACACAAGAATTTGTTTGGGAAATAAAAAAGAAGGAAGGAAACTCTAAATAGTTCTAGCTTTTCTTTTTATAATTATTTTATAAGAAACAAACGTTTAAAAAGATATGAAAGCAAATTAAAGTGTATGTAATGTACATGTAATACTTAATGTAATATCTAAATCCTAATGCAATATGTCATACGTAATGTAATATGCAATGTATTAAGAAAAAAAAAAGAATTTAAACATTTTGCTTCACTTATATTATAATATTTGCACATTGTTAAACAGTTTTCGATTTTTGTACATACTCATGAATTAGTAAATAAATTTAAAATACATACTCATGAATTAAGTCATAAATACATAATCATAAATTAGCAAATAAATTTAAAAGGTTTTTTTTTAAATTTATAAGGAAAATAGCAGCATAAGTATAAATAGTAATATAAGATGCTTTTATTTATTTTTAATCTTATATTTATTTGAATCCTATTCTGTATTTATTTTAACTGCAATTTAATTCCTATATTTTAAGCTTAAAAGTGACAATAAGGGTATGGATAAGAATTGATACCAGGGTGAAGATACTAATAAGATATTAGCGTAATAAATCTTACTCAAATATTAGAGTCACATTGTTGAAAATTTTTCGATTTTTAATTTTGTTATAAAAAAAGCAGAGTTTACTTATGTTACATAAATTTAGTTAAAGAGTTAATATATACATAATCTACATAAATTTAGATAATTTTTCTTCATTTTATAATTTTCTCATACAAATTTATTCTTTTATTTTCTTAAATATTTTTCATTAATTTGGTTTTGGCGATAAATGTGGCAATAAATATTTGTACACTTTGAAATTGATTTTCATAATTGCTATAGATTCAATGAAATTCAATAAATCCATTGGAATTGTGAAATTATTAATTAAAGTGCGATAAAAGAAAAACACATACATATAAAAATAAAAATGAAACGTTGAAGACTGAATTTAAGCTGTACCCCTTGTTTTCTATTTCAAATTTTTTTTCTTCAAAATTTATGATAGAGAATTAATTGATTTCCCCATTAGAGAGTTTTTGTTCCTTAAAATTTTCTCATGACCATTTATATACACTTTCTTTCAATGACCATTTATATACACTTTCTTTCAATGAACTAAAGTAGACTTTAAATTTTAAAATTAATTTAAATTTACTGATTTTTTTATACGAAAAGTTATTATGCTCTTTTCAAACTAATTTAAAATATGTTTTTTTTTTAAAATTATAATATTATTTTAATAAAAAATGCTCATTTTTTAAATTTTGTTGAATTTATGATTACGTTTCAAATAATTTGTAAAAGGAAAAATGCATAGCAATTTATACATTTGTGAAATGAAAATACTCTTAAATTAGCATTTAAAATTTAATAAAAAAAATCTTTACAAAATTATCTTCTTTCACAAAAAATTATTTTCAAATTATTGTTAATAATAATGTTTAAAACTAATTAAAAGATCAGAGAAATTGTGGGCCATATTTGATTCGTCAGCAAGCTGCATGTTGATTTGTCAGATCAGAGTTAAAAAGAAAAAAGGAAAATAAAACAGGGATGACTGACTATCAGGATAAGAAGTGGCGCCAATGGGAATAGTTATCTCGCCAAACCGTTAAGATGTTGATGCAGGGTGGAGAACATCTTGACTTATTCATTTAGAGATAGTGTCGAGCGACTTCGTAGTTTTTTCAATTTTCATTTACGGACACAGAACGTGGTTTTACCCCGTACGCGAAGTGCGAATATGCTACGTTATGTGCCCCAATTTTGGGACCAAATGTGTCCGAGAATCTGTAGGATTTATATTTGTCTTAAATTTTGATAAAATATGGAAAATAGGAAAGAAATTGCGGATTTTACAAAGGACGTATTTTTTAGTGACATTTTTCCTGTTGACAACCTTCTGTAGTGGGTTGCCAATTATCGCGCCAAACCGAGGAAATTTATCTACATCAGCTGTTTCCCGAGCTGTTGTAAGTAACAAAGAGCTTTTTTTCTGTTTTAAAATCTTGTTGAATAGTATCAGATAGTATTCTATGAATTAAAAAATAATTCATTTTATGATAAATGTTTTTTATTAAATGTATCACAATTAATTATGATATATGTATAGTAAAATAAAGTCTCATCATGAACCGGGATAACTTTTTCAGGTTTTTAAAATATGCTTTTTAAAGCCTTGCCAAGTATCAGAGCAAACAATATTAAAAGTTAGTTTTTCATCTATTGCTTAGCTCATAAACATTTCATGTACTAGAAATTATATTTATGTTGCATTGTTTGATAGTTTTTTTATGAATTTATGGATAATTCTTTTTGTGAATAATGTTAATCAGAAACCGAAAAATCTAACAATTAAAAAAATTAAACAAATAAAAAAATTTAAATTACCGTGAAGCAAAATAAATTCCTCAATCTTTCAGAATATTAAATATTTTCAAGTAAGGAAATCATACTACTAAAAAGATAAGATCTACTCAATTGCTTGGTTCAGGAACTTCTCTGGACTCCAAAAAATATCTATGAATTTAAAGATAGTTCTTTTAATAATTAATTTCTAGACTTTAATTAATCCTGAATGAATGTAGTATACTTTAAGGACATTCTTAAATCACTGTACATCGAACTGACATATGATTTTTGACACATTGGTAAGTTTATAAATTAAACGATGGAGAAAATAATTGTCTCATAGTTTGGTTCAGGAACTTGATGAGAAGTTTAAGAAAATCATATTTAAAAAACAAGACGAAGTTAGTCCAGAAGATCTTAAAACTTGTCTTACATTTATTGCAATAATTCATCTTATTATAATTCATCAATCTTTCAAAATCAAAACCTTTTTTTTTTAACGTTAAGATTTTCAGACTATTTTTTATCTTACAAAAGTACATTGAGTATTTTCTAGATCACTGTAAAAAATTTCTGATCAAATTACGGCATAAAGTTTCCACACTTTGGGCGCATCATTCATGAATCCATTTTACCGTAAAATTCATTTTTATCGTAAAATACCGTCATCTTTACAGTAATATTTATATAATTAGAGTTATTCAGTGATTTTGCAGTAATCATTATTGCAAAAATTACCGTATATCAGATTTTTTGTTGCCTAATAGGTTCCGGTAAAAATGGATTTTGCGGTAAAAAGTATCGACACCCTGAGGTGACAGTACTTTATACTAAATTTCTTGCATTGTTATTACAATTGTGACCAAATGAAATTTTTTTCGCTAATTTCCCTATTTTACACTTAATCTTTGTAGAACAATGTGTCGATTTGCATCTTAGTGATTTTAAGAACCTTTGTTTGGAAAATAAAACATTAACAAAAATATAATAAAAAGTTGCCATAAAAAATAAATTTGCTCTATTTACAGCTCACTATAACATGCATTTAAACTGAGCATTTTCATAATATCACTTGCATGCTTTTCATCTAAGCTTTTTATTTATAGGAAAGAAATTTTGAAAACTTTTCTTTAGAGTTAAATTAGGTCTATTTTTCTTATGTGTTTCATCTATGTCTAGTTTCGACTTATGTTGTTACGGCACTTGAAACTTGTGTGATGAAAAAACAATTTTTCTGTATTTTTATCTTAATATCAGTCAGTGAACTCCTTAAAAGCGATTTATGAATGTTTCCTTGTTCTTTTTCAAAGAGATTTGTTAAATTTTTTTTCTCGTCATCGTAATGTAAACAAAATATTCCTAAAAATAAATATTATAACTTTGTATCTTTTCAGCACATGTGACTTATTCTCTGAAATTACTGAAAAATATTAAAAGAAAAAATTCTTAAGATGTTTCTTTTAGTTTGATCGAATTATAGTTAATATTTTTTTTCATTTTTCAAGCGTTTTACTGAAAATCTGGATTTTGCTGGCTGTTATATTTTTGTCTACTGTTTTTCTCCTTAATTTTTCTGCTCATTTAATTTTCAAACAAAATTTTTACTTTGAACTTTTAGTCAGAAATGATAATAATGTTGTTGGAATGCAAATAAACAATTAAAAAAATCAAATAATTTAAAAAATGTTGATGAAAAACTTTGTAAGAAACCTTTTTGGTTTACATTTTTCTGCGTTTATGAGACTAAAGTAGTGTGAATTGCAATATTTTCTTTACCCCTCAAAAAGTATGAAAAGCGATATAATTGAACTCTTTGAGGTCGGATGTCTATTGTGCTTAGCCACCAAAGCTTTTCACCATTCGTCTGCATACAAAGAAGCATACCACAAAAAGACACCACACAAAGAGGCATACTGATCTTTAAGTATCAAACAATACTGTTCATTGAAATCGTTTGAGCTTGGAGTTAAATAAAATTTTAATTTTTTACATATCTTAATTAATTTCATATAATTATAAAATTTACCTGAAACTTGTAAAACCTCTATCTGGAAACAATATTAAAGGCCAGTTTCATGTAAAAACGTCATCCTTAGAAAAACCATGACATGTTACTATGTTGCCCATTTGCACGGGAGCCCTCACATTTTGTCCTCAGACTGCCCCTTATTGTAGCTACAAATGGTGATTTTTTTTAAACAAAAATATTGGTTTGCAGTATTTTTAACTAGCATTGCCATTTGTTAACGAAATTTGTAACTAATTCTGAAACTTGGGGAGAATAAATTAACTTGTTTCCAAAGCAAACTGCATATTATCGCTGAATTTTAGATCGTCAGTAGTTTTTGACATGTTCGGTTGAATTATTATAGCAAACTTATGAGCTTAAACTGCAAACATTCTTAACCAAACGCTTTTATTATCGTACGTATCAGTTAATTATATTTTATTATAACTTATGCCACCCTATTAAGTATAAATATTCATTATCCATAATACAAATATCCATTTTTAAATAATTAAAGTACAAAAATGGAACACCCCTTTCTAGTAATTCAATTTTACACAAGCAAATTTTAGTCTATAAATTATTAATTTAAAAAAAACTATGTATAATTAACAAAACTGCGTCAGTAAAGTGAGTTCAAAATTTTTCAATCCTTTATCGTAACTGAGTATCAATGGCTGACACAAACAGACTTTATTTTAAACAGGAAAACCACGCCTGCATTTGGTGATTCCACTGAGATAATTTTATCATTTCGTCTGTGGTTACGGTGACTGTCCTCTTATTAACGAAACTAAAGATACAATCAGAAAATAGTTTTTTTTTTATGAATTAAAACGGTTTTCCCTTTTCTGAGATATAATTCATGTTGGAATTAGTTAAAAAATTTTGTTTCTATGTTGTGTTTTTATAAATTGAGAAAATAGCTGAAATATGACATTTATATAACTTGATTTCCCATTTCGTTACTATTTTGTTATTATACTGTTTCTCCAAAGTTTTTTTTTTCAACGATTTATTTTCTGATTATAGTTTTAAACTAAACAATAAAGTTTTTTTTTTCGGTGATATATATGATATACGTGTAAGTTGAGACGAAATATTGTGTGATTAAGAACAGAAAAAACACTGGGTAACAAATTTTTTCTTGCACTTTATTTATACAAATACTTTATCTTGCCCAGTTCGTGCATGGGATTTCAAATTTGAATTTTGACTCTAAAGCTACAGTTTTTTTTAAAATTACAATTTTAGTTTATATTTGTGGAAATGTACAAGTTCAAAAACGTTATATATAACAGGAGTCGCGTAAATGTTACGACAAATTTCTAGACTTGCTTAGGTACATCATCAGCATTAAAACTGCATAATGCATCCCCATTATGACCTGTTCAGCAGCACACGAGAAGAAAAAAAAAATCGTAATAGAGAAGCGCTCCTATAGGCTTACGACGACTTTTCCGGCTATGGGCTCCTATGAAGTTTTAATCCTGATGAAGGGCCTTAACTCCCCTAGAAGTTTGTCACGCAATTTATGCAATCCCCCCCCCCCTGTTGCACATTTCGATAAATAAAAAAAGTCTAAAAATGTCATTTAAAAATGATAGCTTTGCGAGAGAAACCGATTGGTAACCGATCGAAACCGATTGGATAAGTGGTACGATAGTATCAAAGATCTGTTTAAAACTTTCACATAACAGAAAACAAGATATAACAGTTCCCCAATGTAATCAGTTTTGAACAGTATCGCGGTTCAACTTGTCATCCAAGATAAAAGATCTAGCAAATTAGGACGACATTTTGGTTTACCAAGCACTAAAATATCTTATTAGTATTGTTAGAATACTTAATGGAGACTTTAATATAATGTCACTATTTTGCACGCGAATGCTTCGAAATTTTTTTTAAGTTGTACAGTACTTTGAGAGTTTCTGCATAGTATTGTATACCGATTTTTTGAAAATTTAAACTGCTTAAGACTTATTTCATGTAGAAATATTTGACAGATAAAGTTTGCGAGAACCGTATTTAAGAAATAGCGTTTATATTACCTTCATAATAAAATAGACAAATTGCACTTTCTTTGTTTGAAAAACTACGGCTTCATTATTTTAGTTTTCTTTAAAGAGCATTTGTAGCAATCTTTTTGTTTAAGAGCTATGATTTACTGTTTCGTTCGGTTTACGGTCTTGTCGTAAACTTTTGAAGTTTTCTGAAGAAAAAAAATGGTATTAGTTTTCTCAAAGAAGAGTCTTTCTATAAGAACACTATGATATTATTTCTAATTTTAAGCTTCTTTGCTTTTGCCGAGAAAAGTTAAGATTGGAATCTGAGAAACATTAAAGTAATTTAAATTATTGGTAAGTGATTGAATTTAATTTGTTATTATTTCAGATCTCAATTTTTTCTATATATTACTGTATACGTTACGCCCATGTATTGTAGGTACATATTATTGTATTTAAAAATCATAAATGTTCTTATTCGTTTTTATCCTTTTCTACTGATTTTATTATTGTATTACAATAAAAACATATTTCTACTGTTTCAATAATTATACAGCAGTTAGCTGTTAGAAATTTCAGATCTGAAAGTTCATGTTGAGCTCTAAAAAAAAAAAAAAAAAAAAAAAAAAAAAAAAAAAAAAGCAGTTCAACATTAAACAGCAATAATGTACAAATTTGTTGTAAAACAATATTTAAAATGTTTATTTGGGCTATGTTTCTTTATAAGTTGTACGTTTAATAGGAACCAATGTGTGATTAAATTTCAATAAAATTAATTTGAATTATATAGTTCAACTTTAGACGGTATTGGGGTTGTTGCGAATTTAAACCATATTATGGTTCAAAGTGAGACAGAATTTCCTTCAAAATATCGTTCACATTTGCTGTACATTTAATATGTTGCCAAAAGGAACTATGCTATAGTACAAATTAATATTTCTTAAATTTAATTANCGTTCCTCCTCCACCACCACCCCGTCCAATTCAACAAGAAGTTACTGCTGTTAAACCACCTTCAAGACCATACGTACCACCTCCACCACCACCACCACGACCTATTCAACAGGAAGTGACTCGCGTTCAACCACCTTCCAGGCCATATGTTCCCCCTCCACCACCACCACGTCCTATTCAGCAAGAAGTAACTCACGAATTACCGTAAAATCACTGAATCACTCTGAAAAAATATTATTCTAAAAATACCGATGGAATATTTTATGGTAAAAATGGTGCACGGTAAATACGGTATACTGATGATGCACCCGAAGTTCCGATACTTCATACTGTAATTCATCCACAACACAGTGATTAGCTAATATTTTTTTTGTTGAATAAGTGCAAATTTATTTAAAAATTACAACAGAATGCAGATTTTTTTTTTTTGCGAGAGTTTTAGCTTCTTGCCGTAATTAAAGTGTTAAAACGTCGTTTTTTTCGTGTGAATACATTTTACGTGTGAGTATTTCAGAAAGTTCTTTGCCAATTCTTAATGAGCTTCTTTTTTTATTTGGTATAGTCGATAAAAATTATGCAAACTAGTAGGATTTTATTTAAAATTGTGTTTTCGGTTACATAATTTTAAACATTTCTGTAATGAAAACTACGCATAATACAGCATTCTGATTATCTAGTAAAATAAGTTGTTTCAAATTCCTTTTAAAATTTCTGAGATTTTTGCGCTGTCATTGAAAATAAATACAAAATGAATGCTACGGCTTTTCAAAAAAATACGGAACAATACATTTAGTTTGAGTACAAATGGCCAAATTTTTTTAATGATAAAAATTGAGTACAAATTGGTAAATTTTTTTTAATGATAAAAAGTATATTTTCAAGTTACTTTGGTATTAAGAGTTAAAAAAAAAAAATTAGCCATGAATTTTCAAAGCATAAAAAGGGAGTTGTAATTGGGACCTCCTAGAGCGGAGCGGATGTTACCACGGCGGGGATGATCGTGTGTTATCTTCAATAGAACATAAGAATACTGGCTTCGGAATTTGTTTTTTTGTTGAAATTAATTGAGGTTGACTGTTTCAACGTTACATGCCTTTTTAATGCACATATTCTTGGAGGAAATATAAAAAAATGAAGCATCTAATAAATTTTTATGGTATATTTCACAACCAAAATTGTTCCTTAAATAGATGATATTTTCTAAAAGTTTTACAGTTCAAGGTTTCTACTTAGAAGAGTCAAATAGTGCTTAGTATAGTCAGTACAAATAATCGGAGGTCGGCTTTAGTGCATTAATTCCTGTGTCGTCCTTTTTTAAGGTCAAATTCCAAAAAAAAAAAAAAAAAAGAATCATGCTCTTATGATATTTTAAATCAAAAATTGTTTTTTAGATTTTATCAATAGCAGCATGTATGAAATTTTCTGTTGATAGTGTAGTTTTTGGCACTGTCCAAAAGAAAAACATTAAATTTAAACATTATTTTTATGAATTTATTTGCTTTCAGCAAATATTTTTGAAATTCTCGCATACTTTTAGAATTTGATAGTTTTTTTTCCTTTTCATTATCATTTCTAAAAGCATCTTTAAAGAATAATAAATTATCTTAACTTCTTCAATGAAAATGATATTTAAGCAGGATTTTTTTTAGAAATAATTTTTCAGTTGATCTCCCGACAATCAAAATCAATATGAAAATATTATTAAAAAATAGTAACTTGAGCGGCAACTTCGCTCTATTACTGTATAATATGTAAAAATATAAAAAATATTTTTTTTATACATATTTAAGAAAGCTTTACAACTGCCATAATAATAGCAGTTATTTTAAACGCAAATTTCTAAATTAAAACAAATAAAAAATTTAAAAATTAAAATAAATACAAATAATGCAATAATTAATCTAATAATAATCCAATAACAATAGTCTAATAATAATAATTTAATAAAGGCTAAGTGAAAGAGTATCTAAGCTTGAAAAATAATTCTTCAGCTTGCAATTTCTTTAAAAAGAGCTAGTAAATTTTTCTTCATCTTCAGTATCCACTGTTTATATTATTATATCATTTATTTTTCAATTGCATCATTTATTTTTTCTTATTGTATCATTTTCTTTTAAAATTTGAAGCAAATTCACGTCGCGCCAATGCTCATGGCATT
This sequence comes from Parasteatoda tepidariorum, assembly GCF_043381705.1. Classification (NCBI taxonomy): domain Eukaryota; kingdom Metazoa; phylum Arthropoda; class Arachnida; order Araneae; family Theridiidae; genus Parasteatoda; species Parasteatoda tepidariorum. The sequence continues at coordinate 44,753,300 of NC_092205.1, read as the reverse complement.
TAGTTTGTTACATGTTGCCATTTTCAAAGCAATAAAATAAAATATTTTAAAAATGTTCTTTTTGAGTACATTGAAAAAATAAAACATTTTTATTTTTATCTAATTGAGAGAATCACTTTAGAAAGACGTGTGGTGATAAAAATTTATTATTAACAAAGTGACACAATCTATGTTTTTGTTTCAAGTTTTTTTTAATATTTTATTTTGTAACCGGCATTGAACAGCCGACTCAATTCTGAGTTTACGACTATCATTGTTCAATTCCGTAGCCTTATAATTTTCAATCCAACCCAGAAAACAAAAAACTCTTGGATCAAGCATTGGAACAAACTAGCTTTTGTGGTAAACGGCATTTGCATTGCATGGAGAAGGAAACCGCGAAAAGCTGTCTCGATTAGCACGATAGCAATATAAATTTCTCATCGGCAAGGTAATTTTAACCCATGATCCATATAGCACTGAGGATAGTTATACGTCAGCACTTTGGTCAGTGCGAACTGGAAGCAGAATTTGTATCAATCAGCCAAAGTTGGAATTCGAGCCTGACTATTCTCACTGGAAAGTGAGTTCAAACCATTACGACTTAAAAGATTTGACAAAAAAAGAGTATTTTCTCCAATCTAGTCTACTTTAAAAATATAATTTTTAAAAGTTTTATCATTATTTTTTGCCCGTCAGTTTGCTTTTGTCTGAAAGTGGTTGAAATTTATACTAGGGATAAATTTTCACATTTTCGCTTGCACCATTTAGAAAATTATTATAACTTTATATGCATCAGACACAAATTGAGTTTACGAGTTTGTCAGTAAGTGGTCAAATTTATTACTGGTAACTTTCATTCAGCGATAATATGATAAATTTTGTTTGATGAGTTCTGAAAACTACTGAACTTGCATTGTCATTCTTCATAATAGAGTTCCTGTAAGAAAAAAAAATTAGTTATTTGGAATCTAGAAAATTACCTAAAATTATTAGTTCTTGAAAAGTACTTCCTATCCAAGAAATTCCTTGTGGCGAAAATAACGCGATAAATACTGCTTGCAGTGATCAGGAAACGCTTGAAACTTGTTTTTGTCATCAGGCACTGTTGAGCTTCAGATGGTATTCAAGCAATCTAGTTAGATGAAAAGTAACCAGAATTTTTTTTTTAATGATAAATAAAATGACCATAAACTTTGCTTGTGATGGCAAGAAAACGATTGAAGCATTCATTGTCATCAGGCTCGGTGCTCTAGTAGACATTTGAGTGCTCTAGCCAGATGGAAAGTGCTCTAAAGCGTGAGTACAAGATTTCATACTCACAGACATGAAAGAGTCAATAATAATACAAAATGTTATAGCAATAATACAAAATGTTGTAGTAATAATACAAAAAGGAAGAATTTTAAATAATTCATGTTAATTGATTACATAAGAAAATAATCCTTTGAAACAGCTTAAAATTACTTAATACAATAAATTAAGGAATTATGCGTTAACAATAAAATCCAAAATGATAAATAACACAACTATGGCAAATTGCAAAATAAATAAATGTTTTAGAGATATATTCTACTTAAAAAGCGACTTTATATTTTAGGTATACATTAATATTATAATTATGACCTTCTATGTGATTAAAATTTTCATTTACCAGCAAAAATCCCTTCCAAATAAAAAAGTTTATTGTTGCATCTATTAATGTTGTTATGATTGTAAGAGAGGGAGGGGTGGAAAAAAAATATGTTGCGCACAATTTAGTTAAACTGAAACCACTTAAACCTTAAAAATAAAAAAAACATTGAAAGATTATTATTGTTATGCTTTCAAATGTTATTAAAACACATAGTTAAATTTTAGAAATAAAGTTTGAAGTTTGATCTGGTAAATAATACCTTCTTTTTTGAGCTGCAATATTATATTTATGTAATATCGTGATCTAGGATACAATGAAATGTGAAGAGTATGACATCATTTATGGACAGCTCCTTTTTGCAATAAACGTTTATCTTAGTTCTTTTTTTAATCTCTTTTCTAAATGTTGAAAGTAAATTGCAACTACGTACATTCTTTTCTTACTCTTTTTCAGTGTTTTTGAATGTGCAATGCGTTTATTAGAATAGTTAATAATTATCAAAATAAAGAAAAGTTTCAGTGATTAATATTTACTGTTAACGTAAATTAACTTTTGTGTATTATTACTTCATAATCGTGCGTCATTCATTTTTCAGGCGCGTATTTACAAAGATTCCAAACTGGATATTTCAACGAAAGCATGCATTGAGACCTTATTTATAAAAAAGTAGTTTGTTGTGAAATCTGTTTCTAGTCTAAGAAACAAAAATATATAAATCTTAGATAAGTAAAGCACCGACAGTTTACTACGAATTGCTCTCATTATTTTGAAAGCAAATAACATCTGTGGTTGAACTAGTTAGTCATGGTTAAACCAGTTAGTCAATGCTTAAAAAATTCTTAAATCATTTTTAAATGTAATTTATTTTTAACTATTCTAAGAAATAAAATGTGCAAAGCCTAAGTTAAGTAAGTCGATCAGTTGCACCGTGTCAAACTTTTTAATTAATTGTGTCCGCGAAAAATTCAATAAAATGATTTAAGAGAATTATTTTTTAATTTGTTTATTATTTTTATTAGAACAGAAATTTAAAATTACATAAAAATTGTATTTCAATGTATAAATTACTTTGATGTTTAAAGTTAGGTTAAAAATATAGAATTATCCGTTAAATCTGTTTAAATTGATGACATTGGGTAACGATTTTTTTTTCAGTGGCATGAGATTTTTTTTAACGAATCTTGCACTTTTCATGTCGCTAATTTTAAATCCACAACCGGTTTCTCTCTCCAAGCTACAATATTTTATCGACATTTTTGTTGAATATCGAAATATCGTTGTACGCCACTAGGGGCGCCTTCCGTATTATGAACTATTTCTTCATGTGGTTCTGAACAGATCCTAATAAGGGAAGCGCCCAGTCACGTACGATGAGATTTTCATACATGGGTTTTATGCAATTTTAATACTATTAATGTGCTCTAATACGCTTAGACGTTTGACGCAACATTTACACGACCCCTTGTTGTATACAACTTTTTTAAATAAGTACATTTCGTCAAAAAATAGACAAGTAGTTACTAAAGCTAAGTAGTTACGTAAGTTAGTAGTTATGAAATATTTTCTAATAAAATAATTTATAAGTTTTTGATAATCAGTTGGATTAGAAAAATAAAAATTGAAATAACTTTAAATAAATAACTTCAAATTACAAATTACTGCTTTTAAATTCTTACTTGCAATTACATCAATATGACAATACTGCAACTTTTAAAATGACGTTCAGAGACGTAATTCACCGATTGTTGTGTAAAATATATTTCGCAAAATTTAAATGTTGTCTAAAAGCAGCATTATTCTTAACCCTAGCGGGAGTAAAAATTCTTTCAGTTATTCATCGTATTTACTTGAAAATTCTGATACGGGTTTTCATTAAATAAGAAAAGGTTTTTTTTTTTTTTTTGTTTGGCCAAATTTTTCATCATTTTATTCTATTGAAAAATAAATTCTTCGCTCATTAGAAACTTCATCAATTATATTTAAGTTTTCAAAGTTTTTTAGTAAATCGTGAAAAATATAAGAAATTATCGAATCTTTATTAATAGTTTTCATTTAGTTTTACGTAGTTTATTTTATTGATTATTTTAATTTTGGAACAAAACCAACAATAATGTATAAATGCTCATTTATTATATAAATAATGAATTTACTCAAAAATACCAGGAATCTTTTGAGAAAAATTTCGGAGGTATTTCTGTTCAAAATTGGTCATAAAGTATCTTCATCTGCAAACAACATTTTCTGATATTTCAATATGATTCTTAAGCCCACGAAGTTAAACCTTGATTGCTTTAATATTTGCTAATACATAGGGAATAGTTTATGTCTGAATCTTGTAATGAATATAAATTAAATATATCTCTTTTTGATTGAAACTAAGCAAGCGATTGTGCATGTTAAACAGTAGGGGAGAGTGGGGTCAATTGTAACATTTTTTACTTAACTATTTTTAACTAACAAAACATCCAATATATTATTAGTATTAATTGACAGACGAGTAAAGTAGACTATCCTCTACTAGAAAAAAAATAAATACCTGACAGGTGGTCAAATTACAAAGAACTNTGAGGATAGTTATACGTCAGCACTTTGGTCAGTGCGAACTGGAAGCAGAATTTGTATCAATCAGCCAAAGTTGGAATTCGAGCCTGACTATTCTCACTGGAAAGTGAGCTCAAACCATTACGACTTAAAAGATTTGACAAAAAAAGAGTATTTTCTCCAATCTAGTCTACTTAAAAAATATAATTTTTAAAAGTTTTATCATTATTTTTTGCCCGTCAGTTTGCTTTTGTCTGAAAGTGGTTGAAATTTATACTAGGGATAAATTTTCACATTTTCGCTTGCACCATTTAGAAAATTATTATAACTTTATATGCATCAGACACAAATTGAGTTTACGAGTTTGTCAGTAAGTGGTCAAATTTATTACTGGTAACTTTCATTCAGCGATAATATGATAAATTTTGTTTGATGAGTTCTGAAAACTACTGAACTTGCATTGTCATTCATCATAATAGAGTTCCTGAAAGAAAAAAAAATTAGTTATTTGGAATCTAGAAAATTACCTAAAATTATTACTTCCTGAAAAGTACTTCCTACCCAACAAATTCCTTGTGGCGAAAATAGCGCGATAAATACTGCTTGCAGTGATCAGGAAACGCTTGAAAGTTGTTTTTGTCATCAGGCACTGTTGAGCTTCAGATGGTATTCAAGCAATCTAGTTAGATGAAAAGTAACCAGAATTTTGCTTTAATGATAAATAAGATGGCCATAAACTCTGCTTGTGATGGCAAGAAAACGATTGAAGCATTCATTGTCATCAGGCTCGGTGCTCTAGTAGAGATTTGAGTGCTCTAGCCAGATGGAAAGTGCTCTAAAGCTTGAGTACAAGATTTCATCCTCACGGACGTGAAAGAGAGTTAATAATAATATATAATGTTGTAGCAATAATGCAAAAAGTCGCAGTAATAATACAAAAATGGGGAAGTTTAAATAATTCATGTTAATTGATTACATAAGATAATATTCCTTTGAAGCAGCTTAAAATTACTTTATGTTACATTAAAATTAAGAGGGTAGACAGGAATTACGCGTTAACAATAAAATCAAAAATGATACATAAAACATACAATGGCAAATTATGAAATAAATAATTAAAGAAATAACTTAGTTTTAGAGATATGTGCTACTTAAAAAGCGACTTCATATTTTAGGTATACATTAATATTATAATTATGGCCTTCTATAAGATTAAAATTTTCATTTATCAGCAAAAATCCTTTCCAAATAAAAAAGTTTATTCTTGCATCGATTAATGTTGTCATGTTTTTAAGGGAAGGAGGGGTAGTAAAAAGTGTGACATCACTTGATTTAGTTAAACTGAAACCACTTAAACCTTTAAAATAAAGCGAAAACATTGAAACATATTATTGTTATGCTTTCAAATGTTAATAAAACACATAGTTAAATTTTAGAAATAAAGTTTGAAATCAAATCTGGTAAATAATACCTTCTTTTTTGAGCTGCAAGAATATATTAATGTAAATAATATAGTGTGATCGAGGATATAATGAAATGTGAAGCGTATGACATCATTTATGGACAGCTTCTTTTGCAATAAACGTATATGTTAGTTCTTTTTTAAAAAATTTTTCTAAATGTTGAAAGTAAATTTGCATCAACTTTCTTTTCTTACTCTTTTTCAGTGTTTTTGAATGTGTAATGCTTTCATTAGAATAGTTAATAATTATCAAAATAAAGAACAGTTTCAGTGATTAGTATTTACTGTTAACGTAAATGCACTTTTGTGTATTATTACTTCATAATCGTGCGTCATTCTTTTTCAGGCGCGTATTTACAAAGATTCCAAACTGGATATTTCAACGAAAGCATGAATTGAGACCGTATTTATAAAAAAGCTGTTTGTTGTGAAATCTGTTTCTAGTCTAAGAAACAAAAATATATAAATCTTAGATAAATAAAGCACCGACTGTTTACTACGAATTTCTTTTATTATTTTGAAAGCAAATAACATATGTGGTTGAACTAGTTAGTCATGGTTAAACTAGTTAGTCAATGCTTAAAAAATTCTTAAATCATTTTCAAATAAATAAATTTTTAAACTATTCTGAGAAATGAGATGTGCAAAGCCTAAGTTGAGTAAATCGATCAGTTTCACCACGTCAAAAGTTTTTACTTAATTGTGTATGTGAAAAATTCAATAAAATGATTTAAAAGAATTATTTTTTAATTTGCTTATTATTTTCATTAGAACAGAAATTTAAAATTACATATAAATTATATTTCAGCGAATATATTACTTTGATATTTAAAGTTTGGTTAAAAATATAGAACTATCTGTTAAATCTGTTTAAATTGATGACACTGGGTAACGATTTTTTTTTCAGTGGCATGAGATTTATTTTAACGAATCTTGGATTTTTCATGTCGCTAATTTCAAATCTACCATTGGTTTCTCTCTCCAATCTACAATTTTTTATTAGCATTTTCGTTGAATATCGAAATATCGTTGTATGCCACTAGGGACGCTTTCCCTATTATAAACTATTTCTTCATGTGGTTCTAAACAGATCCTAATAAGGGAAACGTCCAGTCGCGTACGATGACATTTTCATACATGGGTTTTATGCGAAACTTTAATGCTATTAATGTGCTCTAATACGCTTAGAAGTTTGTCGCAACATTTACACAACCTCCTGTTGTATACAACTTTTTTAAACATGTACATTTTGTCAAAAATAGACTAGTCGTTACGCAAAGCAAAGTAGTCACATAAAGCAAAGTAGTCACCTTAAGCAAAGTAGTTATGTAAGTTAGTAGTTATGAAATATTTTCTCATAAAAAAATTTATCAGTTTTTGATAATCAGTTGGATTAGAAAAAACTTAATACATCTTGAAATATATTTTTAAAAATCAAGTTTTCAAAGGTTCTTAATAATTTTGAATTAAAAAACTTATATTTAAGTTATTAAGCTGTTATTATGATTATTTCGTTTCATATGTATATTGTAATATGACTTTATTTTGTAAATGTCTCTAAATTACAAATGACTACTTTTAAATTCTTACTTGCAATTACATCAATATGACAATACTGCAACTTTTAAAATGATGTTCAGAGACGTAATTCACCGAACGTTGGGTAAAATAAATTTCGCAAAATTTAAATGTTTAAAAACAGCATTATTTTTATTTATTTTTTACTCTAGCAGGCGTGAAAATTCATTCAGTTATTAATCTTATTTATTTGAAAATTCCGATACAAGTTATCATTAAATATTAAATAATTTTCTTCCTCTTCTTTTTTTTTTGGCCAAATTTTTCACCATTTTATTCCATTGAAAAACAACCTCTACATGTATCAGAAACTACATCAGTGATATAAAAGTTTTCAAGTTTTTTTAGTAAATCTGAAAAATAATAGAAAGTATCGAATTGGCTATTTTTAGAGGTTTCCAAATAAAGCTTTTATTAATAATTTTTATTTTGTTTCATGTAGTTTATTTTATTGATTATTTTAATTTTGGAACAAAACATGGAATAATGTATAAATAATAATTTATTATATAAATAATGAATTTACTCAAAAATACCAAGAATCTTTTGAGAAAAATTACACCGGTTCAAATTGGTCATAAAGCATCTTCATCCGCAACAACGTTTTCTGACATTTAAATATTGATTGCTTTAATATTTGTTAACACTTAGGGAATAGTTTATGTCTAAATCTTGTGATGAATATAAATTAAATATATCTCTTTTTGATTGAAACTAAGCAAGCGATTGTGCATGTTAAACAGAAATAAAATACTCGGAAACTGGAACCAATGGGATTATATTTCTTGCAATCGATGACCGATGAGGTCAGTGTTATCCCAGATCCACGATTTAAACTAAAAAAATTCATAATAGAGATTAGAACATGTATTTCTAAAACAATTTGCGATTTGTTTAACAGAAAACTACAAGAGAGCAACTATAAACCCATTTACCGATTCTTTACTAACCGATTATATGTGCTAACTGACACCTGGGACACTTGCTCCAGATGCAATTGCTAATCCTTGGATTTTTTCTAAATCCTTCTAAAGTTTGACGTGCTTATATGATCTTGAAATGATTTCAAAGTCGGGAAAACTGTTTCATTTGACCAACTTAAAAAATTGCGTTCTCTGTATTTTGTCTACCCTCAACTACCAATTTGGAATTAGGTAGATCAAGCTATACTACCATAGCAAGTCACAGTCAGTTTCTCCAATTTTTGTCGTCTTAGACCTTTCTCTTTATCATGATAAGTAATAATTATTTAGCATAACTGTGGGGTATTTTCAGTATTAGGTATTATTGCTGCGATGATACAGTGGTTAAGGACTGAGCTGTCATTGCGAAGGCGCTGGTTTCTGTCCCAGTGGTGGCTTGTAGTCCACCAAGCTGGTTTGTGATGTAAATGCGGCGGTGCGCAATGGTGACCGCATTTCCACCATCATGACGTTGGTCTCGAAAATGCAAAGCGTAATTTTCAGGATTTCATTGGCCGACAAATGACTGTTACGGGAGTGTTTTAATTTATTATTTTAATAACTTATAAGTTCACAAGAGCTTGGTGAAAAAGAATACCGAAATGGCAAAAATTGCTGTTTGCTGCCTTTTCTCTTTGATCAAGATTATACTGAATACTCGTACATTTATAAATTAAAGCATGTACTACCTAAAAATAATCTCTTTGAGAAAAACAACAACTTAGTTTCACACAAGAGTAAGGCTCGTTCTGACACTTTTTGAAGCAAGCTCTGTTTAATAAGATTCTGCTTTTTTTAGAAATTTTTTTTAAAAATTCTATAACTGTGTATGTCATTTAAAGAAAGCAACCTTTTTTCCTTATTTTTTATTAGTCAAGTTTAGTTTCCATCCTGCATTAATAAATAAAGCATTTCTGCATTTATGAAAAACTTGTAACAGAACTTTTTCTCACAAGAACTATTTTTTATTTAGGAATATCTCACCAAATATGGCTACTTACCTCCGTCCGATCCAAGTACAGGAAATTTACGTAAAGAAAATGAGCTGAGAGAAGCTATCCGTACAATGCAAGAATTTGGACATTTGACACCCACGGGTGTCGTTGATGATGCAACCATGAAGTTAATGCAGCGCAGGCGCTGTGGAATGCCAGATATCATACCTGGTGGTCACTATCGAGTAAAGCGTTACACTATTCAAGGACAAAAATGGCCTAACACTAATCTCAGTTGGAGGTGAGTACTTCATTTGTTTTTATAGTGTTTTCAAATTGGTACTGTTTGACTCATTCTGGCTTCATTGAAAAAATGTCAGCAAGCATCCCTTTATTCATTTGGTTAATTGATAACTTATTTATTTCCTCATTTTCTTAATTCACAAAGAAAAACTATTGCAAACAAAACCGTTGTGAACAGATTTATTAAATTTCTTTAAATAAATCCCGTGAAGATTTTTTTTTCATAACGTTTATCTTACTCTCATTGTTGAGAATTTAATTGTAGGTCACAATACTTGCCGCGAAACTTACGTGATAATTTATTACACTATGACGTTTGTCGAGAACAGGTCAGGATAAAAGACAATCCTGGATAAGGTTAGGCCTCCTGCTCGGGCTGTTCCGTCAATGATTATGTTAATTAAAATATCCTCTGTTTGTTGAACTATTTATTCGATACGTGGAAATTGTAGCATAAGTAACACTGATAAACATTTTTTTGCATCAAATTTTTTTTAACAGATTTTAGATATTTTCGTAACGCTGATTTCAAATCTGCTATCAGTTGCTCGTTCTCTCCAAGGTACAGTTCCTTTTCTAAACGACATTTATAGTCTATTTTTTGTTAAAATGTGTATGTTTAGAAACGTTATGTATAACAGGGGCGAATAAATGGTGAGATAAACTTCTAGGGGAGCTAGGGCATATCATCAAGATTAAATTTGCATGGAAACCCATACAAGGAACTGTCGTCATACGCCGCTAGGACCGCTTCCCTATTATGAACTCTTTCTTAGCGTGCTTCTGTATAGGTCATAACAGAAAAACGTTTCTAGCCTCGAAAGACGACATTTCTGGGCATGATTTTTTAAACAGTTTTAATGTTGATGATGTGCCCCAACTCCCCTAGAAGTTTGTCACAATATTTATGCAACCCCCTGTTATATATAACGTTTGTAAACTTGTAAATTTCGACAAAAAGTCTAAAAATTTCATTTTAAAAACTATCGATAGGTTTCGGGGTAAAAATAATTTTAGATCTAAAATTCTCATACCCTAATTAGGTAAGATCAAGTATTTGTATAAATAAATGTAGCAAAAAATGTGTTCCCCAGTGTAATGATTAAAATCAATCCATAAACAGCTTAAGCTTTTTCAGTCACTTATTTATTATATGGTCAATCACGGAATTTCTTGAAAACATTTCTTTACTACTCAAGAATTTTATGTATGGGGGAATGGCCGACTTCTTCATTTAGGGTAAATCGCTGTAGATTGGAAGCAGAAATTTTTCGAAATAACTGAGACATTTCATCAATAAGTCTGCCGGAACTGTTTCATCTTTTAGTTTTAAATTTTACTTTAATTTTATAAAATTGGTGCAGATCATCACATTATATTTTTTTGTTAAGTAAACCATCCTTTTAATGTGAGAAGCCTGATCAAAAAATATTTGCTGAAGCATATCATTATTATTAGTTTATTGTAGTTTTAACGAATGATTGTAAGAATGAGTAAATAAATGAGGTATGCGACATTCTAAAAAGAGATATTGATTTATTGCCTGAAATTTTTTTTTAATAGTATGCATATAAATGTGAAGAAAAACTTAAGCTTAAAACACTGACCGAATCGCAGTAAAAGCTTGATTAAAATGGTTTAGTGTCATAAGGAAGACATATGAATGCAGATAGACTTTAAAATCCATAAGTTTCTTCATGAAATACATTTTCTTAATCCACTCATTCCTTAATTATTGTATTGCTCTTTATTCTAACGTTTCAATTGTTCCTTGTTTAGTTCATTATTTTATAGGATATCATTCTCATTATCTTCCTGATATTCGGAAATTTTTTCAATTTCTTTTAGTTTACGTCCAATAAATAGTTCGTAAAATGAAAAAAACAAAGCAAAACTCAATCAGCATTCAAAACGGGAACACAAAACTATAAAGTTGTTAATTTTCCAGTTTACAATCAGCTGATTCTGTGTATAAAAACATTTCTTAGATATGAATAGCAGAGTTTATTATTGTTTGTTGTAAATCGTTTGTCACTAATTCTTCTGTAGATTTGGCATTAATTATCTCATTAAATTATGTTATTTTCATCGATTCCCTATTTCATAGTTTCTTACATGCAATAAGTGAACAGTGTTACCATTTTGATTTACAAATATTTTGACTATTATTGGAATTATAGATTTTTTTTCAATATTTTGTATTAATTTAGGTAAAAATAAGTGTAAAATCTTATATTTAGCATTTCATAATTTTCCTGGTTATGAAAAACAGCGGGAAACATCGGTGTCTTATTTTTCTATGTAGAAGGTATAATCTTCTAAGCAAGGTTCACTTCCAAACAACAATTTTTCAAATTTGCAGTTATATAGATCTAAGAGAGATAGTTATTCATCATTGAAATTTCTGTAATTTACAAAATCAATTGTTTTTACATTTTTAAATATGAATGGGAAAAAAATTTTTTTTCTTTTTTCAAATTACTTTTTTTCGGATTTTATATTTTAAACCAAATATAATTCCAATAAACTGATAGATTTTTTTAGCAACTATTAGATTGTTTTTTAATAATTAAAAAATAACAAAACAAATTTTTGCGTGTAATTAGAGCATTAGAAAAAAAAATATTTATAAGGGACACCCGTGTCCCAAAAAGTTAAAGACAGCCAAACTCCACGCGTTCTCTTCAAAACCAGTTCAAACTATCCTTAACTACAAAACCTTTCCTTGAAGTTAATAATAAGCTTCTTCTCAAGTTTAGAAATTTCCTATACGTTCCAATTACTCCACTAACTCCTTAATTTGTGTAAATTTATTTTACTTTAGGGCAATTAATTTTTGTTAAATGCAATTAAGTTTGTAAAATGCAAAAAATAAACTAAATCACTATCTAAAAGGTGACATATGTCTGTTCATCCAATATGTATTTTTCAACTGATAATCACTTTTTTTTCCTTGAACAAAACTGCTTATTAAATACGAATAGGACAATTTATCAATTATTGTTAAATATCGTTCTAGCGTGTTTATTCTTCTGTTGTTTAAGTATCAATTACAAGCAATACAAATATATGAACGTCATACTCATACTCCTAACAAACATCTCATTGATAACTTATTTAATAATTGGCTTATTTTTTTTATCTTGTTTATTTTTTACGCTACTTTCAACAAAAGGCATGTAAGATCAACAAGCTTGTATTGTCCTCAACAATATTACAGAAGGCCACTTCCCAAACAAATGATACTGTTATGCGATATGGAAATAACTTGTGGAAATCATGTCTTGGTCTACTCATTACTGTTTCATTATGCTTTATTAAATGCTGAGAAACGGATGCCGGATATGACGGAGATAAATTATATTTTAACTAATACTCGTGATGAAATATGAAATAAAGTTGTCAATCTGAAAACTTCAAGACTTAATTCACTTATAGACTTAATTTCTCTATTCATGAACTAAATTATAACTTTATCTGTAGTTGCTTTTTACTGTAGGATTTTTTTTTTACATATTTTTACGAATATATAAAATTAAGAATTACCAAAAAATTTTAAATACAAATGAGAATGCATGAAAATAAGAAAGATATCTTTGGTTTGTTAATCGGACCTTGTCTTACAACGAAAATATAAATTTGGTGAGATGATTCTTCACAGCGATAGAAACAAAACAAGAATAACCAATAACATCATTCTTCAACGTAATATAGCTGATCTATTATCCACTGTCTTGTTGAGCATGGTTGACAAAAAAATAACTCGCTTACGACAGACAAAAATAGAAAGAATCTCTTCCCGAGGCTCTGAGAGTATACGTACTATAGAGTACATATACGTACTAATACAATATGTAATTCAAGAGTACCAAATTGAGATCCCATCCGTGTGATAATGGACAGCTGAAGCTGGAAAGGCTCGTCTCATATATGATACTGTGGACTTTGGAGGGAAAATCTCTTTATTACTTATATGCGATCACGAGTCTGAGTAGGTTATTCTCAAATTTAATAGTAAAACTCTACAAATTTAAATTAAATCTTTTATGAAATATCTGATTGGTATATATTATATAATCGGTATATAATATCATAAAGATAATGGCGAAATCAAATTAGTATATGTATTTTTGAGAGATTTTTAAGACTAGATAGGAACTGGCAATGTTTGATCATAAAGAAAATATGGCTAGGATGTGTCAATATATTTAAGGCAATATAGTTGATGCATCAATTAATTGGAATAGTAGAATTTTATTTGAGGTAGTTTTGTAGTTTAATTAAATAACAGGACTCTGAATTATTATAACAGATATAAGAACGATTTAGGTTTTGCTTTCTGGGGTTAAAAACAGATTAACGTACTTATTTTTAATCTTTAATGAATTTATTTTATTTTGTTCGTATAATTGGCGTTGAACGGACTGTCCAAGTCAGATCTGTGGTGAACATTGTTGAACTCCTTACCCTTGTAATTTTGAACACAATCCAGAAGATGCAGAAATTTCTGGATAAAGCAGAATGGTATCAACTAGCCTTTGAGGAAACCTTAATGATTGAAAATAACCCGTTAACTATTTAGAGATGTTTCGCATTGGCGCTGTGATTTTTGATCAGAGAGATTCGAACAGCCGCCGTAGAGTTTTGAATTTCTTTATTTAATACTGTGTAAAAAATTCAGAATAAAATTACTGTATAAAGTACCGACATCTTGGGTGCATCATCCGTAAAATTTATTTTTATTGTAAAAATAGTATAACGCAACTATTACAGCAATACTTAATAAATTAGATTGAATCAATGGTTTTTACTGTAACTGTTACTATAAAAATTAAGGTATGTCAGATTTTTTGTTCCGCAACCTGTTCCAGTAAAAATCGATTTTAGAGTAAAAGTACCAGAACTCTGAGTGCCGATACTTTTTGCAATAATTTTACACGGAATTTTTTACAATGTATGACCTGAATAGATGATTTTTTTTAAAATTAAATATATAAACATGTTTTTTTGACATAGTCTTTTTCATAAATTTTTCACTCCCATTATAGCATGCATTTGAGACTGCATATAATTGTGAATTTTGACTGTTTTATTTCTATACTTGCTTGATTTCGTATGCCTGTTTAGGCAAAGGGGTGCGGTTGTTCTTGTTTTCCAGTGGCGCCATCTATGGCTAAGAATTCGACTTCTGTCACACCCTCTTATACGGCGGACCCATTCATACATCCATTCACGGATGGTAATTTTGATCTGAATCAGTCCCGCAATGGACTGATCGTTAAGACACGGTTCCCAGCAGATCACCGAAGTCAAGCATCACTGGCTGCGGCCAGTGTGCGGGAGGGTGGCCACTTGGATCAGTCTGCGTAGGGACCGAGGGTGTGCGGTATTGGTCCTCGTTAAACTGTTCTGCCGTAAAGTGCTCGACTTCGCGTGCAGGTTGTCGAGTTGTCGAATCGGGGGTGCCATCCCCTCTGCGGAGGATCAAAATTGCGATGGCATGTCTTCGGATCATCCTGAGGGATGTTTCCCAGACAGTCGCCAATAGCCCATTGCGCAGCTCTAGTGCGACGTAAATGAACAAAATCAATTGATCTGAATCAGAGAACAATCGATCTCCAATCCAGTAACCCCAGAGGTATTGATTTGTTATGGGAACATTGTGGACTTTGCGACTCGACAGATTTAACGTGCATCTGTCACCATTTACTACACGGGGAGTCTTCGGCCGGCGGGGCTCGAACCCATGAACTCTCGGACATGGGCCCAGCGCCCTACCGACCTGGCTATCCCGGCCATTTTATTTCTATCACAATGTATAGTGAAAAGTGACTTGTATTCTAAAAAAGTAACACGATGCTGTGCTCTTTATTGCAAATAGACAATACCATCAGCCTTTAACAGCAACTTTGTCTTTTTTTGCCAGTTCCAAACAAAACATTTCTTTTTAACAAGCTCCGGATCCACTCATTTGTGCGCCTTTTTTTTCTTCCAAACGGCTTTCAAGAATATTCTCAACACCCAGTCCCTAGAACACCACATCTTTTCCCTTGAAATGATATTTTTATCTGTTTCAAAGAAGGCGGCATTTTTTTTTTTGAAAAACTTAAAGTGCTTAAAGTGGTCATTATCTTTGGCAGAGTGAAAAAGGGAGGATTCAGATAATCAAAAGGATAGCTCTAATGTTACCTAATTGGCGCGATATTTTCTCTCGGAATCGCTGCCTCAGCTATAGTTATAACAATTTCTCATATTTCTTCATTCTGCAAAAAGAACATTTCACGCTTCTGTTCTTAAACACAAGTGTTATCTGTGGGTTTAAAAATACTTTTAGATATATCACTATATTTATTAGAATACAGGATTGGCATAAATAGAAGAAGGTTGAAATGCGGATACAGTTACGTAGAAAATTGTGAAATTTAAAAAAAAATTTAGTAAAATTATGTTTTTTTTTGCAGAACTGAATTTATACTTAAGTTAATTTATACTTACTAATGAAAATGCATTGTTAAAAATATGTTTGCATGAACTATTTTTGAATTTCAATTCCGGACCAAATTACTGTAAGTACCGCTTACCGTAATTTGGTCCGGATTTACGATTCATTGGATTAGTCAATGGATTTACGGTAGTACCACTTACCGTAAATCCTTTTTACTGTAAAGTTCATTTTTACCGTAAAATATTATACCGTAATTTTTACAGTATTATTTACTCAGTTAGAGTGATTTAGCGATTTTAAGGTATAATTATTACTCCAAAAACTACGGTATTTTACAATTTTTGTTCCGCTACATATACCGGTAAAAATGGATTTTACGGTAAAAAGTACCTGTACTCTGAATTCCGGTATTTTATACCATAATTTAATCCTGAATTTTTCGCAGTGTACTGGATCACTAAATAGTTCAATCATCTAACTATATTCCTTACTGCCTGCATAATACTTCTGGAAATCAAGTTTAATTTATTACATTGTTTCCTATTGTTGACTGTTAATTTAACATGGTGTTTTTTTCTTTAAATACATATTTTGATAATTAAGTTAATCAGCGTCAATAAAGCGACAAAATCAGTCATACTATAGTTTTGATTCTATATTCCAAAATCTACCTCATTGTCGAAACCCAGTCTTTTATTAGTCTGTTTATTTTTTGTGTTCTGACACTAAGGAAAATTTTTAATTACAGAAACGAAGGTATGTGCTAGCTATTTATTATTGTTTGTTTAATATCAGATAACTTAGTATCGTTTGTTTAGTAAGTCTTTGTTGATTTATCTGTGATTTATTCACGCTGCTGAGATTTATTTTCATATATAACATCACAGTATATCCTTTCTCCATTTGTATAATTTAGATCTTTTAATTGTTATCAAAAATTTCAGTAAAATTTGTTAGTTTTCAAAATTTGTTCGTGTTTAAATTTATAATTAAATTAAAAATTTATTTTAAGTTTTTAATTTGAATTTATTTTAAATTCAACGGATTTTACCTAACTTGTATAAGACCATTAATCTTTTTAATAGTTATTCAATGTTAATAAGTTTAGATAAACTCACTTTCATGTTGCTGATATTAGAATAAAGGTAGGATTGTTTTTATCAATTGATTACAATCATACACTTGGAATTGAAAGAATATGATGAAAGTATCTTATCTTGGTAAAATAAATGAAATGCCTGGTGATAAATTTGCTTCCAAGTTTCCTGGATATAAATTTAAAGATAAGAGCTGGAAGGCTGTTATATCTATCATTAAACACTTTAAATGAAGAAAAAAAAAGGTTAGGATGTGCCTTTGTCATTTGATAATATTTTCTTTTTATGGATTATATGCTACAGTCAGTTTTATTCGAAAGATAATGTTATACTTTCGAAAGATAGTGCTGCTTCTATTTAATCGTACTAATTACAACATTTATGGTTTTGAAAATAGGGATATGTTTTTTTTCTTTTCATTTCCTTTTTAATCCCATTTTAGGTACAATTTTTACTTTCTTTATTTTGTTTAGATTTGGTCGAAAAATGTGATTTTCATGTTTATTTTAAGGAAAAAAAATATTTTATCAACATTTGTGAAATAATGAATAAATAATCATTTTGAATTTATCCTTGCGGTAAATGCTATTTGAAAGTTAAGTAATCTTAACTTATCTGAATTACTCTAAAATACTCAATTATTTAACGTAAAAGTAACGAAAAATGAGTGAATAAAATACGATTTAGTTCATCATTTATCTTTTCAAATTTTGAAATAAATTTAAATATATGTGGTTGAAAATTTTTAAATTAAGTAGAGATAATAATAATTCTTTTTATCTCACAGCTATCATTAAAACTTTCTGTTTTACAAAGATATAACGGTTAGATAAAATTTATATTATAAGTAGTAAAACTTACACTAGGTGAAACTTATATTAACAGAATTCCCAAATACTGTCAACTAAATATTTCAATTTTTTTTCTTTTAAAGGTGTTTTTAAAGTTCTTTAATTAAATCTTACCATATGGAAGCATATGGATACCTTACCATTTTCATGACTTTAAAAATGAAGAAAATAAGAATTTAAAACAAAAAACATGGATGCTTTTTTTATTTAATTCATTGTTAATTTTTTAATAACGCAAAAGCATCTTTAAATTTTTTGGCACTAAAGCTTTTTTTTGTTTTTTTATTTGATACATACATATTTATTTGAGTGTACTGGATCCAATACATTTTTCACAATATAGTCTTATCACTCTACTGCATATAATAACACAGTCAGAACCTCAACGATCAACATGAATACTGCTTTACTTTATTTGCATTCCACAACCTCATCGAAGCACCATAGATCAAGCTAAAGATGAATGGGAAAAGGGCCGCAAGAGGCCTCAGGTGCCCAGATGTTTTATGCAGTTTAAGTTTGAGGATCCAATACATTGAAATTAGTTAACAGTATTGAAGATGCTACATTATTGTTAGTTATTAGCAAACAGCATTGAAGTAGAACGAAAATACACTGTACAGAAAGAGTTTCTCAAAATTGAGCAAAAATGCAAATAGCTCCGAAACAAATAATAGTCGAATTTGAAAACTCATATACTCAAAATTGAAACAGCATCCTTTTTGAGAAAAATGCATATGAAGGATGAAAAATGTGAGAGAGATGTCCTTTGGCTGCCAAGGACCTCCAGGATCGTAGTAGGATATGCTATAACCATGATAGTTAAACACCTCAATCCAGGGAGAGTTACAAAGACTTTTACAGTGGCGGCCGCAATGACATCATGATATGCATTCCATTAATTTAAAAGTCGTTAAGATATAGCTAAATAAGCAAAAAGAGATATTAAAATTATCTATCTCCTGACTAAGCAACCATATTTTCTAAATTATAACCCTTTGTGTCATTGAAATTGGAAATTAGTATGTCATGATATATTATTATGGCGGCTCCAACAATTAAGGTTTCCTAATTGTCCCAGGACTCGGGTGAGCAACTCAACTGCCGTGGGTAGAGCATTTTGCTTCAAACCCGGAGATCCACAGTTTGAAACCTGTTGACAAACAAATATTTCTTTTATACATTCCTCCCACCAGTTGCATTTTGTTCAAAAATGAGTATATGCTGTTTCAATTTTCAAGACATGGGTTTTAGAATTCGACTGTTATTTGTTTGTTGTGAGCTATTTTGCACATTTTTGCTCGATTTTTGAGAAACCCTTTTTTTGCTGTGTAATTATTATAGAATTATTACAGCTTAGTTTTAAACCATTCATTTTTAAAAAAAATAAATATCAGGTTGCTCCTATAGCAACCTTATTCGGGAAGAAACTCAAAAACTACTTAATTTGTCTGAGTAACATAAACATCTTCATTCTGATGTTGTGTTCCAAAAGTTTTGGCCGGATAAGATTTTTTTATAATTTTTTAAAAAGAATAATGAATGATTTTGTTCCGTTAAAGGGGGCCGTAAAAATTGCCCAAATCGCGGCGAGCAAATTCGTCAGCACGAAAACAACCCTTCACCTCAACGGTCAGTTGAAGAATACCGTTAGCAATGGCACTTAACCTAAAAAAAATAAAAATAAACTAAAACGAAGTCTGTATAGGGTAAACCGGACAATAGTACTCACATTCCTTAATTTATCCCTATTCTATTAAACAGTATTTAAAATAGTTAACTGTGATTGTTATTGATTGACTGTTATGTTTGGTGTTTGATTTACTTCAAAAAAATTTTACCATCTCCCACGGCCCCTTTAACTTTAGGAAACCAAATAAATCAATAAAAAAAAACCTAATTGATCTTATTTTATAGTAATTTATTTTAAGTGAAATATAAATTTATAGTTCATAATCTTTTCTCGCCAAAGAAACAATTGAAAACTTAGAACAATTTTATTTGCTCTTTAACTTAGAGTCATCATTTAATTTAGGAGGCAAGCATTTGTGTGCACGAATACTAATCTCTTCGTCAGGGAAATATTTATAATATATTTATGCAAAGTCAATTTTTTTCTGCTTGAAGGATGACATTGATGAGCTTTTTTCTTTCTTTTCAACGAACTGTGGCTGATTCATTAAATAACAAATGAGAGCTGCATCTGAATATTTTAGGCCTACAATTGATCGTTTTACACGTTGATAAAGTACGCGGACACGAATAATTATAATTGTCAAATGTCAACCCTAAATTTAATATGAATAAATTAGCTCAGAATTAATAACGTCTCCTAATTGTACTTCCTTTTTTATAACTTTTTTAAGATATGAGGAAATAAACATGAGAAACTATTTATGAATTGGTCGAGACTCAAGTAAAAAAAATTTGTAAGAAATTCGAATCTGCAACTATGTTTGAATTTTTTTTTTTAAAGTTTGGCGGGAAAAGAAAGTGACATATGTTTCTGCTCTGCGAGATTTTCAAGGGTGAGTTTTTATATTTCATTTTTTCCCATTCTAATTTTAGAATCTCTTGGGCAAAAACCTTCTTTATGATATGATTTTTCATCGCCTACATAAAATGAACCTATTTAGAGAAAAACATAATTAGATATTTTGTTAGTCTCAGCCGACAGCAGTATATATTCGCTCTGGCTGCAATACTTGCATTCGGAGATCAGAAAAACTTTATTATTTTTGCAGTTTATAACTACTTTTTTTAACGGAGAGACTTCAAACTACTCTCGAAATGTAGTCATCACTTCTCTACTTTAAGGAAATTATCTTTGCATGAGTAGTTAATTAACACTTATGTTCAAAATGGTTTTGAATAAAAATGTTGGCTTACATTAAACTTGAAGAATTAATTAAAAATAATTATTCATGTTTACATGAGCCAGTTTGTTATTCTAAAACATTTTTTTTTTAATTTTTTAATTTTTATTCAACTTTTTATGTCTTTTTCGACAGCAAATATTTAATTTAAGAAATGCTAGGAAATTATCAAATACTTTGCAATATCTGGATGTGTTTAGTGCTCTTTCATTTCTTCTAAGAAATTAAATCCATCGAAAATATGTCCACGTCCTTTGAAATATCATCAATGTTTCGCGAGTGTACATTTGCTGGTGAAAGTGTGACCAAAGAGATAAATTATATATTATTCGTAATTACTAACTTAAATATTAGTCATACGTGACTCTAAATACGCAATTCTTGTTAAGTCACAGTCATAGGGACATTGCTTCCATTAACAGACCTGCGAAGATTTGTACCCATCAAATTCGAAAAATTAGTTGTGTTAGTACCCTGTTTCTTTACTAAGTTAACATAGAAAGTAGTTGCCAGGAATCGCTACAAACAACTTTTTTTTTTTTGTATCGTGCTGTACACTACACTACTTTTTTTAAAAAAAAAGTAGCTTACTACACTGCGGAACTACAAAAATGTAGTGACTACAGTAGTTTCACTACTTGTAGTGCGTTACTTTCAACCACTGCTTGCATCCTAATATCTATTAAGGGAAAAAAAAGTTCAGTTAAAAAACTGTCTGGAAACGGAGCACTGGAAAAAAGCTCCAGAAAAAAATACTGGAAACAAAGCAGCAGAAAAATAGTCTTTTTGAGATTGCAATTCAAAGCTGAGACAAATTTAATGTAATTATAATTCGAATGTAAAAAAAATTTATATTTAAAATTAAATTATAAGCAAGGATTAATGTAAAGTTTAAAAGAAATTTTTCACAATTGACACTTTTTAACTAAATGATAAGAATCTGTAAAAAAGTTCCGATCCACTTGTTGTATTGTGATGTAATAATTCTACACAAATAATATTTTACTTTCTCAAGAACTGATTTATTTAAAAAAAATAATCTTTTTGGTTGTTACTTTTTAACTTACCTCAAGATTAATCTACTGAAACATTGTTGTAACTTCATACCTATACACATAAATAATAAAAGATACATAATTAAATAATATATGAAAGTTCCTTTCCGTCAATTTCAAATCAATTCTTAAATAGAATTTTCGTTTAAAAAATTTTTTACTACATTTAAATAATACTTTATTAACATTAAATTCGGACTATAAGGCCCAAATCGAATCTATTATTAAATTCATATAATATTAAAACGATGCTTTTTTTCTCGTTTTTTTTAGGCTGTTTTTTTTTCCTTCTTTTTTTTCGTGCACCAACGTATTTTTTTCCTGATTCCTCATATGCTTGATGGTTGGTTGGAATTGCCGCTAAGAAATATTAAAAATTTATGCATCAAATGAAATTAATTAATGTATAATTTATGACGAAAATTTATCGTGGAGGATTTGGAGAAATGACGAAAAAATGAAAAAAAAAGTAAAGATTTTTCTGTATTTTTTGGCATTTTAAAGTGACTTTCTTTATAGTTTTATGTATCAGTTTTTGAAAATCTCATAAAAAAAATTAATTTGAAAATTCTTTTAGCCTATGTCATTTAATGTCATAGGTATTAAGTGTCATACATAGAATATAGCTTTTAATAAATATCATTGAATACCATAGTATAGAATAGCTTTTATTTTAATCTGTGAGAATATGCAGAAACATAGTTTTTTGTCGCAGTCAAGTTCATGTCACAGTTAAGTGAAACTTATAAGTCTACTTTTTTTTAACTACATTTTATTAATGCATAATTAATGAATTTTTTAATGAATTAATGTATTTAGTGAATAATGAAAAATTAATGAATTTAATGAATTAATAAATCTTAATTTTAAAAGAATTTTTCTTTGGGCTTGCGCAGTTTCAAGGTATTTTGTTTTGAAATAATTTTAGAAACAAGTAACCTTTTTAAAACAGATACAATAATGTAACACGATAAGTTAATTTTGAATGAATGTGAAATACTTCCAACTTTTTTTATTTAATGATACCGAATTTCTGCAAAAACAGAGATTTATTGTTAATTATTTAAATGCAGCAAAAAACGAATTCTACTCTGAGAAAAAAATTCTGGTAAAATTGCCGTAATGAATGATAAAGACATTTCTGGTTAAAAAATCCATAATTCTGGTAATAATATCAAAACATACGGTATTTAAACCATTCATATGGTAACGGTTTACTAGAAATTCTGGTTTCGAAATCATAATTCTTATTACCACACATTTAGTAGAAAATTAAAAAACTGAAAATTAAATTTTACCGAAAAAATGGTTTATATGTCATGCTCTAAAGTGTGTCACTAAATAATTACCAAATTTTACGACACTTTACCAAATTTGATAGCATCATATTATAATTATTTTATTGTTAATTTTACTAAAGTCATTACCATAGAATTTTCTAATTAAAGTCATTTTAGGATTTATTTATCTTAATAATAGTTATTTTTAAAGTTTAAATCCTTATTTAAAAAAAAAGAAAATTAAATACTAGAGTAAATAGCTGCTTTTAATCATTTGATTAAAACAATTGTTGCTTGAGCTATTGTTAGTAAAGAAAAAAAAACTTTTAAACATATTTAGCATTTGTAGTTCACTTTTACATAATAATACTTTACATTTAATTTCATAGCATTTTTTTTATTATTGAAAATTACTCTTAACTTTCAGGTGGCATCCTTTAAATAAATTCAGATTCAATTTATTTACTGAAATCCTACAAAATTTGTATGTCAAGTTTTTTTGTTTTGATCTTTTCTGATAAAATTTAGAATAAATAAATAAATAAATAAATAAATCATGATGAAATGACGTAATTGGTCTCCTTCTTTTGGCGAGCACTTTTTTCTCGCATTTTTTATCGTTTAATCTTAACAACAACACAAATATAAATAAAACAAGCCGACAGTTTAATCATACATTTTAATGAAGGCTTTTTTGGCGAGCTTTCAGTCAATCTTGCTAGAAAATCTAAACGTGTTTATTACGGGCTGTTGGCCTTTCTCTGCAAGAGATCCTTTTACGTGTAATAAAATAAAAAATAAATAAAAAGAATTAAAAAAGAGGCTACTACTTATTCTGTGGTTTAAAAAACTTGTAAGGCCTTTTGTGTGACGCCAATTAAATGAATCTATTTGAACTCTTTTAATTCTTTAAAGAAACTTTTTTAAGAAATACCACTCATATATTACTTATTTTGTCATTTAAGGAAGTCTAAAACAGTAATGATAAAAAGAGTTTATTATTTTAAAATTATTTTTGAGAAAGAGTAATTTTGTAGTTAAAAAAAAAAACCTAAGATTTTCTACCCGAACAATTTATAAACAATTAAAGTTTTTTTCATGCGTTAATTAGCCTTGAATCGTTTATTTCTTGTGAGAAAAATTTAAAAAAATATAGTTCGTAGAGAGATGTGTAAGCCAGAAGCTGAATAACTTCCTTGAGTGGAATAAATCGATTGTTGTAATTTTGTAGCTGTGAATGGCAACTAGTTGTTTGCACTATTCCTATTAGACGATACGTATACCAGTACCAGTACCCATACCAATAGAAACGTATTCCTATTTCCTGATATGAAAATTGCCTGATATGACAGTCAACATGTTTCAAAAGCTTCAAAAATAGGTGCTCATTTTCAAGACAGGCCAGATGTAAAGAAACAAATGTTATGAAAATGTAAAGAAACGAATGCGCGAGGACTATACAGTAAGAAAAGATATTGCTTTTTAAACCTATACTGGAACAAGAAAGCGGGCAAAGCCGCTGTTGAGATGGGCTAATTCAGTGGAGTTTTTGCGATTAATGAAAAGAAATGGAGATAAAAGAAAAATCGGAATTCGTTAGAAGGAAATTTTCAGAGGAAGGCATTGGCCCACATTGGGCTGTCTGGTCTACTATGATGATGATGGATTAAGAAATATAAAGATTAATGTTGATGGCAACAGAACATCTTGTTTGTTACTATTTTAAAAACAAATGATTTTTAAATATCAGTGATTATATCTGAAATTTTTGATAAATTTTTAAGGTGAAATTTAAAAAAAAGTCTGTGTTGTGTGTTTTAATTTTTATCAAATTCTTTTAGGAGTTGTATTAATTTCTTTTTAAATTTTTACTTTTACCTTTTCTTGCTGTTTATTACGAACCTTATATTAGTGGTGCTGATTAGTATTGTTTAACGAAAAAAACACAAGAGGAATTTTTATGTAAACTTACTCTTTATTTTCTGCTTTTAAAACATTGAATTACATCTTCTAAATTTAATTAGATTACTCACTCAAATAACAGTTTGATACATCACATAAGACCAGAAGAAGAATACTACATTAATTTTTAGAACGGGCGGTCGCCATAGTGACTCAATCTTCAGACAAAATCCATCTTTTTTGCTTACTTTTTCCTTTTGACTCTATATCGTTTTTTTTTTCCTTCGTTTTTTTTTTTCTTTTTTGTCTTTTTTTGTTTTTTGTTTTTNTTTTTTTTTTTTTTTTTTTTTTTTTCTTTTAAGATGATCAAGGCGTTTTTATCTTATTATGTACAAAAATATTGCATAATTTTTTAACAATCTTGTTACAAAAAATAGTTTTTTGCAGTAATTTGCAGTAAAATGTATAAATTTTATAGACACTTGCTTTGCTATTTGTTTACAATAATAATTAAAACAAATGATTTAGTGACATTATAAAACACGTTAATCATTTTTTTTAATTCAATAAACATAAAAATGAGATTTGCCATCTATTATTGCCAAAATGTGTAAACACAAGTTACATAAATTTTATTATTTTTTTTTTACATTGATTACAGTCTATTTGAGACAAAGCTTCTTGCATAAGCAAAAAAAGAAGAAAAAAAAGAATTTGCTTATTTTAGTTTATAGTTTCAACGCTTACCTATAAATTGTATCTAAAAGTTTATTTATAATCTCTAAGTTTATGTTTTATCTGCCATAAGTTTAGTTTATGTCTTATAGAAATGATTCCAACTTCATTCTTAGAAAGCGGAAACTGACATTTTATTCTTATCCCACCAAGCCAAAATTTTCATTTGAGTCCAGTCCCATCCTATTTATTTATATTTCAAGAAATTAGTATGTAAATTTCAATGTGCCGTATAGACATGAGTTTGGAGAATTGAGTCCAACTTGTCAATTCTATTCGCTTAGCCTATATTTTAATTTGAATCCATACAGTCCGCTTTATTTAATTTCTTTTATTCGCTTATTCTGTTATTTATAACATGCAATAAAGAGTTATTTTGAGGCGGAGATAATTTCATTTATTATAGATGTCACTAGTATTAATGTAAGTACGTACGCCTTTCCTAAGTACAGCATTGGAGAAACGATGAAAGAAACTTCGGAGGAAACGATGAAGCAAATATACTTTGAAACTTGTCCACTAGATGGCAGCATAACATTTTTCGCATGTGTTTCTTAATTTTCGTTTTACTCTTCACTTATAATGCTTTCCTTTTCATCTCTACAACTGAAATAAACAAATATTGTACCTATTTTAAATTAAAAATTTTCGAACCAAATTTTTATAAATGCAGATAACAGAATGCATTCGATTTTAAACCAGACGAGAAAATTGTTATAATACATTTAACTTAAGAAAACTAAATTAAAATTCGGTACAAGGATAGCGATGATCGATTTTGCATGCTTCGAAAAATAATTAATTTGAAATATTACCATACATCAGATAAACAACAGGGGAAGAAATAGGCAATTTGGCGTAAAGTATATTACGCCTAATTGGCACATTACAATAGTTTGCGTAAAATAAATAAATAATAATAAAAAAATGAACAAATGAACTCTTGTAGATAATAAGGCATATATACACATTCCATCAACTAAAATATTAGTAACGCTAGATTTATAAAATATTATTTGTTTTAATAAACTAGTGAAAATTTGATGAGTTTCAAAAGTTAGGAAATCTTAAAATTTAAAAAAATTGCATTTCTTGAAGTTTTTATTTTATTTTAATTTTTTTTAGAATTCCATGTTATTATCTTTATTTCATTCTGAAAATAAATTATTAAATGTAACTTATAAGAATCAATTTGATATAATAAAGTCTCAGTTGATTTTCCAGATGTAATGCTCATTTTCTAAAATTTAATCTTAAAATGTGTTGAGGAAGGTAGGTTGGTACTTTATTTTCGTCGCACTAGAGCTGCACAATGGGCTATTGGCGACTGTTTAGGAAACATCCCGGACGATGATGTGAAGATATACACCATCATAAATTTAGAGAGGCCACTTCTTCAATTTATCTGAAGGGGAAGGAAATTTTCTCCAGATCCCTGTACCCATGGTACTGCTCAGCGACCGACCACAGGACATTCGATTCCACTGATCATACGGGCATATCTATCGTGTGCACTTGGTGGGTCTTTTAGCAGAGTCGAGGAGAAATTTTATTTGAAATCCTTGTAGCACATTTTAAGATAAACTTTAGATAAAATTTCTGGAAAATTAACTGAGCTTATATCAACTCGATTCTTATTAGTTACATTCAATCTTTTGTTTTTACTTTTTCGCGCAAAATCGTAGTTTGTTAAAGTTTTTAAAACTATTTTATTTCATGCTTTTTTTAATCTTTTGATTCGTAAAGTTTTTAAAACAAAATTGCGCTTTATTTTTTTTTTTTGCCTATATTTTCTAACTTTTTTTAATTTAGTGCTGGCAGTTAAACTCGATATGAGGCAAGGTGTATTTGTATTGTGTATAACCAGAGAAGAAAAATTATATAAATATGCTTACTTATTCCATTATAACATAGTTGATAGTTAGAATAGATAGAAACTAAAAATAGAGGTTCTATATAGTATCAGAATAGAAATAAAATTATCAGTTAAATCAATAGCATTAAGTAACACTACAAAAAGAGGATTTAAATTATATTGGATAGAGGATATTGTAACAGTTAACACTTTCCTAGAAATTGGTGCAAATTTTAAATGATAATAGGTCGGAATCGGAGTCAAATTCTCGGGAAAATCAGGAGTCGGAGTTGGATTCGACTCCATAACTTTCTACAACTACCGACTCCACTGCTTCAACCAACACTACAAAATCAAAAACAAAACTGAAAGCCACATACTGACACATTTAATAAAGCTAAATTGTTTCCATTTTATTATTTATTGCTGTTGCCAATGGTTTTACATTATTTGATTTAGCATAGCATTTTTTTAGAAGTTCATTTTATTCAAATAAAGATTAACTCCCATCAGAATCATTTGGCATGATGCTGTTGCTCGAGGTTCATGACAATGATGCTGTTGCACGAGGTTCATGAAAAACCTACCACAGTATAGTTATACAGTATACACCAAAGAACCATTACATTATGACCACCTTGCTAATAACATGTAGGACCACCTTTAGCCCTCAAAACTGCTAGCACCAGCCGTGGCATTGATTCCACAAGGTGTTGATAGGTAGTCTGAGGTATCTGGTACCAAGAGCTCACCAACTGGTCCTGCAATTCCCTCACATTGCGAGGGGGTAGCGTGGCAGCACGAATTTCGTTTTCCAAGTAGGACCACAAATGCTCCATTGGATTAAGGTCAGATGAATTTGGGGGCCAAGACATGACTTGAAAGTCACTGGAATGTTCCTCGACGATTTGACCCTTATGNCTCAAGGAAAACACTTAATTCTTAAAGTCTTTAAAACTATTTTATTTCATGCTTTTTTTTAATCTTAGGATTCGCAAAGTTCTTAAAATAAAATTGCGCTTTATTTATTTTATTTTTTTTTTGCAATATTTTACTTTTTTAAATTTATACTTTTTTAAATTTAGTGCTGGCAGTAAAACTCGATATGAGACAAGATGTATTTGTATTGTGCATAACCGGACAGGAAAAATAATATAAATCTGCTTATTTATTCTATTATAACATAGTTGATAGTTAGAATAGATAGAAACTAAAAATAGAGGTAATATAGTATCAGAATAGCAATCAAATTATCAGTTAAATTAATAGCATTAAGTAACACTACAAAAAGAGGCTAAAATGTGATATTGTAGCAATTAACAGTTTCCTAGAAATCGGTGTAAATTTTAAATGATCATAGGTCGGAATCGGAGTCACACACAAAACTGAAAGGCACATACCGACATATATGATAAAGCTAAATTGTTTCCATTTTATTATTTATTGCCGTTGCCAATGATTCTATATCATTAGATTAAGAATAACATTTTTTTGGAAGTTCATTTTATGTAAATAAAGATAAACTCTCATCAGAATCATTTGGCATGATGCTGTTGCTCGAGGTTCATGACAATCAAAATTTACTTCCAGCAAGCACTTTTTTCCTGTACTTATTCCTTGCGGTAGATCATGAAAAACCTACCGCAGTACAGTTATACCTATATTAGTATATTTTGTACCTATTGAAAACCAGAATCAACCACATAGTAACAATAGTACGAATTATCAAAATTAATTAAGCATCATTGGCATGAATAATATATGGCGATTTGTTTAAGATTCTTAATGAATCAGTACCATTTCCTTATAGAATTTGCTTTTTAGTACTTAACTTATTTTCCTTTATTTCAACTACCGTTGATTTTAAATTATTTTGTTCCATGAAAAAACTTTTGAAAACACGTCTATAAACAAAATAAACACGTGGTTTCTAATGACGTGATAGGCTGGGTACTTGACTTCAAGAAGGAGAAGATCATGAATACTACCACATGTGACCAATGACGTTAGCTGATCATTTATAAGCAAAATGACGTGTTAAAGTTGAGTTTTTCCACATAAGTTAGAATGTTAAGCAACTTGAAGTTAATTAAATACAGCACCGCATGGAACATAGAATTCGTTAAAATATAATTCTTTCCCGTTTACTTCTTTAACTTAGATTTATTATGTGTTTATGTATTTTATTGTAACCATAATACATATTTGTTTTGGGTATCTGGCAAATTCGATGCATAATTAGTTCGTTTATGTCCTACGTAGCTTCGTACCTGTCTTTGTGTTAAATAACAAATGTATAGTGAAAAAATTGAAATCTTTGTGAAAGAATATAGAACGCGTTATCTAAGAGAATTGATATTTCATGGGCTTGTTTTACTCAAAATAGAATGAAAAGAGCAGTTAATAATGTAAATAAATGCCACGTTTCAACAACCAATCATGATCGAGATACCCACACTACGTTAATTGCAGATGTCCCATTCAAAATTTCATGAAAGTTGAATGGTGCCTGAAAAGTAGAACTGTAAATTATAAGCACATGAAGTTTGCAACAATGCAGGGAACCATAAAGTTTTATTTGGGATTTGTATTTTTAAAATTGATCAATTCACTTAAATTTTACCAATTAAGTTACTAATATATCAAATTCAAAATTGCTTATGCTTCTTCATTTTTTAAACCCTTCTATATTTATCAGTATAGAGAGATCTTTCCTGTAATTTCATGCAATAAAAAATTTTTAGTTGGAAAAAAAACCCAGTTTTTTTTTGGTTCTTTCAGTACATTCCCAGTTTTTTTTTCAATTAGTCTGAATGATACCGGGTACTAGTATACTTCCACAAAATTAATTTATTTTCTAAAATATTGATTTTTCACATTAAATATTGTTTATTTTTGAGACTAAAGGTGTGATTTATCATTCAAATAAATATTTAAACAATTTTATTCATATAGCTGTTTAGGAAATAAAGAGAACACTTTATAGCCCCGTCTTGTTCAAATTTCCCCTGCAAGGTGCTGCGTAGATATTAGTCTACTTAGACTTATACAGTGCTAATACATTAAGCAAAAAAAATTCATGAATTTTGCTGTAATAATCGTATTTTCACATACTGACATTCAATCTTAATTTTAAAAATTGACTTCACCGTTTTTATTTAATTAGTTCTAATTATGAATTAGGTCAGGAAAGTAGACACAAAAATGCCTTTTATCTTAATAAATATACCTTTTGACAATTTTGCATTTCTTACTAACAAAATAGTAGATACAACCTGGAAAACATAGTTCCAATAGTTTAATCGAACTTTGAGTCCGTCAATGTTTATTTTATTTTTTGCATGTTTGCTAAATCTTGAAAATTTTTTAGGTGAATCGAAAACTTTTGGCACACAATTTTAACACTCTTTTATTAAAAGACAATTCCATGCACACACACAAAAAAAATTTATTTATATATTTTTTTCAATTTTTTTTAAAAGTGATAGAAAAATTGTGAATTATAATGTAAATTGTTACATAATGAAAAAATGGCATAGTTTTATGTTCTATTTGTAGTCTCTGTTATCTGGGACAGGTCATGGGTAGTGACTATCTCTTTTTTTTTACCGAGTTTTAACCAAATGTACTTTTGTGGACCGCTACTGGACTTTTGGGGCATTGCTGTCTGTGTGTTCTTTCTCTCTTTATGTTTGTTCTTTATATGGTTCTTTGCTTTTGTTGCCGTAGTTGTCTTTTAATTTTGCTTTGACAAAAAATGACACAATTGTACTTTAAATAACAAAATAGACCATTTGGATACAATAAGCCGACTAGAGTAAAATCAAAAGTGATAATCTTTTTTATAAAAAAAAGTCCTATTTTTAAATTTCTATTTCTCATGAATTGTTCTACCGATTTTACTGACTTTTCGTATTTTGTGATTTAAATTTAAGTTTAAAATTATGTGAAAACTTATATACCTTACAATTGAAAAGTTTGCCAGAAAATGTATCAGCATTATTTATGAAAGGAACGTTTCTTACGTGATATTATTTTTTCCTATAAAGAATAGCAATTTCGGAAATAAAATTCTTGGTTTCATAGATTAAGGAGAATTGGACTTAAATGTCTTGAATTTTATACACAAGAAGGGAGATGGTATCTTTAAAAGCTTTCACACTATACTTGTTCCTGTTGTTCTCTAGACTGTCGTGGTGGTTAAGTCTCTAACTGAAACCGTAGCAGTTGAGTGCCACGACCCAATGGAGGGATTTGAAGGGGAAAAAAAAAGAGAAAACGGAACTAGAGAAGGAAGGGGAGGTTTTAGAATCAAAGGAAAGCTGAGATGACTGAGTCACCGGATACTAAGATTTCTTTTCTTTGACCTCTACTGCATAAACAACATTTTACATTTGTTGTTTCTTTAATTCTAGCGCTTAAAAAAACTTTCTCTTGCTGTCTGTATTTCTGTTCATGCCTATTTGGACTCTATGCTGAGAAAAAAAATATGCTGAAAACTACCAGAATATGGTAAAATTAACCGTGTTTCTGACTCGAGGGAAACACTTAATTCTTGCCATAATGATTTTAGTAAAATTAACTATAACAATATGGTTTTATAATGTGTAACAAAATTTAGTAAATGTGGTAAAATTTGGTAATTTTATCATGATACCTTAGAGCATGGCATGAAAACCATTTATTCAACTAAATTTAGTTTTTAGTACTTTTTAGTGAAAAGAAAATTATTCTTTTTTTTTAAATGGAAAATACTTCCCAAAAGCAACCTTTTGTTTATTATCTAGTAATAACAGAGTAATCTGTAAATTAAAAAAATGTTATTTATAATTTTTTTGAAATCAAAAGTACTCTCCAAAAAGCAACCATCTGTTTGTTATCTAATTTAACCGAATGTGATCTGTAAATACACTTCACCTGCATTACAAGTCAAGACAGGAAAAGTACTCTTTTAGTGATAAACTTAACGATTACCAAGTCAAATTACAACAATTATCTCTTGTCTATTACATTTTCAGTTCTATATTTCAAAACCATTAATGACGATAGTTGAAAGAAATTGCACAAAAAAAAAAGCAACGTGTTTCTTTTTTTTGGTACCAAAAATTGGAAAACGGTTGAATCTAACAAAGGGAGCAACACATTTACTTTGTTGAAGAAAACGATAAAGGAGGATAAAAATTTAAAAAGAAAAAGCTAGTGTTCTGAATTTAGATTTTATTCGTAATATTTTCTTAATGCAAATAAATTTCAAAGAAGCAAATGTTTTCTTTTTTCTTTGAAAAATCTAATTAAATAAAACACTAGTTTATTACGCTGGTCAGCGGTTCACAAATGATGTTTCGTGAAAGAGTTTAAGGATTTCCGAGAATTGGGATATTTGTTTCAACCAGAACAAAACCAATTCTTTTGAAACAATTAATTGTTTGATTAGGCCGGGATAGCCTGGTCGGCAGGGCGCTGGACCCATGTCCAAGAGTTCGTGGGTTCGATCCCCGCCGGCCGAAGACTACCCGTGTTGTTAATGGTGACTGATGCACGTTAAATCTGTCGAGTCGCAAAGTCCTCCATGTTCCCATAACAAATTAATACCTCTGGGGGTACTGATCCTGGAGTTTCCTTGTCGTCTGGATTGGTTCAAAAATACAAGGCTACGTAGTTAAACATTAGTAATCGTATACCCAAAAATTGGGTCGGCTGTTCAACGACGGATATAAAATAAAATAAAATTGTTTAATTCGAGTCGCGATGGCTCAGGGGATAGAGAGTTCACTTTCCAATGACGTGAACCGAATTCGAATCCCAGTCGATATGAATTTCGCATCCGGCTTGCACCGACCACAGTGCTGACGTGAAATATCCGGATCCTGGGTTAGAGTCCCCTTGCCATCAGGCTAACCTTGGGAGGTTCTCGTGGTCTTCCTCTCCATGTAACGCAAATGCGGGTTATCTCCATCAAAAAGTCCTCCACGAAGGCAAATTTCTCCCAATACTCCATCCAGGAGTTCCCTTGTCTTCTGGATTGAGTAAAAATTACAAGGCTACGAAGTTGAACGTTAGTAGTCGTAAACCCATAAAATTGGGTCGGCTGTTCAACGATGGTTATAGTATAAGAATTGTTTTATCCAATCAATAATCCATTATTTACTTCATGCTTCGGTTGTCCTTATGAAATTATTTAAAGTAAAATGTCATTTAAAAAGAAATGAATATATTTTCAATAAATACAACTTTTCTAATAACAATATATTGAATAAATAATGAAAAGAACATGCATACGTAAAACTTTCATTATTGTTTCCCATCAAGCGTTTCTGATGAAAATAAAATTACCAAATTCGTTAATAAAGAAATACGTTTCGCTAATAACGTTTACAGCAGTTCGTTTCAGTTTTTATTTCAAAGAANAGCATAAAAATTACTTATAAAATACACTCAGTGTGGTGTTTGGCATGGCATTTCGCTGGCCAGCACTACATAAGTGGGAGAATATGATGCTCTTTTTAAGAATGGAATTTATTCCTTCAACTATATTCTAAAATTTCTCATGTGATATAATATTTTTGAGGATAATGTCGTTCTGAAGATCCACAATTTCTATCTCCAATTCTTCTCGCTTTACTTGAAGATATTCTGAAATGTATGCTGCTATTACGGTTACGTTTATTTGGATGGTAAAAGGATTAACAAAAACGTTATCTAAGTCTTGATGATATTAAAATGTTGAAAGCGCTTTTTAAATTGATCTTTAGGCAATTGGAGGTTGATGACAAATGTTAATAAGTCTATTTCACAGTCACCTATCATTTTTTTCATGTTTGGAAACTGCACAAGAGACTTCATTTTCAAATGTGATATCCACAAAACTAGTTTAGCTCTGAACGAGTTCATAGCCTCTATCATTTTTGTTTCATATTTGTCCTTTCCCTGCAGCTCCAAGTTTGAATTATTTAGTTTTTCCATTATGTCCGTTATGAAAGACAAATCTGCTAGCCAAGGAGGATCTCTTAGTTCTAAAAATGTTTGGTTTTTGGCTTCAAAATGATTTCTTATTTCTCCAATTAAATGTAGAAATCTATCAGGTACTTTGCCTTTACTGAGCCAGCGTACTTCAGTATGTATTTGCATAGCATTTATTGGGAAAATGGAAAACTGAACTATTTTATAGATGGGCACAAGCAGCTGGCGCACCTAGATCGATCGACGGGCGCCAAGGTGACCGCGGGCATAGGGTTGGGGACCCCTGCCTTAGAGCATGGCATGAAAACCATTTATTCAGCTAAATTTAGTTTTTAGTACTTCTGAGTAAAAAAAAAAAATTTTGTTTAAAATTTTTTTGAAATCAAAACTACTTCCCAAAGGACAACCTTTCGTTTATTATCTAGCTAGATAACCGAGTAATCTGTAAATTAAAATAAAATGCTATTTATAATTTTTATGAAATCAAAAGTACTCTCCAAAAAGCAACCATCTGTTTGTTATCTAACTTAACCGAATATGATCTGTAAATACACTTCCCCTGCATTACAAGTCATAAGACAGGAAAAGCACTCTTATAGTGATAAACTTAACGATTACCAAGTTAAGTTACAACAATTATTTCCTGTATATTACATTTTCAGTTCTATATTTCAAAGCCATTAATGACGATTGTTAAGAAAATTGCATAAAAAAAAGTAACGTGTTTCTTCTTTTTGGTACCAAAAATTGGAAAACGGTCGAATCTAACAAAGGGAACAACACATTTACTTTGTTGAAGAAAACGATAAAGGAGGATAATTTTTTTTAAATAAAAGCTAGTGTTCTGAATTCAGATTTTATTCTTAATATTTTTTTAATGCAAATAAACTTTAAAGAAGCAAATGTTTTCTTTTTTCCTTGAAAAATCAAATTAAATGAAGCATTTGTTTATTACGTTGGTCAGCGGCTCCCAAATGCGGTTTCGTGAAAGAGTTTAAGGAGTTTCGAGAATTGGGATATTTATTTCAAAAAGAACAAAACCAATTCTTTTGAAACCATTAATTGTTTGATTAGGCCGGGATAGCCTGGTCGGCAGGGCGCTGAACACATGTCCAAGGACCATGTTCGTGGGTTCGATCCCCACCGGCCAAAGACGTTGTAAATGGTGACTGATGCACGTTAAATCTGTTGAATCGCAAAGTCCTCCATGTTCCCATAACAAATTAATACCTCTGGGGGTACTGATCCAGGAGTTTCCTTGTCTTCTGGATTGGTTCAAAATTACAAGGCTACGGAGTTGAACATTAGTAGTCGTAAACCCAAAAATTGGGTCGGCTGTTTCAACGACGGATATAAAATAAAATAAAATTGTTTGATTCGAGCCGCGATGGCTCAGGGGATAGAGCGTTCACTTTCCAATGAGGTGAACCAAATTCGAATCCCAGTCGATACGAATTCCGCATCACGTGAAATATCCTCAGTGGTAGACGGATCCTGGGTTAGAGTCCCCTTGCCATCAGGCTAACCTTGGGAGGTTCTCGTGGTCTTCCTCTCCATGTAACGCAAATGCGGGTTATCTCCATCAAAAAGTCCTCCACGAAGGCAAATTTCTCCCTTTTTTTAAGAACAATATATTGAATAAAGAATGAAAAGATCATGCAAAACTTTCATTATTATTTCCCATCAAGTTTTTCAAATGAAAATAAAATTACCAAATTCGTTAATAAAGAAATACGTTTCGCTAATAACGTTTACAGCAGTTCGTTTCAGTTTTTATTTCAAAGAAAATCGTATTTTTACGTATTTTATTTTTTTAAGCTGCAAGCATAATTTACACAAGAAAAAAAGTTGACAGGATACAGTTCCGTGACTTATTGTCAGGCATAAGAACTTAAGATAATAAATGATTGAGAGATTTAAAAAAAAAAATCTTATTATTAAGTGCTTTTAAAATTAAGTCTTTTATTGACCTTTAATTTAAAGTCACAATTGTCCTTATTTACTTTATCTGTGAAGTTGGGGTTCCGCCGATAGGAGAATAATTATTTAGGGTCCATTGCCGAAAATAAAAATGGGAACCGCTGATTTAGATAGCCTAGTAATCTGTAAATGTATTTCATCTGCAATTCAACTAATAAGGCAGAAAAAGCACACTTACAGTGCTTAAGGTGAAAAAGTTTACGGTCGTAAGTTAATGGAAATGAATGCAACAAATGTTTTGTATCTATCTACATTCTTAACTTAAAGCTTTTAATGACTTTCACTACAAAAAGCAAATGAAGTAATTGGTTCATTCGTTTTGTACAGAAACTTGGTTACTGCAAATACACTTCTCTCACATTTAGACTTCACACCAAGAAAAAAAAACGAATTTAAAAAGAATAAAAAATTACATCAAAACTAATATCCAAAATTCATTTTATTCAATTTCTTTTTTTAAAATTAAAAAATACCTATAAAAGTGTGCTTCAGTTTTCCTTGCTACCTCAAAGTCTAAGCACAAAAATTTTGTTTTTGACAATAAGGATGGTTCTTGTTTATAGTATGAAATTAAACTCTGAGGTAAAAGTAAGGTCAAAGCTACCAGAATGTGGTAACATCTACCGTTTATCTTGCTTGAAACACCAAAAAGCTCGGTAATTTTTACCGAAGCTCTTTGTTAAGGATTCCAGAAAAATGAACTATAAAATATGGTTTTATAATATGCTTTGAAATTTGGTGAATGTGATAAAATTCGGTACTTTTATCATGATGCCTCAGAGCATGGCATAAGAACTATTTTTTCAGTTAATATTACTTTTCAATCTTGTATTTTTTACTAAATGTCTTTCAATTTAAACTATGATTTCGTCAACCAAAACTTTTGATAAACCGTTACCTTGAGAACGAAAAATTTGTCAAATTAATGGTTTAAATACCGTACATTTCAGTTTTATTAACCAGAATTATTGTTTTTGCTTGTTTTTTTTTCTTACCAGAAATATCATTACCTTACAGCACGGTAATTTCGCCACAAATTTTTTATTCTGTATAGTATGTCCATTTCTATACCTCTAATTGTGCGTTGTTTTCTTTTATTCATAATATTTTTAAAAACCGCGTTTTTGCGGTGGAGAATAATAATTAAAAAACAAAAATTTGAAAATCGGAAAACGTGGAGCGCATGAAATACATAACAGTAACAGTATATGTGCTCATAAGAATATGTGTATGTATATCTGTAATTGTATCTGAATGTGGATGTGGTTGTGCATGTGCATGAGTAAGAAAATATGTATGTGTATATGTACTGTTATGTATTTCATGCGCCCCCAATTTTTCGTTTTTCAAATATTTGTTTTTTAATTATTATTCTCCACTACAAAAACGTGGTTTTTAAAAATATTATTTTTACTTTGATTTTTTTTTTGCACTCACTTCCAAAATCTAAATTTTTTCACTCACTGTACACAAAACTTTTCAACTGACATGTGACACTAATTTGAAATAATCGAATCGACATCAAAAGACAATTGCGAAAATATTAATTCTTCTTTGATTTTACTTTGTATGTCTTTTTTCTCTTCATTTTCATGCATTGTCATCCAATTCCAATGGGCCAAATTTGAAGTCTGTAGCTAGTCGGGAAGTTAGTTTAAAATCGATTACAAAATTCCACCCGAACAGACATACACGAAGGCAAGTTGATATAAACGTGGTAAAAAACGTATCTTCGTTTCTACAAAAATAAGGAGAATATATATATATATTGCAGCACTCAGGTTTTCTTAATGGCGGGGTTGATGGTTAAAACTATTACTAATTTCTTTCTATGAATGTCCTCCCATGATTTTAAAAAAAATCGAGAAACGCCCCTCAATATAATTCTCTCGAAAACAACAACCTTGTTGGATATGAAGCCCTTCTAAGCGGGAGGCGTATTTCGACGTTTCAAGTTTCAAGAAGTAGCTGTATTTAATCAAAGACAGTAACTGTTTCTGACATTTTAAGCAACACTGAGGAAACTTTTTTTAAAAAGAAATGTAGAAGCACTTATCCGGTAGAACTATTCACGTAATTTTAATCGAGCTATTATTTATTTTCCTTCACATCTTTTGAATAGTCTTTGTGACGTCAGTAATAATTATGAATTGTTCGAAAACTTAAACATTGTTTCAAACATTTTTGAGTTTCAGTAAGAAGGTTGGCCCCGGGTCAGGTACTCAACCAGTTCTACAATTTCTGTAAATTAAAATTTTTTGTATACTTCGCTAAATAAAATGGCAAACTTGATGACTTGTATACTTTGCTGACACAAANTTGTAGTGGAGAATAATAATTAAAAAACAAAAATTTGAAAAACGAAAAACGTGGGGGGCATGAAATACATAACAGTAACAGTATATGTGCTCATAAGAATATGTGTATGTATATCTGTAATTGTATCTGAATGTGGATGTGGTTGTGCATGAGTAAGAAAATATGTATGTGTATATGTACTGTTATGTATTTCATGCACCCCACATTTTTCGTTTTTCAAATTGTTGTTTTTTAATTATTATTCTCCACTACAAAAACGTGGTTTTTAAAAATATTATTTTTACTTTGATTTTTTTTTGCACTCACTTCCAAAGTCTAAATTTTTTCACTCACTGTACACAAAACTTTTCAACTGACATGTGACACTAATTTGAAATAATCGAATCGACAACAAAAGACAATTGCGAAAATATTAATTTTTCTTTAATTTTACTTCGTATGTCTTTTTTCTCTTCATTTTCATGCATTATCATCCAATTCTGAACTATGTGCCAAATTTGAAGTCAGTAGCTAGTCGGGAAGTTAGTTTAAAATCGATTACAAAATTCCACCCGAACAGACATACACGAAGGCAAGTTGATATAAACGTGGTAAAAAACGTATCTTCGTTTCAACAAAAATAAGGAGAATATATCTATATATTGCAGCACTCAGGTTTTCTTAATGGTGGGGTTGATGGTTAAAACTATTACTAATTTCTTTCTATGAATGTCCTCCCATGATTTTAAAAAAAAAATCGAGAAACGCCCCTCAATATAATTCTCTCGAAAACAACAACCTTGTTGGATATGAAGCCCTTCTAAGCGGGAGGCGTATTTCGACGTTTCAAGTTTCAAGAAGTAGCTGTATTTAATCAAAGACAGTAACTGTTTCTGACATTTTAAGCAACACTGAGGAAACTTTTTTTAAAAAGAAATGTAGAAGCACTTATCCGGTAGAACTATTCACGTAATTTTAATCGAGCTATTATTTATTTTCCTTCACATCTTTTGTGACGTCAGTAATAATTATGAATTGTTCGAAAACTTAAACATTGTTTCAAACATTTTTGAGTTTCAGTAAGAAGGTTGGCCCCGGGTCAGGTACTCAACCAGTTCTACAATTTCTGTAAATTAAAATTTTTTGTATACTTCGCTAAATAAAATGGCAAACTTGATGACTTGTATACTTTGCTGACACAAAATTTTTTAAATAATTTAACTAAAAATGTTTTAAATTCGCCATGGTTACATACTCATAATTTGGTCTCAACATTTAGTTTCTTAAAGGTCTCCAATTTATTTAAAAATCATATTTGGCATTTTGTTTTTGTGTTGCAACGCACAATATCAGTTTAAAAAAGTGATTAAATTTTTTTTAAAATTTTATTCCTTTTGAACCAGAAATATCCTGCTATATTTCAAAAATCTTAATCACAGAAGAATATTTTTTGATAATATAGATGTTTTGTAAAGTATCCATATTTGTTTTTAAGAATTTTGATGGAGGAAAAAGAAATGAAATGTTTTAAAGTGATTATAAAATGACGACAAATAAATTATTATTAGGATTTGAAGGATAACGGAATTTTTCTTTTTAACTGTGTATACAAATTAGCCTCAATTTAATTTCATTTTTACTTTTATTAATGTATAGAAATAGCACTAATTAATCCGACTTTGTTTGTAATTAAAATTTAAGTAGCCTCAGAGTATGAACAAAAAATCTATATTACATAAACAAAGATATGGCAAAGAATATACATTCTATGGTATAAACACTTTAGTCCTAGAAATGCACCTGTAGGTTTTATAAACTAAATTGTATCTGAAACAAGAAAATTGATAGCGTTTTCTTAAACGTTTCAAATAATTATATAGTAAATCAGCTTATAGTTACACAACAATTAGTTTTAAACACAAAACTTTTATAGGTCTAATCAATAGATATTTTTAAATCACTGGGTAAAAGATGTTACTTTTATAATTTTATGAAAAGTAAATATTGTCAGATTTAATAAAAACTCCAAGTAATCGGATTAAAATGTGTTCGTGATTTAAAGGTTTTTACAAGACTTAAACAAAGAGTAAGTATTTTATTTAACAAGCATTAAGATTTTTATGTTAATTTTTGCTTAGTCCTTTTATTTGAGAAATTTTTGAGTATGTTATAATGTTATATAATAATTATTTTCAAATTTATTGCAATTTAAATATGGAGTTAAGTTAAACCGCATCATCTTGCTTCTTATATTTAATTACACGATACTATAATTCAACTTAAACAGAATCAAGTTTTAATACTTCAAATGTACATTGTATTTTTGAAGTTAAACTAATAAGTTGTTCAAGCTGCGATATTATGGTTCAAAGTACCAATATTATGTTTCATCGTTCAATACACTTTTCAGAGAGTTTATATCCGCTATTCTTCTGTATTCAAGGTTGAATTAAATAACTTATGAGAATAACGCACTTTAAAGACATTTTAGTGAATGGGAGAAAATCAAAATAATGTATTAAAGCATCAAAAGACTGTTCACCAAACATTTTTCTTATGAGAAATACCTTATTTTAAGACAGAACAAATTATTCCTTTAACATGTCCTTAAATCTGGAAAATGTTCGTTACATAACTTAACATATTCTCGAATTACGTTCTTCAATTGAACTGTAATATATTTGTTTCTATTGCTTGATCTCTGAAGCAGTTAGTGATAAAAGAAACTCAGCCGAATCTATGCTAACAGTTTCTGTTCTCTTCATTTTCAGAGAAAAGAGTTCAACTTTGAAGCAAAACAGTACTTTGGACTAATAGTACAAACTTGCTTCCACTTTAAGGTGTTAATAAGTCACATTTCCGTCAACTTGAACAATAGTATCGTGTAATTAAGTTTAGAAAGTACGATAACATGATTCAATAGGCTCCAAAATTTCTGAAAAATGTAGTACAAATCAATGCGCACTAATGTACTGCTCAACGTATTGAAAATAGCGTATGTAGCTACTGCTGTATGCTGACGTATCTATTCATGCAATTTTCACCTAACTACGCGTAATTTGAATCCTAATAAAAATTCTATTTTATGGGCATCTTTGACTAGTTTTGATTTTGACATTTGATTTATCTCCATTTTACTTTTAAAATTTTAGAATCTGTAACGAAAGTCGAAATCCTATTTCTAATTAATCGCCAAAGATTTTAATTCAATTATAGAAACAAGGATTATTAAGAGACAAATAATAAAAGGAATGGGCAATATCTCAACCCCTTCCCCACTGTTATAGAACTCCAATTTTGTTAATTAAAGTCCTTGTAGTTCTGCTTTGTATTATAGAATTAGTTATTAAATTAGGATACTAATTAAAGGATAGTTAGTAAAGAATTTGCTCATATCATAATTTAGTCTTTATTTTTCTGGCGCTCCAGTCCTTTTAATT
Source organism: Parasteatoda tepidariorum (assembly GCF_043381705.1). Lineage (NCBI taxonomy): Eukaryota > Metazoa > Arthropoda > Arachnida > Araneae > Theridiidae > Parasteatoda > Parasteatoda tepidariorum. Next base: position 44,711,130 of record NC_092205.1, on the reverse strand, counting down.
TCAATATTAGACAGTCTATTTTGCATTTTAGGATAATTATGAGATAATAGTTAAGGAATTTACAATACCAGAACTCATTTCTCACTTGTATGGTTCTTTTGTATCATTAATTAAGGATCCTGTAGTTCTATTTTGTGTTATAGGACCAAATATTATTATGGAATTACGAATAGTAATTAAGTAATTTATAATACCGTCCATAATTCATTCCTCACTTTTTCTTCACTCCCATTCTATTTATTTTCAACTCCAGCTAAATCTATTTTATGTTATAAGACTAAGGATAGTACTTGAATTTACCATGCCATAATTCATTTCTCACTTGTATGGCACTTTTGTATAATTAATTATGGGTCTTGTAGATCTATTTTGTGTTATAGGATCAAATATTATTGCAGAATTAATTTCAATGAAGAAAATTACAATACCATCCGAAGTTTATTCCTCAATTTTATGGCACTCCCATTCTATTTATTTCAATCCCAGCAAATCTATTTTATGTTATAGGACTAAGGATAGTACTTGAATTTACAATGCCATAATTCATTTTTCACTTGTACAGCACTCAGTAGTTTCTATTTTGCATTTTAGGATTAAAGATGTAATGAAAGAATTTACCTTATTCTTCACTTAAAAGGTAGATCAATCTTATCAATTCTAATCCTAGAAGTTCTATTTTATATTGTATAGGATTACGGATAGTAATTAAGAAATTTTGATTACTATACTTTATTCTCCATTTGTACAGTACTTTAATTCATATCTTCCTTACTTACGAGTATATAGCTGTCCAGACATATCATGTTTTTAATACAGAATAGCTAACAATGTGTTTACGATAATAAAGAGGAATTCTAATATTATTTAATTTTATAATAAATATCTGAGAATTTTATAATAAGTGTGGGATAAGTGTTTTTATAGCAGTATTTTTTTAATTAAAAAAAATAAAATTTACTAAATTTAGCTACGGCGTACGAAAATTAAAGACTTTTACAACAGACACTACTATTTGCATTTCATCGCTGAAACTGGGACTTCTTAGGTTATGAGACCAGTAAAAGTTTAAAACAAAAACTTTTATAATCAAAATGAGAAACCAAAAATTGTCAATGTTTTTTGATCGAGCCGTGGTGGCTAAGGGTATAGAGCATTCGCCTTCCAATACAGTAAACCGGGTTCGAATCCCAACGGTTGCTGCTCGATACGAATTCCGCATCCGGACGTAAAGTATCCTCAGTTGCAGACGGATCATAGGTTATAGTCTTTTTGACATCAAGCTTACAGTGGGAAGTTTTTGTGGTTTTCCTCTCCATGTAACGCAAATGCTGGTTAGTTTCATCAAAAGTCCTTCACAAAGGCAAATCTCTCCTAATACTTGATCCAGGAGTTCTCTTGTCTTCTGGATTGGGTTCAAAATTACAAGGATGCGGAGTAGAACATTGGGAGTCGTAAACTCAGAATTGGGTTAGCTGTTCAACACTGGCTATAAATTATAAAATAAGAAATAAGTGAAAATGGTAATGCTGATTGTTGGTCTACATTGGTATTTTCTGATTATTTAGATACTTCTGCTTTGATTCCTAATTATTTTCTTATTTGTATACAAAAAGATTTTAAATTGTAAGTGTTCAAAACTAGTTTCTTTCTCCATTTAGTAAAAAGTTTTGATTTAATGTTATACGTTAAGCTGAGTCATCTCTGTTAAAAATTTTCAATTGAGTTAAAATTCATTTAAGACACGAATCCATAAGTTGGAATATCTTTTCGTCTTCTGGTCTTTTTTTTTTAAAAAATTATATCCTACTTAAATTAAGCTATTGCTTTCAAACCCAAAAAATTTCAAACTATGTTCTATATGTTTACTAAAATAAAATACATAAGTAGAACTTTTTACCTACACAAGGTTAATGGTAACGACATATTTTTATTATTTAAATAACTTCTTAAGTTTAATTTCAAATCTGGAACTTATGACGATTTGCAAAAACACTAGATTATTTGCGTTGTACATTTTTTAGATTTTAATTAAAAGTTTCTACATGAATATATAACTTTTTCAACAGTTTGATGTGCCAGACTTAAAATGATCGCTAATGCTAGTCTAGACGATGAGACAGATAATTTTAAAGATGTGACTGTTTATGATTTTTTATGCCAGAAACTTTTTTTAATTGCAAAAGCATTTGTGCATATAAACAGAAGGTGATTAGTGTAAATTATTCAAGGTTTATAAGCGCATATTTTTAAACGTTTTCCCGTTTTGTTTGAGAGGATTAAAGTATTATGTTCTATTGAATTAATTCAACGTCAATAAATAACTTAAGCTTTAGGTTGATCTTTTGAGCTAAGTTTTTCGCATTTGAGTTAATATTTAATCTCTAGTATACTTTTAATAAAAGAATAATAATTCAAATTAATTTTCAGCAATAAAAGAGGGTTTGATATCTTATTTGAGTTTATTAGTTAAAATGGAATATTTAAAGAAAATTGTTGCTATTTGTTTAGACATTAAATCATACTGTTTATTGACATAATAAAATGTCAAGTTTTATTAAAATATAATTCCCCTTTAATATATCTAATATATTATCTTGACATATTATCTAAATGCCCTTAATATATTTTGACTTATTAAAATACCCATAGAGAAATTAAAATACATCAAGAAGTAATCTCATGCAACACAGTATCTAGATCTGTAATTTTTAAAGGTGCCATTTTTAAGAAATTTTTTTCTAAAGATTGAAACGAGAATTGACAGAGCTTAAAATTTTGTTTTCTGGAAATCAGTTTTCGTTAATTCAAGTAAAGTAAAAAAAAATTTTTTGTTATAATTCAGAATTTTTTTTAAAAAAATTATAGAAAATCATTCGAATTTTTCTGCTAAAATAATTTTTTTATTTCACTCTAAATTAGTTTAAATAATACTTTTTTTTCATGTTAAGTAATATAACAGTAACAATATAAAATTCAATGAACGCAAAATTCATTTTTTTTTAAAACTAATTGAACAATTTTTTATAGAAAAGTCAATACAACTTCTCTTCGACGAATTTCGAAACTCCTGTCATGAAAAATCAAGGCTCCATTTCTTTCAGAAAATTCATTTTAATCATAGAGGTTGACTATAGAATATCATCTGAATAAAATTTCTCGAATTTAATTTGAAATTCCTCTTAATACTTAGTTTGAAATGTTAACATCTAACACCCCTTTTAACGGGAAATGAGCAATATTCAGACGTCCCTACGGCTCATAGAAAGATTAAGTTCTCGCATATACGAATCATATTTCGCAATATACTCCCTATTTCATCTTATCGTAGCAGGTCCAGAGGCAGGAAAAGGAATATAAATTGATTATCGGAGAACCCCTTCTTCCGCTCATTAGCACATAATACCGACTGGAAGTATCTGTCACGTGGTCTAACCCTAGAACTGCCCGTTTCTTCTTAAAAAGGCAGCTGGCTTCTCTTCAACCACTGTTTTTCCTCCAATAATAAAACGAAAGAACTGTGGTCTTCTTGGCTCTTATAACGTTATTTATTCGTCTGCGTTTCCACATCTGTTGGTTGGGAGAACTAAGTTCTGTGGCAGTCTTGAAAATGATAATACGTCTAGAAGGTAGAGTTATTTTTAATTAGTAATTTATTATTTTAAAATATTTTATTAGTTTAAGTATTTTTTTATTTAGTTAGTTCTTAAACCGAATTGAATATTTACATTGTTTTTACTATCTGTTTCATTAGTTTAATTATCTGTTTCATTGTTTACATTGCTTTTATTATCTGTTTCATTAGTTTCTTAAATAATTGGGTATAATATGAAAAAAACACAACTACTTCGATTTAGTAGGAACAACATATGACGCAATGCTAAACGAATGGAATTTAGTTGTTGTTTATTTAGTTATTGTTATTAGTAGTTGTTGTTATTTGTTTTAGTTGTTGTTGTTTATTTAGTTGTATTTAGTTTCAATAACTTTTCTTTATAATGCAATAAAATCTGGCTGGCAGCTGTTTAAACGATCGAACACTTCGTTTGTTTATTTGTGGCTTGAAGTTAGGCTCGCAGAAAATGCCGTTCATGGGTTAAATTTAGTAGGAACAACACAACCTGTGACGTAGGCTATATTATATCCAATTGATTTACTTTTATAACCAGTGATTCACCGGGTGTAATAAGTTCCAAATTTGGGTGGGAGAACTAAATATTCCTAAGTATCATATTTTAAAAGTACAGTTTTGTGTATAAAAGTGTTTATTTCCAGTTTTCAATCTTCAACTAAAAATTTTAGAAAATCATTCGGAAAATCGAAATCGCTTGTAGTTAATCTAAACATTTTTAAAAATTTGAAGTAGGTTTTATTCTAAATTAAACTTACTTTTCTGCATGACTTTTTTTCATAAGTGAATTTTATTTTATGAAGAGAAATTTTTAAATTTAAAAGTAGGTATTATTTTAAAAAAAGAAATTTGTCATCAAAATTACATTTATCATTTCTTTTTATTAAAATTGATTTCAATATACGCCATTTTAAATTGTGGTATTTACTAGTTTTGTAAATAGAAGTTTAAAAATATATTAAAAATTATAAAATATAAAAATTTAAAGTCCTAAATATTTTTACACTTTGAAAATTTTAAAAAGAACATTAATTTTTAAATAAATATTGTTCTAAATGAATGTTCTATTTTTGTATTCTTTAATTTTTTTCTTAAAAATTGATTAAGAGTGCCAGTTTTTGAAATATTTGTATCGAATGAATGTAAATAATCAAAATAATTATAGCTATTTTAAAACAAATATTTGAATTTCAATATTATTTATTACATAATAATTTTCTTAATCTGACGAACTAAAATGACCTCTATAAAACTTTAATCAACCTATTAAAATTAATACATCATTTTACTTTATTATTAAATAAAATCTAATGTTAATTGCACTAAGTTATTATTAATTAATTTGATAAACATGAGAAATTGGTATCTAGTTACAATATCTTAGTATACATACTAGTTATATTGCAAATATAACTTTTCAATAAGTCAACTTCAGCTAGATGTAAGTGTTGTTCATAAAACGTTTTTCGAAACTTGGATATAGAAATTGAACTCTGCACTTTATTTTTTATATTTATATTATATTGCTTTTGATAACGTGTTCTAAGATTGATTGAAAATTTATTATATGTGCGAAGATTTATTATTAGATTTATTGTTAGCACTTTATTACTAAATTTATTACAAGATTTTCTATTAAACTGAGGTTTATTCTTGAAGTTTTTTTCCTTCTGCAATTACAATAATAATCAATTTCGTCATTGGAGTTTGCATATCTACATACAACAATGATTCAATTTGTATTTATGCAATTATGTTGTAATTTTGTAATTATGCATATAACAATGATTTATTCGTATTTCTAACACACTGTAATCAATATAGCTTAAAAATGGATGTAATTTAAATCCAACCAAGTCCGAAAAACTTGCAATGATTTGTCTTCTGAATTTGTTTGCATTCCACAAATACAAATAAAAATTAAGGATCGTTTGCAGCAGCAGATGCAAGTTGGATTAATTTATATTCCAATGAATCACTTTCCCATCAGACAACCATCAGCATTGCATTTTTAACAAGGAACTGATCAAGTTCAAGGTTAATCATCAGACGCAAAATTTATTAATCATAAGAATAACAATAAAAAAAGAATGTCTCCTTCGTCTAATATGGTCTATTTATTTGTGTCTGGCGGTAAANAAAAAATGTCCAAAAATGCAAGAAATGCAAAAAAAAATGCAAATGTCATCAAAATCCGGGCCTTACTTATTAGAATTACAGTTAAACAAATTGCTTTGATCTGTTACCAGAAAGAAAAAAACCGAATCATTAAAGCGCTGCTTAAGTTATAACTCCATGGGGCTTTATAACAGAGGTCTCGAATCCCTGGGGCCGCGAATCGGTTCCCGTCCGCGGGTCAAATGGTAGAGCTGCTCAAGGAACATTAAATTTTTTCCATTTTATTTACTGTGGTGATCGGAAGCTGAAAGACGTCACCTAAAGTCGCACCAATACCACACATTTAATTGTTTTAAATTTTGAAGGCAGACATGTTTAAATATAATTAAATTAAAATTGTAGATTCTAAACAATCTAAAATATAAAGAACTAACGTCCATCTTCCCCATGGCGGGCAGAGGTAAAATTATCAAACATTGAGCAGTCGGCGGCTTTAAAAAGGTTAGGAAGTAGAGCTTTACAAGACATGAAGTGAGATTGTTGATCGACTTGATATTTGTCGAGCGAATAATGGTGCACACATCCAAGCACATTGAAATGTGTATGAAACTTTAATACCTTTCATAATAATTCAGTACCAATTAATTTTCATAAGTAAAGATCAGGGAGTACTAGTTTACATGAAGTAAGATTGTTGATCGCCCTGTTGTTTGTCTAAATCTTTATGTTTTAAATCTTTATTTTTATTTCCTTAAATCTTCATTCGTAAAATAATTTGTAATCAAAAAGTTGTTTGGGTGCGTCTTAAACCATTCAAAAATAATACTTTTAAGAAAAAATTTTTTTTTAATTGAATGATATGATAAAAATAAAATGATTACATAATTAGCTGATTTTCTGAAACATATTTTAATGTTTAATTTTAAGTTTTTGTTGTTGGATAAAATAAGACATATAAAGATACTTTGTGGGTTACGTATAATTTTACAGTAATAAATTAAGTTCTTCTAAATTCAAAAACTCATTTTAACGCATTTCCTTTAAAGTTTTCCAAGACTTTGACATTAGCAACAACATAACATAACATAAGCAACAACTTTTCCTCCATAATACTAATTTTTATTAGTAAATAAATTCTAAGAGTTATTCAAAATTATGAAATGAACTCCAACTTGATATTACATTAGTTTTAAAAATTAAAAAATGAGTTTTAGAATAAAATTTACTTTTTTTTATTATTTTCTAGTTTAAGTAAAAAAAAATTTTTTTCCCTACATTAATGCATATACTTTCCACTTTTTTAAAGGTATCTTAGAAGTGTTTTGAAAAATGACTAAAAACATCAAACTTAAAATAATTTAGAAATCAACATTCAAATCTTTAGGCAAATAGGTACATGTTTAAAATAGGCACTATATATTTTAATTTATAAAGGTAATAAGAACCGAAATAAATGTTCATTGATTTCGTGACATTTATTTTTCTCATAATTGTTGCAATTTATCCTCATAATTTTTAAATTCAAAGAAACAGCTTATAAGAATATCTTAACTGATTGTATCTAAATAATTATTTATAAACCGATATAACAGTGGATAGCTGCTTTATCTAAAAAATAATTTGTTAATTAAGAAATAATATTATTAAATGTTATATAATATCATGTTTTCATAAATCAAATGATTTTTAAAGCAAAAACATTATTATTATTTTTTAAGATAAACTTCGTTACGATATTGCTTTGTGGTCCAGCATCTCTTACGCTCATTTTTATATTGCTTTTAATTTAATCAAAATGTATTAAGTGAATAAATAAAATTATCAGGATCTCCCTGATGACTGAACATCTTTGAAATTAATTACTTATTCTTTTGCTTTTAATTATTAAATTTTTTTTCCTTTAGAGAAAATTGTATTAATTGGAAGATATATAATTATTTGCCATTTGGTAAACTTTAAAAAAAAAGAATTTAAGCTAGATTTTTAAAAAAAAAAATTAGAGAAAAAAAGACATATTGAAGCTTTTACAGAATTAATAAAATAAGGTTTACAATTTCAACGTTGCTAGATCAAACAAATTTGCCTTGCTTTTTTTTTTTTCTTTTTCATTTTATGCTTTTAACACTAGAAAGACTGAAATACCTATATTCCCCAAAAGCAGTCAAAATGACTGCATTATGAAAGAATAAATAATGTATAAAGAAATTTGTTTAAAATTAATTTTTAATATTTTTAATATTATTTTCAGTTATATAACAAGTTATTAGAAAATATTAATAATTAAAAAATTATATGTTGTACAAAAAGTCACAAAATTCTAAGAAATTGTGTCATCATTATATTCCTTGAATTCCTTGGGCAATCGAGTGTTAACTTTCATTCTATGAGATCTGTATTTGTGTACCAAAATAATGAAACATCTCTCTGAGTTATATTTTATTTTGAAAATTAAAATATTTCATTGTTTGATGGTATTTATTTATGGGTATAACAAATCAAACTGATTTGTTCCCCAAAATTTTAATGAGATTCTCTTTATATTTTCTAAAAAGTAAAGATAATTTGCAATGAGTTTGGTTTTTGAAGTCTTTGCCACTATTTAGCCCCAGAATTTTCACTATTCCACTATTTTCATTTTATGTGAGCTGTATTTGTGTACTAAAGTAATGAAACATCTCTCTGAGTTATACCTTATTTTGAAAATTAAAATATTTCATTGTTTGATGGTAGTATTTATTTTTACGTATAACAAATCACACTGATTTGTTCCCCAATATTTTAACGAGATTTTCTTTTTCTTTTCCAAAAAGTAAATATAATTTCCAATGAGTTTGGTTTTTGAAGTATTTACCACTGTTTAGCCCTAGAATTTTGTCGCCAATGAACAATATGTAATTTAAAAATGAATAACTACTTGATTGAAAGGAAAAGCCAGAAGACAAAGAATGTCGATAAACCAAAAGAAGATGATGCGTCCAGATGTATCCGTAATTCGTTCCTCTCTCAATAGGGTTGTGGTATGTCGTTATTAACACAACCTCCTTGAGTGAGGGACGATAATGGTACGAATCTTCAAATGGTCAACCTCCTACGTCATGACCGTCTGAGGATCATCGCACCTTTTTCGAAGAAAATATTTTACAGCTACATCAAGAAACACCTGGTTAGTTATTGGCAAGTAATTGTAAATTATTGCAAAATGTGTAAATGCGAATGAGTTAAGGCAAGCTTCATCATCTAATTTTGTTTAGACTCGTTCTCTCTTAAGGATGATCTTGACAATGGACTTATAATTTACAATAAGGAGTTTCTGCTTTTTCCTCGCCAACAATAAAAACTGATTTTTCAATTTTTTTCCGAATCGTTTCGTAATCTATAATGTAGCCCGTTCAATGAATGCATATCTATTTAAGTTTAGCTTTGTTCGAATGGGAGAAATCTTTTTTAAAATTTAGTACTGATATCTACACAATATAATATAATTTTTGTTTCGACTAATACACGAATAATCGTTTTATATAACCCAGATAGAATGGGTATTATTTTACTGTCATCGCCAATGTAGTAATATTATACAATTTATGCTTCCTTGATCTTAGGCAGACGACCCTCGCCCAAACAAGTTTCCCTCTTTGTTATTTTGTCTTGTAAATAATTTTGTATAATAACCATTGTAATTATTCATGTGCTTAATAGAATCAAACTAAAAAGTAATCTATACGTTTTTTCTGCATATTAAATCTTATTTAATTCTTACAATTAATTCACACTCTCCTTATGTCTAGTTCAAGTATTCAATTCTTTATAAAATACTTTTTTTTTCATCCACTCAAGTTCAAATAAATTTTTTTTTTTTTGAGTTTGTGGTGGATGACATTTTATGTTCATACAATTTTTAAAAATATTAATTCCTTAATTAAGAAATGGAAAGAGCGAAAAACGAAATGAAATTTTCTGATTGGTTAAGCTTCAGTCATTGTTTTAAATTTTACTATAAGCGATTCAGTTTTCACATATTTTAACAATAACGTCAGTGATAATTTCTCTTATAGCTCTATTAAAAAAAAAAAAAAAAAAAAAAAAAAAAAAAAAAAAAAANAAAAAAAAAAAAAAAAAACACTTTATCACGCACATTTAAATATTTAATTATTTTATATTCGTTGTGTGAGATAAATTCAATAAAGAACATACGCGGTAGTACGTGTGGTCCACGTCACCAAATTTATACTTTTATAGTTGTCTGTGATAGAGCCCCTGAATTAGACAGGCCGATTCATCATCTATTTTTGGAGCAAAGAGCTAACATAAGCACAATACTAACATAACGTTAACTTGCGAACTTGTTTGCTCCAATATTGCTTGATAGGTCAGCTCTGATAGTATCATTAATTAAATTTAATTAATTGATTTCAGTTTTACATGGAAGAAAATTTTTTAATCATTTAATAAAAAGCAACTAAAATAAAATTTTGCTTTGTTAACCAAAGTAGGAATTGACTTTAATTTTTTTTTTTTTTTTTTGATATTACTTGTTTTTACTGATATTGCTGACCGCTATGATTTTATTTTTATTTGTTGTACTTTATTGACATGGAAAAGGTCTCTCATGCAGCTCATTTTAACTTTGTATTTATTTTATGACTTGGTGAAAGTATGTGAACACTAAGGAGGAAGAAAGTCTTATGTTCATTTTTTCACAAAAATGACTATCTGAGCCGCTGTGGCTCAGGGGATACAGCGTTCGCTTCCTAATAGGTTAACCCAGGTTCAAATACCAGAGGTGGCTGGTTGATACGAATTCTTCTCCCGGCTAGCATTGACCACAGTGCTGACGTAAAATATCTTAAGTGGTAGACGAATCATGTTTTATAATCCCTTGCTAACCATGAGATTGTTTTCGTGGTTCTCCTCTCCATGTACTGCAAATGTGGATTAGTTCTTCCACGGAGGCTAGCTTGTCCCAATGGATTCAGGAATTCCATTGTCTTCTGGGTTGAGTTCAAAATTACAAGGCTATGGAGTTGATCATTGATAGTCATTAACTCAGACTTCAAGTTCAAGACTTCAGACAGCTGTTTAACACTGATTATAAAATAAAATATGAAAAATAACGATCGATCGCCATCTGTTGCATTTTGAGCATTACTAAGTGCATATATATCGGGAAATATAACTTGCGTATATTACCAATCAATAACGTTACAAATCAATTCTCTCCGAGTATTACACTGTGAAGATGGGCCGTACTGCGAAAAAAACACATCAGCTTTCCTCCAAATCAGATTTTATGGACATAAACAGTTCTTCCCCCGGAGGTTTTCATATATATAAAAAAAGTGGAAAAGCAGTGACTCACAATTTTATTTTGTATGACATATAGCGAAGCGATAAAATCATAATCAACAGTTCTTCCCCCGTGGTTTTCATATCTGAAAAAAATGGAAAAGCAGTGACCCGCAATTTTATTTTGTATGACTTAGAGCGAAGTGATAAAATCATAATCAAAATCATATGTTTATAAAGAAATTTTATTTAAAAAATTATATTTATTTAAATTTCGAATGTGCCGTATAGGGCAGAAATACCTTATGTGACTGTACTGTGCCCAGTTTGTTCAAGGTAAAAAAAAAAAAAAAAAAAAAAAAAAAAAAAAAAAAAANAAAAAAAAAAAAAAATGAAATTACAACAACTTGCTATTTATCTGGTGAAAAAAATAAACCCTTTTAGGGGTTCAAAAGTTGATTAAATATGACGAGAATCATGCAGTGATAAGAGCGCGAAAACTTTGTTTTACCTTAAAAATAAATCAATGAATCAGGTATGAAGTCAAAACTCGCAGTATTATTAAACAGTAGTTTATTATTTGTCTTATTTTGTATTTTTACACTATGTTCATTACATTTAGTGTCAAGAGCAGTATTAGCTCGGCCGACTTACAGATGGTGCGATCACAACTACGAAAAGCGTTTGACGTCTGGAGCGCTGCATCTTCTCTTACTTTCATTGAAGTGGAAGAACCTACTGCAGACATAATAGTTTCTTTCTTGAGGGGATCACATGGAGATGGTTATCCATTTGATGGTGAGGGATCTATCCTTGCTCACGCATTTTTTCCAGGTGAAGGAATCGGAGGAGATGCTCATTTTGATGCTGAGGAAAAGTGGCTACCCACCCAACCAGACGATGAAGATGAAGGTTCGTGTAACTAATTTCTGTCATCATGCAACAGAAGTTGCCATTTGCTTAATTGTTTTCTTCGTTTAGGTGTAAATCTGTTTGCTGTGGCAGCTCATGAGATTGGACATTCCTTGGGATTATCTCACTCATCTACGCCAGGTTCCTTGATGTTTCCTTACTATCAAGTGATGGGCGAACAATTTACCCTGCCAAAAGATGACGCCGATGGAATTCGGCATCTTTACGGTACGGGTTCATCTTGTAAATTATGCAAAAATAAATATACTGTGATACTTGAAAAAGTTTTTTTTTCTCTATTCGTTTATGATAACACATTTATTATTGTAGGTCGGAAAAGCTCCTTTAAACAGCCAACTATGCCCACCTTACCAACAACTACAGAAACTTCTACAACATCAGAGGCAGGAAAATTCCTACCAATGACTACGTCAAAACCCCGAAAAGTACCTGCTGAAGCCAATCCTAAAGCAATAGATGTTTGCAATACATCGATTGATGCTATATCGGTGATTCGAAGAGAAGTGTTTGTTTTTAAAGGCAAAGTAAGATTCATTAGACTAACTGTTAATACCTACATTTGAGCCTCGATTATCTGAGATAATTCGAGTCGGTCCTCCTTCAAATAATCGAAATATTCGTTTTTTTTAATAGTGTTTTATAATATTGAAATTAAATTTTAGTATGATATTTTAAAGCTCCTTTTTTTCAATATTTCATTTTAAAATTTACTTGCTCCATATCCTCATATTACGATAATCCTTCGCTCTTTTCTGAGTAAGCCAATTGTTCAATGCAACTTGCATTTCTGAACCGTTTTCATGTTCACTGGTTTTGTAAGTTGATTTATATTGCTTTGAACCGATTTCATTCACCCTATGATATTGTATCTTTTTCTAGCACAAATAATGTAATATGCTATGTTTCCTTTTAGTAAGAGTGGAAACTTTTCTGCAGTAGTAAAAATTAAAAGACAGGTGAAAGAAAATGGCAATTTTTTAGATTTCTTTAGCAAAACCGAAACAAACAAATTCAAATAAAAGAACTTTAAAATGATCCTTTCTATATACCATGCGATACAAAAGATGTATTTACAAAAGTCTTTTTTCTTCTTTTTTTTGAGGTCTTAATTAAAATTAAGAAGAAAACCAAACATGCAAAGAGGAAAATCAGAGTTGTATTTGGATAAAAGAAGTTTGGGTCGTCGCGATTCTATTGCAAATATTTATGTATTTTTCATTACAGTGTCATATGCTTGATCATTATGGACTGCTTTCTTTACCTTGATCATTACAGACTGCTTCTCATAAATGTAGAACTGTTAGATGTTACGCATCACTGGGGGAGGGGCAAATTCAGATTGGTAATCCTAAAAGAATGTGATATGTCTTGCAAGATCCGTGAATGGATGGATAACCCCAAAGGAGCTTGAGTGATACTGGTGCAGGTTTCTCTGTTACAGGCACTTTCCGTTACAGATAAAACTTCGCATTAGTCAGGTGAAAGGAGTGAGTGCAAAAACTGGCATCAAATTTAAATAAAGCAACAAATAAACATCCCGTTTTGTTACAAACTGTGTAAACGGTCTCATCAGAAACGCCTGCAATGGTAATGTAGGTGTACAGAATATATGAAAGAGAAAGGAAGTACGTTGACGGCAGGTTTTAAACATTTTCTGTCAAAGAATCACATGAATGATGAACCACTTTCAGTTCGACACTCAGCAAATATGACACGATTTCAATAACGCGTGCGAATGATGCTGTTGCGAAATTGTCGAAATATATCAGAGAAATAAGGAATGACAGATAATTCACCATGATTTGCTTCCCTTATGTGCCACGCTTTGAAGACGTGCGACGTTTGTGCACCGATCGACGCCTAAAAAGTTCTATTTTATTTCGGTAGTTTTATGGATATGTTTAGTGGCTCCTTGATTTTTTATTACAAATTAGGTGAATACAGGTAACTTTATGTGTAGAGAAAACTTTCAACCATTTTTTTTTAAAAAATTTTAATGCTTCTATTCACTACTTTTTTTTTAAAACGCATCTTACCTGTATGTTGCACAATAAAAAAGATTAACCAACTTAACATGATAATCGTAAGAATAGTGCTAAGTTTTTACCTGTACAGATAGGGCCAGAATTACATAATTAGACCTTGATCTAGAAAGCGATAAGTAACACTGCCTTTGTGATAGCATTGAAGTCACTGCATATTTCTAGATCTCTTTGTAAAATTGGATTAATTGATTTGTTTATTTAAAGATTAAGAAATATAAATTTATGAAATAAAGGACATTTAAAAGCTAGGAAATAAATAATGTCTATAACGGCATAATAGTCTTTTAGATATCACAGAAAATAATATAGTATAGGGTTATTCAATAAGTTATTTAATGTCAGACTCTCTTAAAATTATGTTCAGAAATGGAATTAAATTTTTTTGTATTTTTATCATCATAACTATTTTACATTAAACTAATATTTCTTAGTTAATTCTATTTTGCTTTTCAAATTTTTTTATAAGAATTAAAGAGAGACCGGGAAATTTCCTGAGCTAAGGTAACCACCTCACCGATATATGAACGTGGCAGGAGTCCTATTTTTTCGGAGGGAAGGGGACATACGGAATCCAAATTCCAGAACAAATTTCTTAAATCTCCTAAATATCTGCAAAAAGGTTAATTGTTTTGATCTCTTTTCTAGTATTTAATACTCTGATGAATTTAAATAGAAGATGATTTATGAATATTTTCATTATTTGTCTGAAATATTGAGCGGGATTTATAGAGATTTCTAATTATTGAAGGGGCTTATACTCACTGTCCCCCCCCCCACCAAAGATGCCCATGAGCCAATAGATTAAAAAGAATTATAAACCGTTATTGAAATGCATGAATTTTACTTAAATATATTTCTCTTGTTAAGTTATGTATTGTGATATAAAATATAAAACTTTTTTGAAAAATTATTTCAGCACTTTTGGCGACTAGACATGAATAAAACTTTGAGAAGTGGTTATCCTGTGGCAATTGATCGTTTTTGGCATGACCTTCCAGCAGATATACAGCAGGTAGATGCATTGTATGAAAGACCCGGTGATACAAAAATAGTATTTTTCTCTGGTGAGTTTAATATTATTTCTTAAGAGAAACATTGTGATTTTCAAAAAGAAAAAAAAATTTTTTTTTTCTTAACACGTTGAATGATGCTATGGGGGTCACCGGTGACCGGCATTGAGTTTGTTCGTAGCGCCACAGGGGTGACCGGCTAAGCCAAGGTTATTAGAAACACATAATTTGAGTAAATTTTTAATGCTCTCAATCTTTTTATATTATCGTTACTTAAATGGTTTGAAGAAATTAATGCAATACATACTGAGAAAATCATTTTGCACAAACTGGCAAGCCATGTAAAATTAGCGTAGCATTCAACAGGTTAAGTAAATTTATACATTGCATCCAAACTTGGTGAATAAACTGAAATCGTTTGTGAAGACGTATAAAATTTAGAAAGAGAAAAATCTTAATTACAAATTTGATTTAGAATTACCCGATAAATATAAATGGTGCGTAGCATTTACACTTCATATAAAGTTATTTCAGTTTTTGAAAATATGAAAATATTTCAGTTTTCAAAAATTTCTTTTGAAACTTTCTTTGAAAAATATGTTAAAAATAGCTTCCAAAGTTTGCATTTCTATATTTCAACAACGTAATTAAAATTTTCAGGCGCATGACATAAATAAAATCGTTTGCTTTAAAAATCCCGTTACTTGAATTAGTTTAATTTTTTAAAATTAAAAATGGTATTTATCAAGTTACTAACTGGGTAATCAACAACTTTACAGCAATATACACAAAATGGAAAGAAAGTGAACACTCTGAATAATTTTTGAACTAATGATCAGATTTTCACGTTCTAACCTTAAATATGCAAATTAATTTACCTCTATGCAAATTAATCTATCGCTACCTCCATATTTTGAGATTTATGTTTATTTAGAGAAAGTACTTTTTTGTGTCAAATTTCGAAACTTATGGCCTTATATTCGGCACTGAATAATTAACATATTTAAGATCAGGTCCTCAAAACATTAAGTATGTGAAAACAGGGTGCGTAGCGTTTTTAAATAGTGCTTATTTTTTATTTACGTTTTTTAAAAGCCCTTAAAGGTGCTTTTTTTATTCGGGGTCTGTAAAAAGTGCTTAATTTTCTATCTTTTAATAGTAGATTTTTTCTTTGCCATATCGATTGTCGTTCTAAATTACAAAAAATGCATGATTTTCATAATTTTCTGTGCAATATTTATCAGAAACTAGTTATTTTATCATGATTATGTAAAGTTTTTGAATTTTATTGATTTTATGTTTATAAATTAAGAAATTTAAATGATAGAAAAAAATAATTTTTATTACTGCTCAAATCGTAATCGTTTCTTTTTTTTTTTTTTTTTTTTTTTTTTTTNTTTTTTTTTTTTTTTTTTTTGGAAAATGCATAAAAATATTTTTGAGTGCTTAAATAGTACTTAAGGTGCTTGTTTTTTGTTGAAAAATCTGGCTACTCACCCTGTTATAATTTGAATTTTTTTAAATTCCACAACTCTAGTTTTGAATTTATAAAAAAATATATCTTTTTATCAAGAATATAATTACAACAACAATGATTTTAATATTTTTTTTCTTCACTATTCAAAATTAGGAATTAAGAATATAATGAAACATAATAAAAATTTGTTTATCCAAGTCCAGTTAATCAACTGAAAATTAAAAATTGTACAGTCAGTTTAAATTTGTAGTTAATTATAATATGTATTTTATATACCTATATTTTATTATGAATATTCCCTCACATTCCTTGCATTCGGGTTTTTTTCTGTGTGATAATTTGCATGTTAATTGTACTGTATCATAATTTTTTCTTGTTCTGCCATAAAGCAAAGGCAAAAATTTCATTGCTGATGATAGTCCGCAAAAATGCTACCGGCTCGTTAATTACTCATTGACAATCAATCTTTACTATCATTTTCAAAATCTTCTTGTTGATATACATAAAAAACTGTGTCATAAGTTTGGGAATCTCTATTTTTGAAGTGTGCACATGTAATCCATAGTTTTGAATTTTCTATTTCGTGTGTTTAATGCGACAATGCCTAATTAGTTAAAAATTAAAAAGAAAGTTCTCATCGAATGAACAAGCCATGATCTTTCCTTTAAAAAAAAAGTAGAATAAAATAAAATAAAATAAATTACAAGGAATTATAGGAGTCGCCAGGAACATATTTCTAATTATATGTTTGTATACTGGATTATATATTTCAAATATCAAGTTAGGTCACTGGTCCTAAGGACCAGTAACTAGGTGACATTACTAGACTAGTACACATTTTCCCTGGTCTCTTTGGGCGTGTCTTAAGATTTTTCTTTAAGTGAAATGAGAAAATACAATACAGAGAATATGTAAAGTTTTTTTTTATTTCCAATGAGTTGCACAATCGGTCTTGCCGATAAGCAGACCTAATGCGTTCTCCACAGGTGGTATCCACTCTTTCAGGACTACCACAATGGGTGAGATACCGTTGGTCATGTTAATTTAGATGTCTAGTTTCTGCCACACTAGATGGCAGCACCGAGACTCTATTTGGATGCTAAAGTGCACTAGGAATTTAATTATTAGAAATGCTCACCAGGCTTCACCAGATCATTTGCTATCCTGTATGGGACTGGAGAAAAAATTTATTTTGGAGGATCCGCAGATAGTGTTTGATTTTCGGTAGGTGAACGGTCTCCTGGACTTGGTCTAGCCTTGTTCTGGGCCAAGAGGAATAAGTACCACCACAGGAATTTAATTTTGCCGGAAATGCCAAGAGCCAATAAGGCATTCCAGGGATCTTTTACATGCCGCATACGACATGGCTGCTGAGGATTTTCTGCATCCCGAAAATCCGGTGTCTGGGACGGGGATCGAACCCGCAGAATGAAATACACTATTTTGTATAAAAACAACAAACTGTAAATAATAAAACCAAAAGAGCATACCATTAATTGTTGGTCCGAAAGACCACTGATAATTATTTTATGGTAGTCACTGACTAAAGGACCATCGCTAATTTCGAATCCTGGTTATTCTTATAATTAATAAATAACATAATTTTTAATCATTACATTATTACTAAAAACTAATTGCGTGAAGTTATGACTCAGTGCATTGTTATCATATTTTAAATGCAAAAGATATAATTGCTTGGCTGTTAAGAATCTTGTAGTAAGCACAAAAATCAATTCATTAGATCGAAAATCAGAGTGTTCACTTTTTCATTTTGCGCACTGTGCATTATTTCCCGGCTGTTTTAATTAATTGCCATAAAGCGACATATTTTTTCATGGGACAAAAAGAATAATGTTTTATAAATAATTACTCCAATTTATTATATTGCATAATTTAGACAAAACTCAATTTCATTCGTTTTATATTCTCTTTATAGGTAAACTTTATTGGCTGTTTCAGGCAAACCGTTTAGAGCCTGGTTATCCCAAACCATTAACAGATCTCGGTTTGCCACCCGATTTAGAAAGAATCGATGCAGCTATTGTATGGGGGCACAATGGCAAAACATATCTTTTCAGTGGGAAAGAATATTGGAAACTAGATGAATCTGAAGGAAGAGTTGAACTTGATTATCCAAGAAAAATATCAGCTTGGAGAGGTGTTCCACAAAATGTTGATGCAGCCTTTCAATGGATTGATGGTAATATGGATTCCATATGTTCACCAGTCCTGCACGACCAATTTAAAGCTTTGTTGCATGTTAAAAGAGCTGTTGATGTATAAAAGATAGATATCGCCGCAATTTATGAAAAAGTTTTTAGACGCAATTTTTGATACATTTTATGCAACAAATTTGTACTTAATACTGAATAAATAAATTTGCCATCTTAATAATAATTAAGACAAAAACTATTACTAATAGTTACCGCAATGCATTGATCAAAATCAATCACGGTAATAAAAATAATTTTCAAACTAGTATAAATTGATATTTAGTATAACTGATTAAATTTAAATTAATTGAGAAACCAACATGATAATAGTCTACGACGAATCACGTAATCACGATAAGAAAAAAAAATTGCAATTTATTTCAAGCATTAATAAAAGAAAAGGTAAAAAAATTAAAATATCATCAACATTAACATTCTTAACCAATGCACTTAAGCATTATAAAAGCAAATTTTATCGCAAAAAAATAATAAAATATTCTAATTTCAGAATTACGTTGCTTAGAACAGAAAGTTTTTAGAGTTTCTAATATAATTTTACCAATACTGATCAACTCATAATAGTTTCAAATCAATGCATGGAAAATTTGTATTGACTGTTACATTAAAAAAAAGTATTAATTAGTTGATATCCTCTCATACCAATATATATTTCTAATTAAGTTCAATATTTTCTTAATCAAATTTTAAAATATGGTATTAATGATCTATGAATGAAAACACAGTGAATATTATAGGGCAAAACTAAGACATTATACTAATGGCCAGTTGTAGTATTTTTAACAATGACCACTTTTTAAAACATGTGGCCACTTTCTCAAATATTTAAAATTTTAAACGATTAAAAAAATTTTGATATTAAAGATGTGAGGCATTTCTTTTGAAGTATTTCTTAAAATATGGTAAACATTTCAAGGTTCATTTCTAGAATGAAAAAAAGAAAAAGATCTAACAAGAAGTACATTAATTTTTGAAGTGATACAAAATTCCTTATTTATAAAAATTAAATAAAATGCATACAGGTTACATTTTTGACGAAAAAGTGGCAATCAGACGGCACTAAGTAGACTATTTTTCAATCGCCATTTGTTGTAATATTTAGTCACCTTTGGGCGACCATACTTGCGAACCTCAGAAATTCAAATAGCCCGAGACTTTTTGTGCCTACAGCATAATATAACGATCAATACAATAAAAAGATTTTTTTACCCCTAAAAAGAAAAGTTATTCTACTGTTTTAAATCAGATTGAGTGACTGATTTAGCATTTTTTTTTAAAACACTACATAAAAACTTTTCTGAAATACTTTCTAACTTGCTTTCCCAGTCAACCAATTTTTTCAAGTTTGTTTTCACAAAGAACAGAATTAAAGCTGGCTTTTTGTTACATAGCTGAAAATTCTCTTACAAGTCACATTACTGTGAGGAATGGTTAATACCACCAACTCTTAACATGACAATTTTATGATGAAAGGGTAAGGCAACAATGCGGTTATTATTGTTTCTAATAACACTTGGACAAGCCAAGTTCACCAACCATTGGCCTTTTGAGAATTCAGTCAAGGTGCGTCTTTCATTTGACAAAAGAGGACCGCCAGGGTGAAAGTATGTCTTAGCTCCAAACCCCACGGATAGATGGCAGCACCACTCATTCGAGATGCCACTTCCACGATTTTGGCATAGATCTGAAGGAAAAATATTTTCCAGTTCTATGTATCCATGGAACTGATCAGCAACCAGCCACAGGACTTTCCATTCCACAGATTTTATAAGCATGAACTCGGTGAATCTTAGAGAAGTCGAAGACCGAACCCCAGTTCCCTCTGGACCGAAGTCTGATTTCCGAACCACAGAGCTATTATGACCAGACAATGCAGTTTTGTACTTAAATTAGGAAAAGACGATTTGATTTTGAGGATTATGCATTCCAATGCATAATATCCATGATTTTTCAGCCTTTGTCCATTAAAAATCATGACTTTCTATGACAAATTTCTACAATAGTCAAAATTCATGACTTACCAAGAGCGCAGATACTCAGTTAGCTAAAAAAAAAAATTTCTTACAGCAATGGTCATCCCGCATTCTGGCCAGGTGACCAACCGATTTAGTTTCTGTTTTTGATAAATTTAACAACACCAAGAAATCTATAGACCGCATAGAGCTCTAAATTAGATCTTTTTTTCCATGATCCCACTAATTGTATTTGCCTCTATTTATGATTAAACTACAGACAAAACAACTGCTTCAAAAAATTTTTAATGTTATTTTTTAAATGCTCAAATAAATTTTTATTTCAGGAAGTACTTATTTTTTCAAAGATCTCAAGTATTGGAAATTCATAGATGCTAAAATGAGAGTTGATAATAAAGGGCCATTTGAAGTAGGAAGTAATTGGTTCAAATGCTCCAAAACAAGTGTTGAAATGACTGAACCAATAACTACGCAAAGAGCTGTCTTAGCTGAAGCAGATACTGTGAATCAGAGTGCAGCATTTCATCAAACTTATTTATGTTACATTATAATATTGACTTGTTTGTTGATTAGAATAAATAGTGAAATATAACATTAAGTTAATCTACATGGAATATTTTTACAGTTTTGAGAAGTGGTGTTAGTGCACATATTTTGTTCAATAATTTGCCATCTTTTATTTAATTTTATAATGTCAGAGCTATTGTTACTACATATCATATTTAATCTTATATATTCGAATTTTGCCATGATTCATGTGAACAACTTCTTACATTTTTATTCTATTTATAACCAGCTTATAGCTAGCTCTGCTCTTGTTTACTTTTTTGTAACATTTTATAAAATAAAAATAAATTTCACAATGCTTTGCATTTTGCAATTATTTTAGATGATTAAGTTTTGATACAAAATCAAGTTAAATAATTTATAAATTTTTTTTTAAACTTTTAAACAGAGATTACTTAATAGCATATTTTACAGAAAAAAATTTAATAGAATAGTAATAGGAAAATGGAGAATTTACAGAAAAAAAAGTGAGATTAATTTGTGATAAACCATGTTTTTATCCTTCAAAAAAAGCAGTTTATAATTAACAAAAATCTAGTCCTACTAGGGACAGAGATGCTTACGCATATTGTAGGATTAGGTTTCAACATTATAAGAATTTCACATTCACCGTATGTCTACATTTAATTTTTTTTAAGGAAAAAAAAGAATTAATGGAACTTAAATAGAAAAATAATCTGTTAAAAGGAATGACACATAAGAAAAAAAACGAATTTTTTACAAGTTAACGAGACAAATTCATTTTCAAATCACCACAAAATGAACTATATAAAAAGGTTGTGTGAATAAAATAGATACTATACATTTTAATTTTTTTTTCAACAGAGTTTATATTGCTAAATGCAGTTAAGATCTACATTCAGACTATTTAAACAGCAGTAGATAGGAAATTTAGTTAAATTTAAAAACCTTTTGCTCAAAAGAAAAAAAATAATAAACTTTTAGGTGGAGACATTTTAATTTTTTAAAAATGCCTCAACTCCTTGCATTTGAAAACCTACTACTTCTATTAAATTAACAAAGTAAAATCACACAGGAAAAGTTGTTTTTGAAACAAATCCTTTTATGCTTCAATTTAACAACGGTACGTAAGAAGCCTCAATTCAAAATTTAATTACTTGATTTAAAATTTTATACAGATTATTTTAGGTAGTGTCACTCTCCGATTTTGTTACTTTTCAGCTCATAGTGAATTAAGATCTAGATATAGGCAAAAGAGAAACAATCTTTTGAATGCAAATTATTATTAACTTTCATAAATTATAGACAAACTTCAATTGAAATTGAAGATCAATTGACAGCTTATCGTTACTTAAATGTTCACGATAGGTATTTTTCTTTGTTTTGGCGAAAAAATACAATTTTTAATATCTTTTCTTTTTGATGTGACAAAATCTAATTTATCCATACCATGTAAGAAAAATAGCTTCAAAATTAAATTTTATTTTTAAAAAAAGCTGAAATAATATTGCCACTAGGTTAAAAAATATTGAAAACTTCATAACTCAAATTATCTTTATATTCACTTTGAAACACAGTGTACATTGCAGACAAAAAAAAAAGTTATTGAAAGACTCCATTTTTCATATCAAATTACCTATAAGCAAAAGAAAATTGAAAAAACTTGCTCACTTTTTAATTTAGTCATGAATATTTTTATTTACATAGCAAAACATCTATAAACTTTTCTAAAAAAAATGCACAATATTTGAGGTATTCCCCCTTACAGTCATGACTTATAAGTAAAAATAATAATTACATCGGCAATAAATTTAAATAATATAAATTAACGCTTTCAAAAGTCAGACAAAAATTTTCAACAGATCTTAAAGAAACAGCATTGTAATCAATGTATAATGTTTCACAATTAAAACAATGAATAACTTTTATATATATAAATTACCTCACTGCACATTTTTAGGAGTATAAAAACATTTTACAGGACAGAACAAATCATGCAGCACTAGTATTTTGATACATTGAAATTAAATCTTGAAGTATTTTGCTGCATATTATTAACAGTATAAAAACATTTTACAAGAAAAAAATTGTGGAATTAATATAACTGTGTGGAATTAATATTTTAATACATTAAAATAAAATACAAAAAAAAAGTTTGAAAATATAATTTATCAGATTTTTTTAATGCATATATGAATTTCTTTACATTTGATAGCATTCAAACATTTTGCAAGCCAAAAAAAAAAATTTTTTTATATTAATACAACATAAAAAAAGAAAAAACTTCGGGGGAAAAATTATATGAATTTCGAAGTAATTCCCTATAAATTCAGGAATATATATGTATATATAAATTTTTTACAAAACTGTAGTAATAATTTAAGTGAAAGGCACAGTTGTGGCCATTGTTTTTCGTCTATTTTTAAACAATGCCTACAAGTTTAAATTAATCATAATAGTAAAAAGAACATTACCAAAAATGTTAAAAATTTTCCTAATATAGAAGTATTGAATTAAATAAATTAAAAATAAGTCCCCCCATCACTATAGTAGTTATCATTTAAACATTTTTAATACAAATAAATACCTAATAATATACATGGGTATCAACATTTACTTAATTTTCACAGTCAATATTTTCTACACATATTCATATATCAATGAGATATACACACTTTGCTAAGATGAAATTTATCAGCATAAAATTCTACCCAATGGTATTTTTGTTACAAGTAAAACTTTAAATAAGTAATTTTATAACTTTTCCATCCATATTTATAATTGACAGGTTTTTTGGCCACTACTTAGAGTGTATTTGCAGTGAATATTTCTGAATTGCTTCTTACTGTGTTAATGCATAAAAGCATTTAAATGCACATGTTGATTTTTATAAACCAATTATTTTAAGATTCAGACACAATGATGCAACAATGAATGAGAAAAGAAATTTATAAAAGTATGATATAATGAAACATTTAACAAATAAATACATGTGTAAACACTGAAAATATTCCAAACGATGCATTATACACAGAATAATCCACCAACAACATTCTGAATTTTAAAACTTAACTCGTAAGTTTCAAATCCATACGATAAAAAAAAAGAGATAAAAATAAAGAATCACTGCCACTCGGTATAAAAAAGAATAGCGCCTAGGTATATAATCCTTACACAATCCGGAATATTTAGGCTAAGTACAAACGATGGAAATCATTAGCACCAAAGTTGGCATTGCATTTTGGACACTTTCGCTGCCTTGTTTCATAACGAGTCTTTAAACAATCAAAGCAAAACACATGGAAGCATTTAGTCAAAACTGCATCTTTCCTTTTTACTTTACAAGATGGGCAAGTCAATTGCTCCTACAAATAAGAGTTTTAAAGAATGAAAAAGAATTAATTTTGGATAGAACATTTTAATTATACACCAATATACCATTTTGTGAATATATTAGAAATTATCGAAAATTTGTCATTTTAACAAATCAAAGTCAAATTTTTTTTTTCTTAGTGTGAAAAAAACAAAACAAAGGCCGTGAGCAGGAAAAACATTCATTTTTCACTTTAGTAGTTATATAAGTTGTACAACTAAACTTAATACATATATCTCAAACTTAATACATATATTTTATATCTCCACTATAACATACTGGGATAAATGTTAAATTTTGATGTCGGTAAATCTATGGTATGCCTTCTACGCTATAGATTATCGAATTGAGACTTGATACAATATTATTCAAAAAAACAATTAAGATTTATTGTAACAGAAGAATCAGTTTTGACTATTTTGTAACAATAAAATGCCTCTGTTTTTACTGCTTATTCAGTTTTATGAATAAAAAAAAAGTAAATTCAAATTATTTAATACTTGATGCTCCATCACTTAAATAAAATTATAAGTATAGAGTGTTTATATAAAAAAGTGAGAATTTTAATACAATATACTTAACTCAAAGATGTCAAAAGTTTTATTACCTTACATTTAAAACTTTAATTAATTATAAAAATTTAAAACCAGTTTAAAACATGACATACATGTAATAAAAGATAGAACTCCTTACTCTAACTATAAAACATTATAATTAAATTGAAAGCTTTAATTGTAATGAATCACATAAAAATATCTTAACATTGAAATATAAATGCATTTTCATAAGTAAAACTAAACACAAAACTTATTTCCATTAATAACAGTATTAAACTAAAAAAATAAATACTATGAAAGTTTTAATTAAATGTTATAAATGATTTCTTAAAAAAAGTCAATTTTAGCAATTAACATTTTATTACAGGACTTGTAGAGGATCAAAAAAAAAAAAAAAAAAAAAAAAAAAAAAAAAACAACATTGTTAAATCAATAATAACCAAACTTCTTTTAAAAAGAGTAAATAACAAACTTAAAAAAAAAGCATAATTTGCTCTATGTATGTACATTTGAGGCAGATTTTATCACAAGAGAATAATAAAATATATTATTCTTAATTTATATTTATAAAATATATTATAATTAATTTTGTCCAGAACAGAAAGTTTTAACAATTTCTAGTATAATTTTATTAATGGAGCACTAAACAACTCATAATAGTTGAAAGATCAATGAACAAAATTTTTTTATAGTATTGTTGCGTAAAAAAAATAACTATCCAGTAATCTAGTTAATATTTCCTCAGACTAATATTTAATTGAAATTTGTAATTGAGTTTTAGACTTCTTTAACCAAATATTATTAAATCAGGGTTTTAATAATTAAAAATAAAAAGACAGTGAATATGCAGTTGAACATTTTTGCTAGAAACTTATTTAGTAGATGATCCTTCAATTTCCCATAAAAATATTTAAACATTGATTGGAATTGATCATTTATAAAATGAAAAGATATGAATCATTTGCTCTATTCCATAAGAGATTTGTTAAGGCATTTGTGGAATATAATAAATAAATGTATGACCCCTGAATTCAAGTCATAAAAGTTGTTAAAGGGTTTTTTTTTTTCTTCATAAAATGACTGGATTCTCAAAAAGTGAGAAACAATAAATACTGTAGTAAGGCTATATGACTGTTGAAATGATGTGCATAATTAAAAGTTAATAAGTTTGAATTATTGGTTCTTTCATTGAGTGTTGGATCAAAAATCCAAATATTTTAAATTGAGGATTTTAAAATTTGTATTCGTAGAAAATGAGAAGCTATGATTATGTACAAAAATCAGAAAATTAGGAGAAAAATTAAGAATATCAGGACAAATATAAATTCTGCAAAAATGAAGTTTTGAAAACTTACCTTGTATTCTCTAACTTCTTCTGCCAGCACTTCATCAGGAGTAGTAGCAAGTTCAAACCTCTTCCCTCTTTCCACTTTTCTTCTTAAACTTATTATTTCCTCCTGTTACACATTTAAATATAGAAAAAGGTTAATAGAGTCACAAAATAGAAAAGAATAAGCAATTTGATAAAAAAAATTTTTTTTTGGTTTAATCTAAAGCATAATGGATAAGGAAGTTTTCTAAAATAAGAATGTAAATTAACTGTACCTGTAATCGTTTAGTTTTAAACGCTTCTTGCTGAACAGCACTAGTTTTTTCAGCTACAGCAGCTTGAGCTTCTTTAAGATGTGATAAGTATTTTTCAAGATGCAACCTTAGATCTGCAGCCGATTGAGCACTTTCAATAGATTTTCGTTTTTGCATTTCAGCAGACTGTTGCCTTAGGCTTAAAAATTAAATCATTAACGAATTAGCTTTAAATTTCTAAGCTCAAATCAGTCAGGAAACTATTTGTCACCTTAATATCAAGTAGAACAAGTTTTAAAGCCAATACCTTTATTACTTCACAGCTTGAATATTCAAAATGGCAGTTTTATACTTTAGGAGCAATAATTTAATTTTACTTTAACGCATAATGATTTATTTTTAAAAATTCAGTTCATATAATCTAGCAATGTAATCCTAACAAAATATTTATAAAACAACTTTAATATTTCATAACTTTAATATTTAAAAAACAAAATTGACTTTTTCATAGCTAAGATGAATTTAGACCGATTTGAAACAGTCAAGAGCAATTGCAGTAACAATCACAAAATTGCATTTAATTTAAAACATATCTTTTCAGAATGCAGTATTTGTTGAAAGAAAAAAATATATCTCCAAATAAGAAAAATTATAATGTAAACTAGATACAATCTGGTATATCAATGAAACATTTAACATCTGCTCTCATTATAACTCGCCAATCAAATTAATTATGTGTTTCTTTTTTTTCTCATACTAAGACATTTACTTCATGATTCACATAACTTTAATACTATCAGAAGTTAAATTTTGAAAATAAAAAAGAATTTTGATAACGATGGCAAGCAGTAATAGCATTTCTAATTTTTCATAACTTAGAAGTGAAAATTAGTTCTGAAGCAAATAAAAAGAAAAATAGTAAAAAGGAGGGGGTGGGCAACTTTCTATGGAGAATTTTGTTCTTTGAAAAATAAATAAAATAGAATAAGATTTATTTTTTATAACTCCAAGTATTTTATATTATATTTGCAAAACTGTTAAGGTATTTTGTTAAGGCTGAAATCTCACCAATATTTTTTAATACTAAGTTTATCTCTCAACCTTAGGCAATAGTCATAACATATTAGTTAATCTGCATTTCTTGTTTCCAAAAATAATATGTAAATTATTTTACAATGCATAAAAAATGGCTGAATGTAATTATTTTTACACAAAAACTTATATCGTTTGAAAAAAGTAAAAACTTATACCTTAATTCCTTCTCTACAGTTGCAACATTTGTTTGAAGTAGTCTTTCTTTTTCTTCTAACTTTCTCACCACTTGGTTTTGGGCATCCACTTGATTTTTTAAGGTGATCACTTGCTCCATAAGCACACTTTTCTCTTCCCTCAGCAATTTATGGATTTGATTGGATTTTATCCTCTATAGAATTAAATATTAGTTGTAGTATTTTTAAAATATATCAAGAATACAGATGTGTGTCAGATAAATACAGAGTGAGTAGGATATTTAATTTTAAGTTATTTTTTAAAAACATGTATTTCATTTGAATTAAAATAAATAATTTATTTCTTAATTTAAACAATTACAGTCGAACCTCGCTATCTCGAATCTCGATTTCACGAATTTTTCGATATCTCGAAGGAAAAAAAATCCCTTCAAATTTCCTATACACTCAATGTTAAAAAAAACTTGATTTCACGAAATTTTTTTTCTAATCCCTCGATAACTTGAATTTTTTTTTTCTATAAATAGTGAAGATTTTTTTTCTAAAATTAAAAAAATATTCCATAAAAATAAAAAAATTTAAGAATGGCTGACAAGGCATGGAATGATGCGTCTTCCTCTACGATAATGAATGTCTTCAAGAAGTCTGGATTTATTTAAGATCACCAAAGTAGTCAAACAATCAATATCGTGAATTCTACTGGAAACTACACCGAAAATGATTGGAACACATTGACTGGACTCATGAAGCTTGATGACATGGAATTTCATGACTTCGTAAACGTAGATGATGCAGTAACAGTGATGCAGTCAGTGGGATGACAATAATATCATCGCTCAAACGAAAGCTTCTTGTGAACTATCAGAAGAAGAGGATGAGGAAATCGAAGATTTAGTGATCACAGTGCTCGAAGATATAGTGATTAGGTTACTAACAAACAATCACTTTCTGCAGTGGACACTGTAAGGAGATTTATAGAGAGGCAGCCGAATATGTCAGAGGAGACATTTAAAGCTATAGCCCACTTAGAAAGTGTTATAGACAAACTTTCTTACACATCTCTACAGCAAACAACAATTGAATCTTTTTTTTAAGTGAAAGCGTAAAAAGTGTTTTTAGAATAAATATGGAATAGTAAATAAGGCATGTAAAGAGCATTTTTCTTTACTCTACCATCAATAACATGCGATTTTCGATATCTCGAATTTTTTCTCCTCTCCCTTCAAGTTCGAGATATCGAGGTTTGACTGTATTAGTTTTTCATAATTTCACAACAGAATGGGTAAATCCTACAAAGTTAAATTGAACTCTATTACTAAATTTATCAATGTATTTATAATAAAATATGCTAATAATTATGGTTATTAATGACTTGATTATTAATCAAATTAATGGAGCACAACTTACTTAAAACTATAAAAAATAAAAAGGAAATGATGATAAATTCAATTTTAAAAACCCAGTGGGTTAGGTTTTATTCTAGGGAAAAGAAAAAAAAACTGCAATTTTTTTAAAACCCTGCACAAATATGACATTAATCTAGTTTGACAAACTGGTAATGATCAAAAACTAGTTACCTCTGACATGAGTTTGAAGTTTGCATCATCTTTTTCCCGCAGTTGCTGCATGAGTCGAAGATTTTGTTCTTGCATATCTTCAAACGCTTGTCCTGTAATGTCCATTTCATTCAATAATGCTTCCTCTTCCTAAAAATGATAAACATTTTCACAATCATCAAATTTTCTTAAGAAAGTAAATAAATAAAACCCTTAGTAAAAAGAAATTTTATTTTAGTTCATTCATGGAAACTGTACAAGTGAAAAATATAGCAATTTAAATAGAATGTAAACTATGTTTATAAACAGTGCTAATATGGAAGTAAACTGCTAGTACTGTAGTGAAAAATGCCTGTAATGTCTACAAAAAGATCAGAATGGAGTCTAAAACATGATACATAAAACATAAGTAAATAAACAAATGCATATTTAGATTGAAGCACATAGAGATCAACATCATGTTGCAATCAGAGTGCACTAAAAATAATACAACCAATGATTTATTTTTAGATTATTAGAGTTAAAAGTTTGATTAGAAAAAAAATATATTAATTTTTTAAAGCTAATTTTTATGATACAAAATTAAATGCAAACATTATTTATTTAAAACAGTTCATTCATAATTGGTTAATTTGTTTTTACACATAATTATATCAGTTAAGGTCACTTTTTATTAACACTAAATTTTATCCATCGATCCCGTTTTCATGACACACAAAAGTGGCATTTCTAGACCAAAAAGAAAAATGACACTGACTAAAATTTAAATTGTTTGCGAAAAATCATGTACTTTCAATATGATTTTCAAGTCAATGACGGTGACGACCAATCCCCATGTACGACCATTTTACTCTGAAAGAGTGGTCGCTCCCGAGAGGTCTCACTCTATATTATTACGCTAAATATTATTATAACATTAATATATACATTACATATTTATTACTACTATATATTACTTTAATTTTGTCTGATTCTGTAACATTTGATGTCAGTTAGCATTAATGACGATGGTAAAATACTGTTTACTTAAACTAAATGTTAGTTCAAATTTTTCTGAAGAAAATTTTTTTTTAAAACTGATAAATTATTTCCATAATTTTATAAACATAATAAATAAGAATATATTAATATGGCAAAAAATTGTAGTATATATTGTACAATTTTTTTTCAGAAAAAATATAGGACTTAGATATGTCAGTCTTAAATTAATTCTTCTTCTTTGATTCTTTTGGATATTTTAGTTAAATTTCAAGTCATATCCCGAAATTTTAAAGATTGAGAAAAATTCCTGACGTTTCCCTATTTAAAGGACACCTTGTAAATATTGCATTATATTTATTTAATACTAACTATTATTTTACAATAATATAAAATTCAATTTGTGCAAAACTCTTTTGGATTAAAATAAAAAATACTTGTTTCTGTGATGCAAGAGTTTTTTGCAAAGTTTGAAGCGAATCTTCTAAAGCCTTGATTTTCTTCAAAGCTTCTTCATCTGCTAATTTACGCCGTTCTTTTCTTTCGTTATCCAAATTTTTACGTATCTGATTTCGTAATTCTTCCACTTCTGCTCTAGCCTTTTTTTCAGCAGCCATCAACTAAAAATATAAATTAAAAAAAACAAATGAATTTATCATTTCAATTTTTAACAATGATGTTTTACTCTTGAATAGTATATTTAATGTCATTACATCCACAAACTGTAACAAACATTGCACGGGTGGTGGGTCAACTTCTACCCACTACTTCTCTAGGAAGATCATTTTACAAATATCTTTAAAAAATTGTAAACTCAAAAATTACCTTAATTTTAAGAGAAACTTAAAATAATATGTTAACTAAAACTGTAATACTACAGATTTGCTGTTGCATGCATTAGATAAACATTTTCATAAAAAATATTAAGATAACAGCATTTTTTAATACACACAGATGTGGTTATTTGCTACCACTTAAAAATATTAATTAAAAATAAAACATTCATTTAAAAAAGGCTTTAGAAATCAATAAAAATTGAAAACTTACTTGAGCTTTATCTCTCTGTTCTTTTGGTGCCCCTTTGTACATATCTAAAAGCAATTTTAATTCTCTTTGGGCTTCTTGTGATTTTCTATGATAAATAACAATAATTATATTTTAATAGCTCTATTATAATTAACTCGTAGAATTTTTATTAAACATATTTTTAATATTTTTTTATTATTATTTTGTATTAATTTGGGTCAAAATAAGAGATANTTCCTGTCATATCCCTAGATTTTCCAGATTGAGCAAATTTCCTGACGTTTCCCTATTTCAAGGACACCGTATAAATATCGCATTAAAATTATTTAATACTACCTATTATTTTACAATAATATAAACTTCAATTTGAGCAAAACTTTTTTGGATTAAAATAAAAAATACTTGTTTTTGTGATGCAAGAGTTTTTTGCAAAGTTTGAAGAGAATCTTCTAAAGCCTTGATTTTCTTCAAAGCTTCTTCATCTGCTAATTTACGCCGTTCTTTTCTTTCGTTATCCAAATTTTTACGAATCTGATTTCGCAATTCTTCCACTTCTGCCCTAGCCTTTTTTTCAGCAGCCATCAACTAAAAATATAAATAAAAAAACAAATGAATTTATCATTTTAATTTTTAACAATGATGTTTTACTCTTGAATACCATATTTAATGTCATTACATCCACAAACAGTAACAAACATTGCACGGTGGTGGGTCAACTTCTACAAACTACTTCCCTAGGAAAATCATTTACAAACATCAGTAAAAAATTGTAAACTCAAAAAATATTTTAATTTTAAGAGAAACTTAAAATAATATGTTAACTAAAACTATAATACTATAGATTTGCTGCTGTATGCATCAGATAAAAAATTTTATAAAAAATATTAAGATAACAGCATTTTTTAATACACACAGAGGTGGTTATTATCTACTACTTAAAAATATTAATTAAAAATAAAATATTCATTTAAAAAAGGCTTTTGAAATCAACAAAAAAAAAAAAAAACTTACTTGAGCTTTATCTCTCTGTTCTTTTGGTGCCCCTTTGTACATATCTAAAAGCAATTTCAATTCTCTTTGGGCCTCTTGTGATTTTCTATGATAAATAACAACAGTTGTTTAATACCTCTATTATTATTTACTCTTAAACTTAGAATTTTCATTAAACATATTTTTAATATTTTTTTATTATTATTTTGTATTAAGTTGGGTCAAAATAGGAGATAAATATTATATTTTGAGTTTTATTAATTTATTGTTATGAAATACAGCAACAAGCAACGACTGTCCTCTTCTGTGTTAAAGGTACAATGTTCCAAACATGGTTTACTCCCAAACAATTAATTTTCAAATTTGCACTTATTTAAATCTAAAAGAAGCAGTTAGGATTAATGCATATTTATTTCATCAAATTCAAATAAGCAATGGAAAAGATTATGCTGACTTAAAAAAAATAATGATAAATACTTGAGGAAAAAAAACTAAGAAAAACAAAGTCTTACAACCTTGTTCATATGCACATAACAAATTACATTAGAGTTAGAGATAATTGAAATTGTGAACTTTTTTTTGGTAAATGAGACTTAACTCCTAATGAGACCTTAAATCAATGAAATTTTCAGAAGGATCCAAAAACTTTGAAATTTGTACCAACTGTTCTTCAAACCAGGCTTCGCCTCACCACATCATCGCATGTCTGGGGCTCACCAAACAGGATTTAGCAGATGATCCATTGACGGTGTTGGATTTTTTGAGGGTGTTTAACATCATGGACCTGGTCTAGCACTGCTGGCCAAAGGGGGTGTGCAACAACAACAACAGACTTTGTTTAAGCATGCAGCAATTTCACACTGTAGCACCACATTAAAGTTCTCTTAAAAATTTCATTAAATAAACTTTTTCATCACATTGATAATGCAGGTAGGTTCATGTCTTTAAAGAGCTTTCAACAGAAAAAAACTAAATGTTTCTAAATGATGAAAAATTGTTTTCCTTTTTTCTTTTTGTTCTTTTCATTTAATGATAAGTCATAAATCTTATTAAAGATTAATTTCAAATCTTACCATTTAAGTTGCGTGGAATATGTGCAGAACAAATAAAAACATGTTAAAAAAAAAAAAAGGTTTGAGTTAAACACTAGCAAAATAAAGCTGTTTTTTACATCTGAAAATAGTACTTAGAATTGGAAAATTAGATCAAAAGTTAATAAGAGTCCTTTTCTTTTCATTAAGTGTACATAATTTAAAAAATAAAATGGGAGAACATAATTAAGCTATATAATAAAGCAAATTATAAATTACATATGCAAAAAATAGATCTGTGTTGAGAAACTTCATAGTTTATTGGATATAATTCCAGGTAAAATGTTACTTATTTTAATTGAATGTTGATTTTTTATTGACTTTTAATCAAATTTTAACTCACTTTAATTGACTTTTAAGGTCTCTAATTATTTCAGCATCTGATTTTCCTTTTTCTTTAATATCTGTTTCTTCGTCTCGGCAACTGTCATCATCTTTTTCTTTTTTAATCACTACTTCTTCTTTGATGGTCACATTTGATGGAGGATTATTAGACAGTCCAGAAGGAGTATCGGTGGGTTCTTCTTTTATATGTTTAACATGTTCGCTAGCATTGGCTAAAGGCTGAATTAAGAATCAAAACAGAATTAAAATATAGCTTAAAAGTTTAGAAATACATTACATCAAAATAAATATTTTCTTCCAAGATTTACATAATCTAAGAATACAAATAATTTATACATTTAAAATATGTAAAATATGGGGGAAAAAATTTCATTAAAAATTAAAATTTCTCACAAATTAAACAGCAGATAAAATATTTTTCAAGTTATCTTCTTAATAATTTTTAAGGATTTATATGGATTAACTTAGAAAATATTTAAAAAATCGTATAAGCTTTCATGTTAAAAGAAAAAAAATTGAATTATTATTTAAAATATTAAAATTTAGTAACTTGCAATAAATATAATTTGAAGTTTTATACAGTACAACAAGTTGGTAAGCTAATAACTTCAATCAAAAACTTAAAAGTTTTTCAATTTTACAATTTTAAAGCATGCATATAAAAATATTAAGTTTTCATTTGGGATTTTTTTAAAAATAATTCTAGCTTTGACCGTAGAAAATTTGTTAGTGATTTAAGGGGGGGGTAAACAAATTTTTAATGTAGCATCCAATTTTATTTACTATTATTAGTACATTTATTCTCTAAAAATCCCCAGAACTTTATTTTGTTCTATAAAAAAAAGTGAAAAATAACTATGTTTCAAAATTTTTTAACAACCTGTTTATTCAATATTAAAATTTAACACTGGGCTACAACTTGGAAAACAAGGAAATAGAGGCTGAAATAAATCTATAAAGAATAATTAAGCTCAGTTTACTTCATAATTTGAAAGTAATAGGACAGTTTAATTAGATGCGTTCAACATTGAATAAACAAACTGAAAGCAATATTTCATAGGTGTCTCACAATTAAAGTTTCCTTTTCCAATGTCTTTAATCCATTAAAACAGACAAATGAGTTACAAGTTATCCAGAGGTGCATATAAAAATTTACTTACACAAAATAAGTGGGAAAATTAAGCTTTGCATGTTTCCAAATTATAGAATAAAATGCAAATTTTTCCCACTTTTAAAATAAAATAACATCATTATAGTATACTCTAAAGATGTTAAGTGAATGCTATGACATTCTAGCTTAGAGATCTACATTACTTTTTCTACCTGCAACTTTGCTAACTCTGCTGTGGCTTCTTTCAATTTTCTCTTGTAACGTTGCACTTCTCCTTTCAGTTGATGATTATGATTTTGAAGACTAGTAATGAGATGGCGCATTTCTCGATTAATTGGGCCTGTAAATAATGATTGTATGACATTGTAATCTATAAAAAATATAATCTATAAAAAAATATTAAATATATTTCATAAATTTTTGAAAATGATAGAATAAAAAAAGCTGTTTAATATGGCAAAGATCACATTTTTTTCCCATCCAAATTTTGTTGCTTAATGTTTAATAATACAGTTCTGACAACCCCAAAAAAATTCACATTTCAAATATCTTGTAATTTTTTTGATACATTTTAAATATATTTAAATATACATTTTAAATATTTTTTATTCAATACTTAATATGCTTTTCACAAATTTTGTGAATGAAAAAAAAAAGTTTTTGTCAACATTAAAGAAAATGTAGTCCAACACTCTATAATAAATCAAAATAAATTTAACAAAAAATAATTAATAAAAAAATAATTGGTATTAATAGATTATATTTCAGGCATTAGCAACTTAACACATTAATGCTGTTGATTACTATTTCTAAGGTCACTTGTTTTGCAATACAATATTTTAGGCATTTACATTCATATTAATATGTGAATGTAAAGAGTTTAAAACACCACCTAAAATTTGAGCTATGCAATTAAGTATTTTATAATCGTATACTTAATGCACATAATTAAAACCATTTTTATGTAAGAAAATTCTGAAAATAAGAGACTTACTAAGAAACACACATAAAATATGCTACATGAGTAATTATCACTATTAACACACCTAGCAGGAAAAGTGAATTAATAGTGCAAAATTGATTGAAAAATTATTCTAGCAATTTTATATACCAACTTGTGAATTAAACATATATTTAAAAAACAAACAGGCAACATAACCAAACATGTAAAAAGTATACAAAAAAATATTAATCTAACAGCATAATAAATTAGTATAAGAAAATTTGTCTATACAAGAGTAACAAATGAACTTATAACAACTTGCATCTAAATAAAATAAACTGATAGCAATAAATAAAAGCAAGCCACTTTCGTATTATTTCTTTTTTTAAATATAAAAAATAAATAAAATATCATCAATTGGAATGGTGCATATATACACCATTGTTCAAATTAATGGCTCAACCATTTAGTTGAACGCTAGTTTTTTTAAATATTATTTTTATGAAATTTGCTAATAAAATAATTACACATTTTCAAAAATTAAATTTGTCAATAACCGTTTTAAGTTAGAAACTAGAGTTATTTAAAAATTTCTCAACAGAAAAAAAAAAAAAAAAACAGAAATTTTATAAAATTAATCCTTTTAATACAGTAGTTCACTC
Organism: Parasteatoda tepidariorum; assembly: GCF_043381705.1. NCBI lineage: Eukaryota > Metazoa > Arthropoda > Arachnida > Araneae > Theridiidae > Parasteatoda > Parasteatoda tepidariorum. Next base: position 44,674,459 of record NC_092205.1, on the reverse strand, counting down.
CACTTAAGTGATGCCACTGATCAGTGCACTGAGTCGCTATGCACGTTTGTAAGGTAATGTTCAGATTTTCATATTTAAGTATTACGTAACAATATATTTGGAGATCATGCAAGTATTATAAATACGAATGCAAGTTGGGATAATTCAAAAAATTCCAAGTAATTTAATTCAGTATCATAAATTTTAAAATATGGTTGGACACACAGACTCATATTACAGTTTCTACACTCGTACTTAGACTTGCACTGCAAAGGAAACTTTCTATTTTAGTTTTTCCTACTAATTTACAAACATCTAAGGATAGGATGCTGACAACTTATACTTTGATGTTGGCTAATTACTAGCTTGTACACACGTCATATGTGCATACCTCAGATATATTCAATTGAAAGAGGTTCCGTAATCAAAGCTCTTGAGCAATGGTAGAAAATTATTTTGGATCCTTTTTTGTTAGATTCAGACTGGTATGGAAGATGTTTTGTTTTTTTACTAATAAAATGATGTTACTACTATTTTTATATGATGACACTAGCAATTTAAAACTATTCACAGGTGAAAAAAAGTGCAAAATGCAATAAAATAAAGGAAATTTTTTTTTTATTTTTTCTAATAAATTTATAAAAAAAATTATATCTTTGTATAACTGATGCTTCATGGAAAGTATCGAATTTAATACAAATCAAATATCAATGATGTATCAAATTTAATACAATAAAATCATAACATATAGCATTTCGTTAGGTTTATACATCAGGATCAATTTATCATTTATATTAGATGAATAGACCTGAAAATAGAGCATTTGAAAAATATTCCAACTAACTTCAAAAAATAAAATGAATAAAATTATAATTGAATAGAGAAATAAATAGCATACAAACATTGACTTTCGAATAAGATAGCAAAAGGCGAGAATTAGATAGCAAAAGTGACACTAGATTTTAAATCTTCACTACATAAAGCTTAATTAAAATTGATACATGACCCCTTATAAGTCATGTTGAAAAACCCAAATTGCCTACACACAACCTCTATCTTTTTTCAATCTATGGATTTAAAGTTATTTTGATTAAATTTTAAATATTTCGAGGAGTGCGAGATAGAAAATTTTTGGCAGCACTGCAATTTTCAAACAAACTTATAAACATAATAAATATTGAAAAGAGATCAAAACTAAAACTATTCTTTCACTTTTAAATTTGTAATGAGAAAAAAAAAAAAAGCTAAAAATGTTCATCTAAAATTTAAACTCGGCAAAAGCTTTAAAATAATTATTCAGGATGGGTTTTTTTTTAAACTGAAAAAAGATTAAAAATTAATAAGAAAAGCTTTGAGCCAATAAATTTTTCTTTTAGTTATTTTTAAAAATATTGATTAAATGGACTTAATTTTATAAAATTCTATAAAGATTAGTTCATAAATTAATTTGCATTTATCAGTTTTAACAGTAAGAGCACTTGAATTTGATTACCATTTCGCTGTAGCAGCTGTTTCTTTCTTTGAAAGCAGTTTCGATCGTCTATAAGAGTTAAACTGGAATGATTATCATTTTAGGACAGGATCAAGATTTTAAGTCACCACAGTATGTATGATAACTAACAAATAATAATGATGTAAGTTTACAGTCAATGAAAAACATATTTTGTTCCAAGAATTCTGACCTTTCCTGGCCATTTGCAATATGGTCCATGATCTTACTACTTTAATAATAAAAAAAAATTTAAAAAAATTGCAATAAAAATACTGTAAAAATTTTTAAAAAAAATTCTATAAAAAATCTCTTGATTCATACTTACAGATAATGACGCCCTCCTTGAAGATACAAATGAATTTTTCTTAAAAATAAAAGAAACTAAATTTTCTTATAAATTAAACTAAGCTGTTTTCAAAATAAATTTAAAACTAAATTTGAATTATTATTGAAACCACAGTTTGTTGCCTTTATAAATCTTAATACAAAGTGTGTCCCAAAAGTTGTGAATTATTTTTTGCCAGGCTCAAATTAATCACAGCATATTAGAACGGGTTTATTATGGCGGGTACAGCGTATCAGGTTGGTTAGGTGGGAGGGACAACATCAACATGCATCAAAAATCAACAGCATAAGAATGTCATACTTAGTGCAACCTTATTTTGAGACCACTTCCAGACACATGATTTTAGTTTCTTTAATCAATGTTCAAGAAGATAAAATTCTACACAAACCTTAACAACAACAACACAAAAAAAAGACAGTGATGATACATGGACATATAAGATTGATCCAGAGAAAGAGCAAATGGTACATTCTGTATCCCTGAAACTGAAGAAGTTGAGGAGCAAATGCTACACAGTGTACTATGCGTCTTTTTTCATAAGCTAAGGTTAGCATTGAAAACAGATGATGGATATTCTAGAAAGATTAACACTAAACCTACTGGCATTTTATGAATACATATTCCTACTGATGGCAATCAAATTACCACTTTTCAAATCAATGGTTGTATTCTTTTTCAGTTGATTATAAATAATAAAGAACTTAGCATAGGCAATAAAGTACAGAATAATTATTGTGTTATATTAAAAAACATTTATTTTTTGGGCTTAAGGAATATATATTGTTTAGAAAGAACACTCGAAACTGAAAAATTTTATGTTACTTCAGTAATTTACACAGATATTGTTATTCAAATTAAAACTTATTCGTAATTCCATTTTTTACAGGTGAAAGGTCTCTCTTGTAAACATTTTCCACAATTTTTTTTTTTTTTTTTTTACATGTAGAACAAATATTTATGGTATCATTTTTTTGCAATATCCAATGTGACATATTTTTCATCTTTCAGAAAATGTAGTGGGATCTGCTCTCCATACTTAATGCTTTCTCGTTTCTGTAAATCTCTGTATTCAGTGGCAAGCTCCTCTACCAACAAAAATAAAAATTCTTCTTGCAATATCGCTTCTCCAGTTGTTGGCCAATACAAAATCCATGCATTTATCACAGCTAAATCCAAAATGTTGAATAATTCATACACAGGCGACATTTGAGATTTAGATTTTGTGCTGTACTTTTTATCTATCATGTTCCTCTCAAATGTAGTGTTATTATAAAAAGCAATAGCAATGTATACATTTACCTGTCTTTTCAATTTTTACAAATTCGTGTCCTCAAATTTAATAAGAGAGATTTTTTGTTCAGTTCACTTTTATAAATTGTCAGAGTACATGCATTTGATGTGTAAAGTTATGTTGAAAAACGCTCTATATTGTCTTTCTTTTGTTTCGCAGGTTTTGGTAATTCACTCTTATTCACACGAATAGTTTCTACTAAAGTAATCTTTTTAATCGAAGTTTTGTTGCTAAAGATGCACTCATTAAAACATTAGAGTGTCATATTTCTTCTGCACCCTGTAAATGATTTAGTGAGTTTGAGAATAACAAATCTGTTTAACGATATTGTATGATGCCAACCAGAATTTGATTATGAACGTATTGGATTTGCTGGGCATATATTTCGTAAATCTGCATGTTGCTGTTGTCACAAATAACTGTTCATCAACAGTAATTTTTGTACCTGGTGTGTAGCTGCTTTCGCTTTTCTTTTATACATGTTTCCATACCTTTGAAATAAGATCAAATAGTCTGCAAATTCTGGCTTCATTCGCTTCTTGTGTATAAAAAATAACTTGCATAATTTCAGGGAAACATTTTCTACCCATTATTCATGAAAAAAAAAGCAGGACCCTATTCTTATTCCATAAATGTGTGCATATAAAATTTCAATAAAAATAACTAAATCTGCTTTATTTAGACTCCATTCGGATTCTAAAACTGGATGTACTTCCGTTCACATTTTTAAAGCAATTATAATGCCCTAATCCAGTATCAACGAAAATGCACTCCTCACTTTATAATATTACGTTTTATATATCCCGTTAACCCTGATATTTCTCTGAAAATAGTATGAAGCTTTCATCTCCTGCTCACATTATCAATATTCTCTTCTTCTTTGTCTGTGTTGAATAGTTCAAGGTCCAATTGATCATTTATACTATACTCAGCCTCAGATTTTTCTTCTTCATCTATTTTAGGACATAGTTTGTTAAGATTATTATTATTAATTTTTTTTTCTTTTGACAATTTCTTCTGCACCGATATTTTTATGCTAAATTTTTGAATTTGTGTTTGAATAATTCACTATTAATAAAATACAAAAACTAGCACTTACTATTTATATTTTTTATTAGCCAAAGATTGCAGCTTATTTTAATTTTACAAACAGAACCGATTATGTTGCAAACATATGTAATGCCACAGGCAGAGCGACTACTTAAATTTGTATGGTTGTTATTGTGCTTTGCGGGTTATCAGCAGTAAGGGCTCCGTATCTTGCATGAAACAAACTGAACATGAGCACACAGCATGTCCCTTAACACAACAGAGGAAATTTTTTCGGAAATCTCAAAACTGGTATTAAGTCAGAGATTTCAATGCAGATAACTTTATAAAATTTAATTTATTTTAAAGTGGTCAAAAGACTACTGTAAACAGTAGAGTACACATTATTATCAGGAAAAATAAAAGAGAAACAGATATTAAACAATTAAGTAGTTATATATTAAAGAAAAAGTGGTGCAGTAAGTAAAGAAAAAGGAAAACTGCAAATTTAACACTATTCATTAAAGTCTTAAAAGGGGTCATTTGACCATTCTGGTAGGTTTGGTTTAGTGTTAAGAAAAAAAGGTCATTCATGAGCAAAAAGACATGGTTGCAATTTTGCAAACCATGCAACTAAGCAAATGTCTCCTCACTTCAGTGAGATCCTGGTGAGGTACACCAACGTTTTAGCTTTAGGTACTTTTTGTTTATGAAGAAACTGAAGAAAAAAAAATGCCATTTTGACAACATTGAGACTAAGTGTTGGGGACAACAGCGTTAAAGGAGGCTTACTTCAAAAGGGCGAATCAGATATATATCAGAATCTGTAGCTAATGGGGTAAGTTCTGATAGAGATAACTGAGAAATTATTATTATTTTGTACCAAAATCATCAATAAATATATTTTTTTTCCTAAACAAATATATTTCATGACCTATGGAACACACTTTGTATACATAATGCTAATTATATTTAATACCTGTTTGTTCATTTGCTGCTAAGTTTTGTTCAAATTCTACCCGCAACATTTCATATTCTTTACGAGTTTGAGCCAAAGCATCTTCTAAATGTATAGCTTCATTTCTCAGTTTTCTCTGTGCACTTAACTCTTCACTCTAAAATATGAGTTATAAATGTAAATAATACTTCACTTTAAAATGTGTAGACCTTAAAACAGCTAACGGAATGAAAAGAAAAAAAGCAGAATCAATAACTTGGTTGATTTATAGCCTTATAAAATTTTTAATAAATTCCAATAGAATTTAACTATTTTTATAACTTGGCTCTAATAAAAATAATTTTTCTATAAAAAATTTCAATTAATAATTACTCAGTTCGAAAATAAGTGACTGGTAATTGTCTATTTAGGTTTAAAAAATGATTTATTTGTACAAATTCATATTATATAAATGCATGAATTTTTCTTAAATATAAATGTTTATTTAATAATATAAATTTTTTTAAGATATTTACCTCCAACTGTTCAATATGACGCAGATGAGTATTTTTGCTTGTTGCCATTAGATTTCTAGTTTCTTCCAATAAAGTTTTCAGTTGCATACTTTCGTTATATAAAACAGAAAATTGGGATTGAAGGCACTTATATTCCGTTGTTTCAACAACTACACTCTCAGGGAGGCACTGCAACTATACATGTTAAGAAAAAGAGTTTGTGATAAAATAACTGCATAAGTTACTTTTTATTACATATATACACTAATACGATAATTTCAAAAAGATAAAATAAAAACCTGTAATAAGCATTAATTAATCACAAATTTTTCTTTTTTTTCATCACATTTTGATAATTTTAATTAAATGTGCAAATTAACTGAGAACGTCACAATTGTTTATGATTTGAATAGCATAGAGGCATATCTCAGAAATATCGCCCATGCAGTAGATGGGTATAGCAGTGATTCAAGCAAATTTATCCAATTTTATTTCATATGATTTGAGTTTCACAGAGTTGGGTTTCTGACATGCCACATCAAAAACCTGTCAATAAGTGTCAAATCTGACAAAAACTGTCAAAAATCTGGGGCAAGTTCTTTTTTTTCATTGGGGACATTTTATTATATATTAAATCATGCACAATACTTGCTTTATATACTACTATGATTCTCATTGTAAAAATATAGCCAAAATTAATGAAACTATTGGTTTTTCTAAATATATAGTACTCATAATACCTTAAGATCAATATTATTTGCTATATTATAACTATTCTGTTTATATTGCAGATAACTTATGAGTTCTTAATTATTATCAATCTTAAATTTTGATTTAAATTCTTTAATGCCTCAATTTAGGCAGATTTTTTAAATTAAGTGAAACTAAAGTGCTTGCCAATAATTGTCTGATTTTAATTTTTTTTATTCTTAATATTTGTTGTTATTACTTATGCAAGGGAGCAGAATATGTCCAATTGAGTAATCGATATTTTGAATGAAATTCAGGTAACCCTAGAGAAAAGTTAGGTTCAAAAAATTCCTAAAATTTTTTTTATTCTTCAAAAATGTGTCACTTTGCAAAATTTTTCCTTTTTAAAAAAAATATTATGTCAATTAGTGCATTTATCAGTTTGAATTCCTTAAGTTTATGAGTGCGACCACAAATTTAATTAAAAAAATTATTACTATTTCAATACATTTTGATTTCTATTATTTTAAATACATATGCTTGTTTATTCAAGAATTGTGTCAAATCAAATTGATTTTTTCCTTTTCTTTTGTTATCAAAACTTTTTAACAATGTATAAACGTTACTTTTAAAAATATTTTTAAAAAGTCATTGTACTGAAAAGGGAGAGAAAAAAAACATGCTAAAATATTTTGGAGAAATTTAAATTTATAAAAAAAATTTGCTCTGAGAACAGATTAGATTAATTTATTCAGCAATTGTCAATTTACTCTTCTTTTTTTGTTTGTATAATTATTTAATATTTCTGCGCCAAAAGTAGGGTTTTTCACAGTAATTGTTAAAACAAAAAGAGAGTTTCATGTCTAAATAATACAAGAATGTTATTGATTGATCACTTATATAATTTTATATCTATGTATATTTATAAATACTTCACATTTGCAATAGCTGATAATTATCGCTACAGAAAAATTTTGGGGTTTTGGGAATCGTCAAAAAGGGTTTTTTGCAATAACAGATAAAACCATAGTTAAAACCGGATAAGCCATCAATTGTAAAAAACTTGATAACCCAGGTACCACAAAACATGTTTTAAGTTTACTTCACAGAAAAACTAGTTCAACTATAATACCTTTAATAACTAGGAATACTTTTAAGTTAACATTATCAAAATAAATAAGTTTAAAAATTTACTTATAGCTGTATTACAAAAGGAGATTTTGTTAATAAGAAGAAAGTTTCAAATATCAATTTGAGGAAAATGTTTATTTAATTAATTATAAAGAAAAGGATAACAGAAAACATATTTAAAACTTGTTTTATGAATGAGGAAAATTTATGACTTAATTATAACTGTATGTCTTTAGTTAAATTTAAAACTATGACTGATTCCTTAAAAGCTCTGAAAAATTCTTTAAAAGCTGAAAAAATAACATCTTGCTTTTGCTTATTTGTTTTTAAAAGAACTTTTTCCAAGAAAGCATGGGGAAAAAAGGGGATTTCTATATTTATTTTGTAATAAAAATTATTCAAGTAAATTATTAAACGTACAGTTTAAGTAGTCAGTGTGTCATCTTCTGTTGTTGATAACTTTGGCATACGTGCCAAAGGCATAAAACTATGAAGTTAAATTTAAAGTTCTTTAGTTAATGTGCTGACTAAAAAAATAAAAAAGTTTTCCTACAATAATTTCTTTAATTATTTAAAAAAATATGTTTGAACCTAACTTCTAACATGAAATCCACAATAACTTGGTATAATTTCACCACAATCGGTCAACTGATTTATTAAGGAACATAAAAACTGAGTTAAAAAATGTAGTTTTGAATTTCGACGAAAGAAAATAAATGAAATGGTTACAGTAAAGTTTTTAAAGCAAAACTTTTGTAACTGCAACCAAGATTTCTCTACGATACATTTTCCTTGTATAATTTCACTATCCACAATTCAAGAAAAAAATACTAATAGTACACAAGTAAAAATAAATATAATACTTACATCCATCTTTAATTTTTCAACAAGTTTTAGAGCCTCTTTATGTTCAGTATTTAAAGTTTCTAGCTCAACCAGACGGTTATTTGAAAGCTCTTTCTGTTCTTCTAATTCTTTTTGCAAATCTTCAAGCTTAAATAAATAAGTAAAATAAAATGCGGAAAAAGAAGTTAAAAAAGGATAGTAAAGCTAAAGAAGATTTTAAACTCTTCAGATTTTAATCCAATACTCTTCCCATTGCACAATTTTTTCAAGAAATAAGTTAAACTTACATTCTGATGCATTAATTTTTAAACAGCACACTTTTTTGTAACTTACACAGGTACCAAACAAAACAGATAACTATACCAAGATACTTTTTGAGACTATAAACTTGACACAAATGAAAATAAGGAGCTTACTGCATAACTGCCAACTTGTTAAAAACAAAAATAGGAACACAAAGCATGATAAGACAGTTAGGGAAAAATTCTGACACAAAGTAAAAAACTAAAAATTTTATGTGCATAAAATTGATACCAAGATATCAATTTATATTTCATACCTGTTTCATATTTAAGATAATTTTTTGAATCAACTAAATCATGAAAAAACTTACTTTTTAAAACAATCGCGATATGGGACTTTAAAATCGCAAGAACATGAATCACGATATTGGATTTTAAAATAGTGCGAATATGAATTGTGATATTGGACTTTCAAATCTTAAGAAAACAACATTGAGATATTGAATTTTTAGTTTTAGATTTTAAAATCATAAAAATATGAATTGCGATATTGGAGTTAAAAAATGCAAAAAAATTGCGACATTGAATTTTTAAATCCGAATAACAATGCATAATTTTTCAATTGCGTAAATACGAACAGCAAAACATAGTTTTTAAATCACGTATTAATATGAAAATCAATGTTTGATATATCATATGAATCGCATTATTGGGCTTTAAAAACCCTAGAATATGAATCGCGACATTGGATTTTAAACTTGCGTGAATACGAATCGCCATATTGGGGTTTAAAAACATGTAAATACAAATTGCGATATTGGATTTTTAAATCCCGTGAATACGAATTACAACTTTAACTTTTCTATCAGGAATATAAGAAAAATGATGTTTGATATTAAAAGTGCGTGAATAAGAATCACGGTATTACCAGATTGGGTGCAGTTCCAAATATTTAAAATCTGCCGAACTAGAAGAATCTAATGGGTGGAAGAATCATATATATGTAAATGTCTGGTTAACCCGATTTAGCAAAAGTTTTGAAATTTTATCGGATTATAAGTAGTGATGTAACGAATAGTGATGGGGCCGAATACCGAATATTCGGTGGCTGAATACTTACTTTTTAAAAATTTCTCTTTTGATTGTAATTAAAGTAATTTTCAAATTTTAAATTAAAAATGAAATAAATATTAACAAAATTGCTTTTTTAATCTTTGTATATTTAAAAAAATTTTAACAACTTGATTTATTTTTTGTAATAATTTAAATATCTTGATGCCAATAACAAGGCAATATGGCTTTTATAAATCTAAATAATTAATAATAGCATATTTTAGTTATAGTTATACTTGTAATTTATATGCTATTTTATTTAAAATAAGAACTCATTACTACTGTTAAATGTATTCTTAACTTTCTTTTTTGTCAGAAAAATTATTAAAACTCAGAAAATTAAGAACTTTTTAAAAAGTTTCACTTTTGAAATTTTAATTTTGTAATTAAATAATTTTCAAATTTTAAATTAAAAATGAAATAAATATTAACAAATTTGCTTTTTTAAACTTTCTATATTTTAAAAAAAATTTAACAACTTGATGTATTTTTTGTAATATTTTAAATATCTTGATGCCAACAATAAGGCTTTCACAAATCTAAATAATTAATAATAGCAGCATAATTAATACTTCATTATTCGGCCAAATAACTTCAGTATTCGGCTAGGACGAATATTCGGCAAAAGGGCCGAATACCGAATAGTGGCCGAATATTCGTTACATCCCTAATTATAAGTTTTGATTCTTGGAATAAACTGTCTTGGTCAGCTATGTTACTGTGATTAAGGTAAAAGTTATTATTAAATCTAACTAAGATGAGCAAATAGTGAAAAAAAAAACAAGAACTAATCTATCAATATAAAACAAAGTAAAAAAAAAATTTAAAAAAAGAAAAGAAAAAATTAAAGATTGATGGAGTACTTTTGGTTTTTGGGACCCCTTTCATCGAAAGAAGGCAAATCTCCTGAGAAGAGAAAAAAATTCATTTTGGAAAAGCAAAAAACAAAAAAAATTCACTCCAAAGATATTCCTATAAATGAAGCAAAAAATTATAGTAATTATAGCAAAAATTCTCCTTTGCATTTCATACCCCTAGCATATAAATTCTACAATCAAAATGAGATTTTATGTGTCTTATTTTATATGATTACTCCTACTTTTGCTTTAAGTAAACAAATATTTTAAAAAGGACTTTTGGAAATTTATAACTAATTAAATATAATTGATTAATATGCTTGTTAGGATCAAATGTTCAAGAATTGGATAAAAACAGATCATGTGATAATCAAGAGAACAAGAGATAAAAGCAATCGTTTGAGCTTTTGCTGATGAAATTCTAAAATTTGTTTAATGTTCTTAACAAATTTATTAAGATATGATTCTATAATATGCAACTGCAAAACATGAAAAATAAGTTTCCCCTAATTGGAAATTCCTCGAAAATTTTAATTTAACAAAAAAAAAATTAAGCAAGTTGATAGTTTTGGATAAGCAATATAAAATAGCACAGCTCCTAAAATTAATTTTTATTTAACCTAAAGAAAGCAGATTTAGAAACAAAGAAAATATTTTAATGAAGAAAAAAAATATTGGCAACTGCTTGATAATACTGGTTGCAGAGAAAAAAAAGGATAAATAAATTCTAAACTCCTATTCTGTTGAGGAATGCAATTTCTTCTGCCCAGTTGTAATAAAAAATTTAGCTTTAAATGTAAAACCGACCTTTTGCACCGACACAAGATGAGTTGCCATAGTAAAGAGGTATCTTGAGTCCTTTGTAGTCAACAATGTGTCAATAAATTATTAATTGTTCCCTTACCAAAATTAATTAAAAAAATAATTATAAATCTTGTGACAAGTTAAAGATACTAATAGATTTTAGTTGAAAAATATTAATTCCTTTTTTTAAGAGAAAAACGTTAGAAATTAATATAACCTTATAATTTAAGCATTCAGATTCGTCAAATAAAAAGAATTTTTTTCTTAAATATCAGTAAAAAATAGTTAAGTTTACAATTAATTTTAGAATTATAAAGTTATATTGGACACTTTAATACACTTTTGGACAGTAAATTTCAGATGTTCTATCTATATACAGTTTAAGACAGCCATAAACTCAACCCTGAATTACATCTTTAATAATAAATAAATATTATTATTAAATATGTTTGTTTTGTTAAGCATATTCTAGCTATAATTCAAAAAACAATATACTTATACAAAATGTCTTATTATTTGTGAAATATTTACTAAAGCTTACTTAAAAAATTATTCTTTTCTATTACACAGTTTACAGCTTTTATTACCACAACTGGCTACTACTATTTGTTGAAATAAATTGAGAAAGAAAAATATACACACACACACACACATATATATATATATATATATAGAGAGAGAGAGAGAGAGAGAGTTTTGTCATTTATATCATAAAAACAATTATTTAACAATCAAAAACTCGTCAGGTTTTGATTTATAATACCAAAATTTATTGCAAGGAAAAAAATGAAATTAATATATAACATACTTTTGCTTGAGTTACAGTGCTAACAGGAGTTCTTCCATCATTATCTGCATTATAGGATTTAAGTTTTGTTATGCTTTCTGATAGATGCATATCCAGCTTTTCTTCTCTTTGCTTTGTTTTTGATAAATCATATTCCAAATCTTCAATATGATTCTTAAGCTCAGCATTTGCTATTTCTAGAGTAGCTAGTTTGTCATTAATTTCAGCAAACTATAGATAAAAGAAAATAAACTTTTGAAATGCCCTAATACAAAAATATATGCTTATTTAAATATAAAATTCAGTAAAAGAAAGCAGTATAATTTCAGTATTTTTCTTTTTTTTCTTCTTTTTAACAATTAGTCAACATTACAAGAAAATTTTTGAAATCCAATTTAAAATATTTAAAGTCTTTTAAAAATTTTATATAAAAATATTTGCGTTAAGTTCACTCACTTTTAAACTCATTTGATGATGTTTTTCATGTAAACCAGTTACCAGCAGGTGCAAGTTTTTATTTTCATTCTGCAAATCCACATTAGTTTGGCGAACTACATCATCTAAACTTGGAATAGTTTCTAGAAAGAAAAAAAAAAGAAAAAAGATAAGAGATTTAAAACATGATTGATTGAAGATGAACACAATATTTTCATATAATTATAACTTCAGTAATTATACTAAAAAGAATTTAAAAAATACACAAGAATTAACATACATAATACATTTACAGATTATATTATTAGTTTGATTTCACAACTTGCAAACAATCAGAAAAAAACTCAAACAGTTTATTTTTAAATTATGATAATAAATAAAATAAAAAAATGAAAAGATTATTCAAGTGGAATTTATTCTAAGTAGAAATTTCACACAGAAAATAGATTTCGATACTAAAGATTTTCGAAATAAAAAAATTGGCTTAAATAATGATCAAATTGCAATAGAGCTTAAATGAAGTTACAATAAGTATAATGTTCCTTTATCATTTTAAATAATTATCTGAAGCAAAATGAAATTGTATACCTCAACAAAAAGCTCCGAAATATATGCAGGCACCTTTTCATATTATAATGTAAATAAAACATATGTGGCGGATTATTTCTTATAATATTCTCTCACACACATTTGAGAATATCTTAACTAAGAAAACTTATCAATTTTATAGTATAAAAAAACTTAATTTTACATTATCGAATAAAATATTTATAAACACTCAACTAAAGTAATTTCATAATATTGATTGTACTGTCTTCAAATCAGTAATGGCAAGTTTCTTTCACAGTAGAAAAAACAAAAGAAAGAACCATAGGAAAAACCTCTGTGGAAGAATTAGGTTTTTTTCAACCCAATCGGAAAGGGGAAAAAAAAGATATTCTTTTCAATATAGTTAATAATTTTCAGATATTCTTTTCAAAGAATAATTCAGACAAATGCCAAATAAATATTTTAATTAAGTTATTAAAATTTTTTTTAGAATTAAATATTTTTTTTTTCTTAAATTATTACAATTTAAAGCTAGTGGATAAGAAAATATTTATGACTGAAAGAGCAAATTTATTTGAAAAAAATTAAACATTTTATAATGGAAAAGTTTACCTCAAGAGTAAACATAATTATGTGACCTTTTTTTTGTAGTTTTGTTTACACAATTTAATAAAGCAATAACAAAGAAAATTATAACGTAAAGAGAGAAAAATATATAGTTTGAAAGCAATTTCATTTTCTTTTTACCTTGAGAAGAAGGGTCACCCTTCAGAGCCAGCATAATTTTATGGTTTCTTTGAACAATTCGATCAAAGGCTTGGAGTACTTTAGCAACAGCTCTAGTAGATACTTGCACACGTTGAGCTAATTTTTCGTCCAGTTCTTCTTTATCCCACTGTCCCAAAAGGGCCAAAAAAGATGTAGTAGCTTCTTCCTCATCTAGAAAGAAGAAAAAAATCCATTTTAGTTAATGACACATTAATAATCAAGTTTTTATATTGTTCTTTTAGAAATATATTTTCCTTTTGCAAATTAGTTATTTTGAAAATCCTATCTTTAAATACTTTTATTTCAAAGTAAATTTGAAATGAAATATGGAAATTGTTTGCTATCATGACAAGTTAATGCATGGAATTTAAGTAACAGAAATATATTGATTAATTAAAAATAATAAATGATGTTAACATATTATTTTATCATTTAACCCAGACAATCAATCTTAACCTTAACTTTATATAATTATTAAATCTTTTTAAGTAAAATATCAATATACTATCCAAAAAAAATCATAAAACTATTTATTATTGTTAGAAATCTTGCATCTTATGAATTTAAGAAAGAGTACATAATGAGAAAAAAATTTCAAAATCCTAGGCTTACTTCTCATTAATTATTCTTTGCAAATATTTCCTTTAATGGACTACAGAGATTTGGGACTTTTAAAATATCAGACGAACAGAAAATACAAGAATTTTAAGACTTTTTTTTTTAACAGTCCAATTAATCTTACAGAATATTAAATGCAAATACAAACCACAGGAAGTAAAAAAAAAATAATTTAATTCTAAAATTTAAGCAAGCCGCTCAAATATTAAGAACATATGTTTAATAAATGTATATATAAACATCTTGGAAAAAAATTAAAATGTACTTACTTTGGGTTTCTGATTCATCAGATGTTTCAGCATCAAACCTTTGCAACAATATTCTAAGATCTTCATTTAGCTAAGTAATAAAGTGTCAATTAAAATAATATTTTAATCAAATATATTTCTTGACAATTTGACACTAATTATTTACTATGTCAACAATATGATATTCCAAAACATAAATTATTGCTAGGGATACTAAAATTGATACCTGATTCCAATATCTGTTAACAACGCATAGTACAGCTTCATCACTCGTTTGTCGCTTTTCAAGCTGTTCTATTCTAGATCGTAAATCAGCCTCCTGCCGTTGTCTTTGTTCGAGTCGTTCAGTTAGTTTTCTATTTTGGAATTGCAGGACCTTCATATCCATTTCCTCCTGATTTTTTTAATTAAAAAATGAGAAATTTAATATTTTCTTCAGTATTTCAAATGAAAAATGTATTGCTAAAGATTAATTAAGGCAGTTTTTAATTGTAAAAAAAAGATATTTATTCTTACAATTATTTATAAAATTATTATTCACAATTATTTATTAATTTTTCACAATTCATCTATATTAATTGATCGCCAATGTTATCACACATAGTTAATTGAGACATTAAAAGCATTAAGACATAAAAAAACAAACACAATCTTAAAATCATAGTCATAATCTTTAATCATAATTCTTCAGTCATAAATACTTACAAAAATAATAATGGATAAAATTAAATTTTTTTCCTTCTAAAAATTTAAATATAGAAAATAAATTTGCTACAAGCAAATTTCAGTTATAAGCAATTAATTCAATTACAAGCAATTTCAATTATAAGCAATAGAAGGGTATATAGCAAATTTCAGTTACACTGTTCAAATTTTTTCTTTTCTTTTTCAGTTCAAAAAATAGTTAAGAGCAATATTTATAGAAAAAAAAAATTATAATTTAATGGTGAATGAAACTAGTATAGTTATTTTTAAAAATAAAATGAATGAAGTGCATATTTTCAGACAAGAGTAATATAAAGTGAATTTATGAAATATCCGCTAGCTTTTATTTCCTTTTCCTGAAATTTTATTATTCTCTATTGCACACCTGTGTAACTTGAATAGTTAAAATAGAATATTTGAAAGATTTTTCTGCCTCTAAAAAGGCATAAATAAATTTAAATAATCTTTATTGAAAGTATAAAACCAAATAATTTTTTAAAATAGTTAAAATAATTATAGTAATATGCTTATAATAAAATTTCATTTGAATAATATCAATTAAAGAAATGATGAACATTTGATATTTTGTGCATGCAGTACTCTATTTTAATCAATATATGTCACTTGAGGCAATATATATCAATTGTTCGCTTTGTTAAATGAGTCCTACTAACACCTTTCAATTATCTTAGCTTCTTGACAATAAACAATTATTACATTAAAAATGCATGTATTATTCTAATTTTATTAATAAAAGCCATTTTTAATAATATATTTTATCAAATCAAATTTTATGAATTAATTAACAATATGAATTAATAGTAAAGTATTTACACTTAATTTATAATAAATTTTTTGTACTATTCCATAGTCCATATTGCATTAAATGTATTAACACAATATTAATTAGATTAACATGATAGTTTAAAAGCAAAATTTAGTATCAAGAAGTGCAAAGAGGACCACAAGCAACCCACAACTAATTGCTTTATAACTAGTTTCCTTTTCTATGCATTTACCAAGTACTTTCTGACTTGTCTTCTTGACAGATGAAACAATAGTTTCACTGTTTTTTAACAGTGGAGATTTAATTATATTAAAAAGATTCATCAGCTTATGCACTACAATATTTTTTTTGTAAGGAGTTTTTGATTATTAATAACTTTTATGGTTTTCACTATGGACCATATAATTTTAAGTAACTGAAATATTTCTTGCATGGTTCCTTTTTTCTCTTGTAAAACTATAATATTAAAAGAAAGAGTTTGTGTGCTTATGAAAATACTTTCTAAATCTATTGTTATAATGATAAGCTGCAGCTGTAAAAGGTATGATGAAAATGGAATCTGGATTTATGACTGCACTAACCTAATCAATTTTAAAGTAAACGACCCCTTTGTTGTTAATATTATTGATGTGAATAGAAAGTTTCATTTCTATTTCTAACAGATATAACTTCAGATGAAAATAAAAAAGAATGCTTTCTCAGAAAATCCCATATTAACATTAGCGGTTGTCATTTCCCCTTTGCTCTCACAGGTTATTCGTACTAAGAAATTTGTATCCAGATTCTCAAACAGAAAAATTAAAATGCACAGATTCTGGTTGATATAATAAATAATCTTATCCATCATGTTTTATCTATAATTTTTTTTATATAGACTATGACATGGAAAAAAAAGATAGAATTTAAAACAAATTTGTAGAATTGAATTATAAGATTTAAATTATAAGATTTAAATTTAATCCTTAAAAGAATCGGGGGAAAAAATGCCTAAAACTAAATCTGAGTTATGAAATTTTGGGATTTTTCAATTGATTAATTTTTAATTTCAATGTAATAATCTGTTTATACACAAGAAACCAAAATGATTGTGACAGAATCATTTTGGTCAGATGTGAGGATTTGTAAACAAAGCGAGCAGGCACTGGAAATGACATACATAAAAATAGAAAACTGAATGAACAAAACGTAGATTTTTTGTCATATTTTAAGTCATACATATCAAAATTAAGTTATAGCTATGAGTTATAGATAGGGTTGGGGTTTTGGACAGGACACGCGGGTTTTACTGTCTTAAACTGTCCTAAACTGGATAAAACTGTCTTAAAGTGTCCAAAACCTTGAACTTTGGCAAAAAGTAAAAATTCTATAGGTGTAACCATTGTACACATAATAATTACATGTATCAATAAATATTTGATATTTTTATACAATTCACTTTAACCTATTAAAGGAAAATAATATAATATAATAGGAAAAGGTTTATAATTATTGAAGCTCTACAATTCATTGAACAACAAAAATTAATACCTAATCTTTTAAATATAAAGATGCTTTTAATACTGATAAATAATGTTTTTGCATAAGGATAAATAATGCAATATTAAAAAATAATAATTTTTTTAAAAAAATACTACATTTGTTTAAAAATTAACCTTTTATTTTTCACAATATTTTTTTTTTAAAAATGTTATAATTTCCTCATCACAAAATTATAAAAAAGACATCTAAAAATGTTTTTAAATATAAATATACTAGTTTAAATTGGAAATACAAAATAATTGAAAAATGTATTAACAGTTTTGAAGGGCATAACATCAGTTTCAGTTACTGACACTGGTGATGTATCACCACTATGCTAAAAGAATCAAACATCAATGAAATAAAAGTATTCTTGAATAGTACTATAAATAAATAAACCTGTTTAAGATTAACCAAGCACTTAGTCCCTAATAGCTTAAGCTGTATGGCAAGGTCAAACTTCAGTTATGTACTATTGAATGAAAGGACCAATTGATATTGATTACTGAGTAATCTTTCTTTGTTTAATGTTTAAATTGAAGAGTCAAGCAATATTAATAATACATTATACATTTAAAAACAAATATTCTCTAGTAGATTTAATTATCAATATGTTATTAGTTCTATGTTTATTTTTCCTTTTAAATAATGTTCAGATAAAATTGTGACATAATTTGAGTAAAAGGGTTTTGGACAGTTTAAGACAGTTTTGGACAGGACAGTTTAAACTGTGGATTAATTCATTTAGTCCTAAACCCTGCCAATGCTGGTTATAGATATTGAAGAGCATAAAGAATAGTTAAAAATTGCAATGAAAACATTTATTAATCCATTAAAATTTGAATTGAACAAATATATTAATAAAATTTTGCAAACATTAAAGAAAATAGAAAGCTTAAAATACTTTTAATGAAATAATCTGTTTCTTGTCCAGAAATCAAAATAATTGTGAGTCTGTCAACATAGTGGGCAGATAACAAGTTTATGCTTCAATCATTAAAGATGCGATTCATTCATATATTTCACCTATCAGACATACTATATGGACAATTTTGATGGTCCAACCCATCATATTTTTTAGTGAAATAAGGTAGCCTAATGTTTTGGGTTACTCGAAAGTTCATATTAAAATTCACTCCTTTTCATATAAACTTTATTAGTTGCAACTAAACATTGAGTTAATGATCTAATTTTGTTATACCCACTTTAGGGTGGGTTTTACCCAGTAAAACCCGCACGGATTTTATTGGGCAGGTAGGTTTTTTGAATCCCTGGTCAAACTGAATAAGGTATAAATAGAAGATGCTTTCATATCATGACTGCCATTTGCCATTTTAAACTTTCAATAAAAAAATAGAAAAAACATGTAGAGGTTTGCATAAGGCTTGCTACTAGTTATACCCTTCAAATAGGTCCCTTGTTTTTGTTGTTGTTTTTTTTAAACTGCTGCCCAGAAGTTGCCAAACTTGACCATTATTCTATAGCACATCATGTTATAGAAATCTTCTTGGCAAAATTGCAATTGTAAAAACAGGAAATGTATCTAGATCTTAATTGAATTAAATTAGAAAGTAATTATGCAAAATTTGTATGAAATTACATTTCCCAGCATTCGCAAAACACGTGGCTATAAATTAAACTTGAAAAACGAAAAGGTAATTGAAATTCATCAAACATGCTTACGATTACATATATACAATTTACAGAACTTAGATTCAACTATTTCAGACAAACTGATTCAATTGTTTGTTTAGTCTAGATAGTATATCTAATGATATTTGACAAGATTTTAAGAGATGACAGTTATCTTTTTAAAAAAAAACTTTTTGAAATAGAACTAAAAAAGTCCAATATATAAAAATTTTTTTTATTTATAATAAAAAATTGAGATAAATCTAGTCTAGAATTCCAAATTCATATGATTGGCTAATTATATAATATAATTATCTTGTTTGTAACATTTTATTTAAGTTATTAAATGTTACTTTTTTAAAAAAGTTTAAAACAGAGATTTATAAACAACATTTTTAATAAAATTTTGATTAAAATTTTCTGCAAATAAAAACTGTGTAAAAGTTTTTTCGCTGATGATAAAGATATGACTATCTTCAATTGAATATAAATCACTGTTTTGACATTTTTTCTTGAACTCAATTATATCATTTATTTGTGTATTGATGTAATGTAAATGTCACACCAATATCATAAGACTAATAAGAAGCATTAAAATTGAAAATAGCAGGATACAATAATTGGGAAAGTTATAAAATGTGATATCTCTTATTGAAAAAACAAAAGACATACACATGACTATCTCAATTAAATAGAAATTACTGTTTTGATATTTTCTTTTAGACTCAATTATATCATATATAATTATGTATTGATGTAATGTAAATTTCCCATCAATATCATGAGACTAATAAGAAGCATTAGAATGAACAAATAGCAATATACATTAATTGTAAAAGTAACAAAAGGTGATATCTCTTGCTGAAAAACACAAGACATACATATAATCAAAATGTGCATAGTTTCATAGCCATATTTACTAAAAATTTTCCCCTTAATATAATCAGAAATATAAGTAAATGTTTTTGACATTTTAAGATTTAAACAAAATGCCAAAATATTTACTAGTTCACAATATAGAAACCTGACTAAGTCAAGATTATATTACTATAAAAACTGTATTCAAAAGGTTGAAAATATCTACTAGATAAAGAGTGTTAAAATGCATACAAACCTGAGTTGAAACAGAACCAATTCTGCATGGCTCAAAATGAACCCTTTTAGCAGAATTTTGAGCTGAATTATCTTGCGGTGCAGGCCTCTTAGTAGACATATTTCAATCTTTAAAATCTAAATGAGAAGCAAAAAAAAAAAAAAAAAAAATTTTTTTTTAAATTAAAAAATAAATTTANAAAAAAAAGAACAATAAACTAAATTATAAAAATGACTATTTTTGCATACAAAAAAAATATGGTTATGATTTAAAGTAAACTCAAGACACAAACAATTAATAATCCCATTCAAAATAATAAACCCAGGAATATTACTTTTTACAATGTCATTATGAATGGGTCAACAAAAAAAAAACTTTTAAATTAATAGGTATTAATTAAAGCTAATGTTACACAATCAGGAAACAAAAACATAAGCGTTAGTTTCAGTGTTTTTATTAATTTTCAAAAGCATATGAGTCTTAAGCATTACAAGTTATTCTCTAGCCGCTTGTCACATAGATGACGTGCCAACTTTATTTTAGAATAGTAATTTATATAATAATAAAAGAATGAAAAATTCATAATATCTAAGGCATTAAAAAAGTGATTTCAGCTTTTAAAAGAAAATGAAAAAATTAATTCAATAATGTAATTAAATGATTAAAAAAAACTCTTGAACTACAATACTTGATTACCTTCTAGACAAGAAAAAGAAATCTACATTTATGATCGGTCAAACTAAAGAGTTTCTATTTTCTTTTTCTAGCAGACATTAAAAATGCAGCTTTAATTGTCATTTTTTATAATTAATTACAAAATATATGGTAAATAAATCAACTTGTTCTCTGAACACAACCAAACATTAAACAGGAGCCATTTAATTTCCGCGAATTACGAAACGTGAACGAATCTGTCTGCATTTATTATAAATTTCTAAATATTCTTGATAAATAAAGAAACTTTCACTCTAGCTATAAATAAATGCAAAAAGGCACATAAAAATATCAAAATGTGGGAAATCTTTCTCAAAAAGAAAAATTATATTTCAATTATTTTAATGTTAGTAACTATATACTTCTACTTTAATATACTGTGCAAGAAATAAATAAACAAATTTGTCACCTGACTTGGCTTGCAGTGAGCTGCTGGACTTTTCAAATTACTAAAAACCTTATTGGGTGTTTCAAATTATAAAATATTGGTTAGTATAACATCACTAAGAATGACTTACAATAAGAAGTGTTTTTCTCATTAATTTAGTCCTGTTTTTATTTTAATATCTTGCATAAAATGTCCATGAAAATGCACTAAAATCTTCTGATAATGAATTTCTTAATCATTTTTAACAAACCCCGACGGAGTTATTTCCTTTACAAATATTTAAAAAATTCATGAACCATAAAAAAGATAATTTGGTAACTTTTCCCTTCAAAAAATACATAAAAATAAGTTGACATAATTTGCATTTAATTAAAATTTTAAGGAGTTGGAATTGACCTGTGATCCGATAAATGCTGCCTGATGTTGTTAATATTTTCCAGTATTGAAGCTACTTATTTTTTATTTAGATTATATTTGCATATCCTGTATAGAATATTTTTCTTAAAAAAGTCTAGTAACAGAATTTTCAATGTCAATCTGCCGCAACATCATCGCAAGTTGAAACTTATCTGACACGAGTTATGCCAAACCCATCATTAAAAATCGAATTTGTTTTCATTGAAAATGAATTAGAAAATCAGAACTTATTACATATACATTACATAACAATACTATACGCGATACGATTTCACTCTATAAGATAAACTACCCTCTTTAAGAAATACTTCCTGGAAGAATCCCAGTAATTCAGACTGAATAATAAAATATATTATGCTTAAAAATCGCATTTCTGAATTCAAGTTTAAGCTGATTTGCATAATTCTTCATTTTCCTTAAGGAGAGTTTTACAATAAGCTTGTTGAAAATTGTATATGACTTTGAGAGACTGTGATTGAAAGTTTTTTAACCATGTCGATTTACGTTCATGAAAAATGTGAGCATCCAATTATATTCTAGACGAGTTACACAAGTGTTTAATTTCTTTTTGAATCATATTTGAAAGCGCAACAAACTTGTTTTTATTGTTATATTGTATTTATATTCATTTCCAACTAAAAATATCATGATTATAATTGTTCTTTTTATAAGACAAATCTTTTATATGTTACAAAACAAAACTGACTATAAAGTTGCATTTAAAAATGTATAAAATAATATAAATCATGTTTTGAAAATTTATTTTTAATTTTGCACAAATCAAAGATTTTAATGCAATATATACATATATTTTTTTGTTTTTAGAAAATATTCAAAGCAATCATGTCTTCTCTGACTGAAGTTTCATGTTCGAAAAGTTTTGGAGGCTACCAAAAAGTTTTTCGTCATTATAGTCAAGAACTTAAATGCGAATTGAACTTCGCTATCTATCTTCCCCCTCAAGCCAGTGAAAAGAAATGTCCTGTTTTATATTTCTTATCAGGTGATTTTCTGTTTTTTTCATAACACACGAATTTACTGAAAGCTTTATTTTCTTTCTCCTTCTTTTTTTTAATAAAAAAAGTCTTAAAATGAATTTTAAAATTATCTACTTAATAGGATTTGCATTTGACCAGTACCATAGCCCAGGGATGGCGAACCAATGGCACGCGTGCCATTTGTGGCACGCCACATAATATTTTAGGCACGCCACCGATCACGAAGTTCACTGTGAAGCGATTTACCAATTAAATTAAAATTCACAAAAACAAACATAAAAAAATAAACAATTATTAACAAAAAAATTACAATTAATGCCAAAAAAGCAATTAATTACCATAAAATACAAGCTAACAGTAAATAACTAGCAAAAAAAATAACAGACCTGCTTAAAATAACATCTTACAACCTAATATAAGTTATTTGTCATGTAATCTGCAACACAGGAAGTCACACTGATGTTACTTTAAGTTGAATTACACGTATAACTGAGACATTGCGAAATGTATTCTTTTTCATAGTAAAATAAAGAGTTTTGTGTTGATAGTATTTAGTGTTATTATTTTCCCAATAATCACGACGCAAAATTATTGGACAGCACGTCTATGACCAAATTTAAAAAAATTTAGAAAAAATGGCACGTTGGTGCATAAAGGTTCGCCACCCCTGTCATAGCCTCTTGTGTTACTAAACTTAGCATACATTACAACTGTGTTTCCTGAAATTTTAAGTACTTTTTTTTTAAAAGTTTATTTATTTATCCAATTCAGCTTCATAACTATTAATTTGTAAATTGCGAAGACTAGAAGCTTTGAATTGTCATTATTTCTACTCTTTCTTTTCTTCCTTTTTTAACATGAGATATATCTAATGATTTTTTTTTTCACTATAAGCTATAAAATATGAGTTATCCTGAATTCAATATTTGTTTTGTAAGAAAATAATTTATCTTTTGAATGAGAAAAAAGTTATAATGATTGCTCTTTTTGTTAAGCTAATAAAAATTACTCAGATAATGTGATTAGTCATAGTTAAAGGATCACTCCTTTTCCTATGGATTCCTTCATTTTACATTATGTATTAATATAAATAAAGACAATTTAATCTCGTTTAAATTAGTAAATTAAATAATCCTATAAAGCTTAATAGTAAAAGCATAGTTCATGTATTATGTAAAACAAAAAAATTCCTCAGGCCAGGATAACCTGGTTGTTAGGGCATTATGCCCATGTTCAAGAGGTCATTAGTTCTATCCCCATCAGCTGAAGTCTCACCCTGTGTAGTAATTGTATGTGTTAAATCTGTCAGGTCACAAGTGCTCCACGTTTCCTTCACATATCATACCTTTGGGAGTACTGAATTGGAGATTGATCGATCTCTGATTCAGGTCAAAATTATGATCTGTGGATGAATGAATGGATGTATGAATTGGTACTCCCTGTAATGTCATACAACAACAACATAAAAATTCCTCAAAAGTATTATATTAAACAATATGGAAAGTATTTACACAAACTATATTGAGATTAGACTGATTTTTTTTAACAATGCTTTTGTATGTTTTCATTAGGACTAACCTGTACGGAACAAAATTTTATGATTAAGTCTGGCTTTCAGACGCATGCTGCAAAGTATGGTATCATAGTAGTTGGACCAGATACCAGCCCTCGTAAGTATTCAGAAATTTAAGCTCAATCTTTATTGTATATCAGCTATATTGTACAAATAAATATTCTTTCAAAAATATCTTCAAGAAAATATTCATTATTAAAATGTGGTTATCTAAATATATTTAATGTAAAAACACAGCCATTGTAAATAATACTATAGTTTGTGTGTGCGTAATATCATATTATATTTGACATAAATAATTTTTAGTATTCAGTAATTCTAGCTGGAAATGATTTGCACAGAATTTCCCACTGTTTAGTTTATGCAAAATTGGTGGGACTATCATAATTATTTATGTTAACTAGATTTCATCTTATCCAATTCATTATGAAAACAGTTTGTTACATATATGTACTACATTTACGAATTTAAACAATGCTATTATGTACCAAATAAATTAAAATAAGCTTAAAAATTTTAATAACTTTATTTAACTATTTTATTTATTTACCCATCTGCTACTCCTAACAATGGTGGATAATAGAAATAACATAACTCAAAATAAATAATTGACAATTTATTCACATTCCTCTTATCAGTGTTGTGTCTAGTTTTCTTTCATCAGGGCTGATTGTGCTCCGGAAAAAAACCGGATATCCGGAATTTTCGCCAACTGTGATCCGGAAGTTTCCGGAGATCGAAGGTCCAGATGTTTAAAAAAATCATGGGTCACAGAAGTTTCCGCAAATCAAATTTTCAAAGGTGAAACTTAAAAACACAGTTTATTTTATTTGTTTGTAAGGGAGAGCCAGAGAGATACTTTATAAGCTTATAATCATGAACTCAAGAAAGAAAAACATATTTGTAAATTTTAATTACTTCTCCAGGTCATCATAGCTTTGTGTAAATGGTATAGGTATGTGTAAAATTTTAAATATATTTTAAGTAAACTAAGAAATATTGAGAAAAAGGAAAAAAAACCTTGTTTAAATTTTTTTCCAATTTTTCAATTTAAACTGTCTTTTTTTTAAAAATTTTTTTAACTAAATTTTCCGGAATTTTGACTTGGGCTCACAATCACCCCTGTTTCATGTTAAGCAATAATCAGCTTGAAAATTTCATGTTAAGCATGTAAAATACAATAAGGATTGATTGCTGACTCACGGAAGCTTGTGTTTCATGTAAAGCAATATTTCACGCTAAGTGATTTCATGTTTATAAGGTTTGACTATGTATATATATATATATGCAGTGAAATTGTGGTTAAGCTGATATTCTTGACACCAAAAAAATTTTCTGTTTGGAAAGGGTACCCTAATAAAGAAGTTTAACACTATAAATTTTTTTTAGAATATTTTTAAGGATATAGAAATAATTAAATAATCTACATTAACTATCTACAAGGATATTTATTTAAACTTTAAAAAAATATTTTTTTCTATGCAAAAAAAAATATATGAAAAAGTTTGATATAATTACATAATTCTAGATGTAGCTACAGATAAATGAATATAATTTTCCTATTTACATAGATATTTAAGTTAGTCATATGATACCAAATAAGAGCTTTTAGTCCTCAGTCGGTTTCAATTATTAGGTGTACACCCCCTAACACCTACCTATCACTTGATAAGAAACGTGTTTAATACCTCCTTGAAAGTAAACCACCCATAATGCACAAAAGAGTAAAAAGCACTGCATATCTGTAAGACACAAGGACCTATGGCGTTGATTATTCACAATTGATCATCTATCAAGTGACTGAATAAATGTTTCATTTACATGAGCAACTCAAAGATTATATTTTCTGTTCTCTTTTTTTACCCCAACTGTGTTAAATACAGTCTTCAAATTGGTAAGAAAATTAAAGAAATTTTCAGTGGCGAAGAAGCGTGACGTCATTTCAAATTGAGGTTTCTCATAACTTGTGTTGTCCTGATGAAAAGATAATAAAGAAACAAATCGAGATATAAATTTTTTTTTGTGTGATACTTAGCATAACAGATTTAACATGAGACAATCACTTCATTCTTCTCCTCTGAAAAAATGTTTCCTTGTCGGCTGTGTGGGAAAGAACACACCTCTTTTGTCCATCAAAACATTCCTCGTACTTGTAGGATTTTTACCAACAAAATTTTCGATTCCTTTTTTTTTTTTTTTTTTTTTTTTTTTTTTTTTTTTGTAATTTAGACAAAAAAAGCTTCTTATGGCTGACTGAATTTCCCAGAAACCTCATTTGCACATTTGTACATATTCTGCGCTCCCGCAGAAAAGTTCGCCTTGTGCAATAATTGAGTCTGAACTACAAGTTTGTTTTCCAAAATAATAATGTTAAAAAAGTGACTTCAGTGACTTTTATTCAATATATATCATTTATAATTAAAAAGAATTATTTATGAATATATGTTCACATTTATAATTCAGGCTATCCTGTTGTATGGCTAAAAATAGCTTTTATTTTAACTCTGATTTTAAACTAAAACAATCGCTTTTTATTTAGGAGGCTGTAATATTGAGGGTGAAGATAATGATTATGATTTTGGTACTGGAGCAGGATTTTATGTTGATGCTACCGAAGAAAAATTTAAAACTAACTACCGAATGTATTCATATGTTACTAAAGAGGTATAAATAGTGCTTAAATTTAGATTGTTTTTGTCTTAATGGGTTTTTTTCTTCTTTTTTTAGTGTTTAGATATGAACCTGGATACAAAACAATATTTTTAGTAGAATACAAAAAATTAAAATGCTATCAATTATACATATTCCAAATGTGTACAAATAATGCTTATAGCTGAATAACCCAATAGTAAATATTTGTTTTTGTTAGATATATTTTAAATGTTAATTTCTATTCACAGATTCTTTTTAATACAGATTCAGTTAATATTGAAACGCTTTGTTAATGTAGTCAATATAAATACTATGAAATTGAACTGTATTTAAATGTTTAATAAGAAATAAAACTTATATAATTTATTTATTTTTCTTTTTTATTAAATAATTTTTTGTAATTATAAATTTTTACTTGGTGTTTTATCTTAATTTTTATTATTATTATTGTCTTGTATCATTATTAAACCATCTAAAAAAATGTCTTAAAAGAAGTTAAATATAAGTATTTTTATCTTTTTCCCATAGCTTCCAACCATAATTGAAAAAGAATTTCCAACTACTGGAAAAATTTCAATTTCTGGACACAGGTAATTATTTCTATTATGCATATAATTTGTATGTTATTTATAAATAATAAGCATCAAAGCAACTTTCAAATTTTGGTGTTTTTACGTATAAGAGTTACCATTATAAATTTAAGTCATTTTTTTATTTTTGTGGATCTGCTAAAATGATGATTAAGCATAGGTATAATTTTTAAAGTATTTTGAAGAAAAGAAATAGGATATAGAGGTTTTATAAGTGAGTAACTTTAATTTGTTTCATATTGTACCTTTTTAGAGTCATTAAGTTATAATTTTGTGTAAATGCATGGTTATATTTTTATGAATCTTGCAGCACAGATGTAACAAAACTTGTTTAGAATTTTAAAATATTAATAATTTTGCCTGCATATATTGCTATATTTTTACGAAATTTTTTCCAGCAGCAGTCTGGTAAAAAAAATTGTTTTCTAGGAAATAATATTTGATGTAGATTTATGAAATTAATGTTTTATGTTTTAAAAATGACTTTAATACAAGTGAGCTTTGAGTTTTATAGAGTTGCAATATTTGATTCCATTTTCGGTATGTAACAAAAGTGGTGCCATTAAAAATGGAGCAAAAGTGATTAATGTGAAAAAAGTCACGAAACAATGGGTGCAGACACTTAGCAAATCAGTTCCTTTAAAATTTATCGCAATTTCTTATAATGATATGTAACTAAATAAATGACCGAATAAAGATGGAAAATCAGAATCTTATAAAACCTTACATTAAAAAAAAAAAAAATCAAAATCTATTAGTCTCATGAGGAAAATTATCAATTAGCATAGTACAAGCTAATAAATAAAGTTAGACGAGATTTTTAATTTTTTTAAACAAAGAAAGAAATGCAGGGAAAAAAGAAATATGTCATAAACAAAAGCTGTATGAAATTTATGTTTAATCAGATTTTATTGCATTCAATAGAAATATTTGTTTGAAAATAGTTAAATATGCTTGTTAACATACTGTTATATACTAGGGCTTCTTCGTGATTTTACAGCTAAGGACTTCTATAACCTGTATGTTGAATGAGCAATAATTACGATGAGTAAAAAAATAGATTTTTTTATATCTGCTGTTCATACACGGATAATTTAAAATAATTCTGTTTCCCTCTGTCTTGCAGCTTATTAACTTTTTGTGATGCATGTATGCATAGTAATACAAAACAAGTATGGCAAACCTTAAAGAATGATAAAACATAATGTAAGAATAATTTTTTCTCCAACAGAACATGGGATCACAACAGGAAAAGGTATTTACTATAGAAAATAATACTTCTTTGTTCTTAAAAGCAAAAAATAGAGGAATTTAAGTCAGGTTTAATGAAGTTTTGACCTAGACATTATTTTTTAATAAATTGGATACTCAGAACCGAATAATAGAGGTATATTACTAATAAAATATATAATGCTGATAAATATATTTTTACTAATTTTGTGTATTGAAATAAAAATATTAATAGATTATGAAACCTGAGCCATACTACTTGATTAAATACTTCATTACCTTCAAAAATATACTAAATGGAAATGACATATTTCAAGTGCTCAAAAATGGATGCCGATTTTCAAGACTTGCAAAACATGAATGAGATTAAACTAAAGTGATTTCTTTTTCAAATTCAATACAGTGATTTCTTTTCAGTGAGCAATTCTGTTATCTGGTGTTTTTGTTAGTTTACTCACAAAAAACTCTGTGTCACAGAAAGCCTATATGTTGAGAGCTTTATGGTGATGCATAATATGCTATCAAACCCTAAATTAGGTTGTTAAAAATGATTTTTTTTTTAAATTAAAATAACTATAAAAATAGTATAATAATATTAAAATACAATTTCAATTTTCTTTTTAACAGTATGGGAGGTCATGGAGCTTTGACTATTGCCTTGAAAAATCCAGAAAAATTTAAAAGTGTTTCTGCCTTTTCTCCAATTTCCAATCCTTCTGAAGGCCCTTGGGGTATAAAAGCTCTTACAGGCTATCTTGGACCAGACAAATCTAACTGGGCTCAGTATGATGCAACTTTGTTGGCAAAATCGTACAGTGGGCCAGAAATACAAATTTTAATTGATCAGGTAAGACTAAAAGAGTTTCAAAATTATTAAAAATTGTGTTTAGATAAATTATTAGAAATTAACTTTGTTAAAAAAAAAAAAAAAAATTCTTTTTTTGTGATCTTCCTCAGATTTTCGGTATGGAAAAATTATAATCTCAAATATTTTTTATTCACTTTACATTTGTGTTATAAAAGTTCTCAGTGGAATTATTTTTATTCTTTATCTTTGCTCAATTCATTTCCAAGAATTGCAAAGGGCAAAATGCTGACATTTTTTTACGTTTCAGGGTTCTGAAGATACTTATTTAAAAGAAGAGTTAAAGCCTCAAAATTTCATGGCTGCAGTTGAAGGGACTTCAATAAAAGCAAAATTGCGTATGCAAGAGGCAAGTTTACCATTTTTTTTATTTATAAATTTAAAAAAAATTTGAATAGTAGATTCACAACACACTGTAGTAGACACACTAATTTTCCTAAACTATAATTAAGATATCTTTTTAATTTTTCTGAATTTTTTTTTTTTTTAGAAATTAAATAAGTAAAACTTGGACACTAATTGTCAGCTATGTAAGAAGCCTGTTTAATCTTCATTATAATTACCTCCTGTGGTTGATACCTATTACTTACTTGCTTAGGAACAGAAAAGCAAATTTTGAAAAAGATGTAAAAGATCGAAAAAGGATTTGAAATCTGAGACTTTTCTGGAAAAAGACATTTGGAAAACAAAATTGCTCAAAAAAGATTGTTTTCATTTTAATTCAAGAAGCACAACCTGTGAGTAAATACAGCTTTTAAGGGGTCCCTGCTTTTTTGATCAAAAATTATATTTAAAAAAATTTACATAACTAGTATAAATAGCATTTTTTAAACTAATACTTCTTTAAAAATTGAAAGAACACTGAAATTAAAATTTTGAAATGTAGAACTCCTAGTTCGACATTCAAGCTGTATGATTTTTTTAGGAAAACTTTCTTCTACAAAAACATATTCAAATTAATTGTAATTAAAGAACTTGAATAGAGAAGTAAATAATTTACAAGCTTTTAAAAAATTATAATTTAAGTATATAATAATTTAAATTTAATTGTGTACCTATAATTTAAGTGTGTGTGGCGTAACTACCACTACAAAAGTTTAACATCATTCACTAGTATATAAAGCATGCTAACTTGATTCTATCGAGAGGTACCTTTTGATGGATGAAGGTTGGTATTGTCGATTAACTCCGCCCCCACACTGGCGACCTCCGGACGTGATTTGAACACACAATAACGCCCACTTCGCAAAATTCCTAACACTAACGCCTACTTCAATGAATAGTCCACATTGAAAGTTGACTAGCTATTTGTGACAGCATCATCACCCTCCTGTGCTGTTGCTACTCAGTCTCGTCTCGAACATACAATGTCAAATACTCTCAACTCCTGCATACACTCAACTGCTAATGGCAACACAAGAGCAACTACTACTGTGAAGTTAATACACCTCTCACATTCAGCACTCAAAATACCGGTGACCGCTCTCCCGGTTTGTCACAAGTACAGCAACTAGTGGTATCTATACAACGAATTCTATCCCTAATAGAATTCTGGTGGGGGAGTACTGTGGCGTAACTACCACTACAAAAGTTTAACATCATTCACTAGTATATAAAGCATGCTAACTTGATTCTATCGAGAGGTACCTTTTGATAGATGAAGGTTGGTATTGTCGATTAACTTCGCCCCCACATGTGCAAAATTAAATTTTTTTTTTAAATTCAAAGATATTATACTTTGTTGTTTTTTTTTTAATTTTACAGACCATGTAGTTTTTATTATACTATGGAATAATTTAATTTACATAAATTGTTTTAAAAACTACATTCATTGTAAATATTTTTTCTTGGAAATATACTTTCAAGTTTTACCAGTTTAATTTAGCTTTAATGTTTTTATATTTAAAAATAGACTTTATTGCATTTCTGGACATAAAAAAAACAAGAAAAAAGAGGAAAAAGTTTTTAAAAAAAATTTTTTTTTTTTTGGCATATTAAGCATAAATTATTTTATAGTTAAAATTTTTTTCTTCAAGTTACTGAAAATATTTTTTAAATTAAAGTTCAAATTATTGAAGTTTTACTGTATTTTCACATTGAATTTTTTGTGAAAACTACGTTTTAAAGACTAAAGGTGTGAATAATTTTATGTCCTTTGAGTAGAGATTTTCTATAGTTTGTTATGGGGGATGTCTGAAGACCACAATATGCCATAGCACGCCATCCTCATTGGAGGATGTCATTGATATAACAGTTGATGAGACGAATTATTTCTGCTTATTATATGATTTTGTAATAAAGGGAGAAAACTCTTGGTTGGAGTCATTCGTCTTTATTTATAAGTTAAAGGTGTGCCTATTTTAAGTAAACATAGATTTCTCATTCTTCTATGCACTCCAGTGATCTTTCCCCTTCGACTTTTTTCTTTTTAAGAAAATGTTTAACACCAATTTGGTTAACCAAAAATCCGTTTAGTGCAGTATAACCGATTCAATCTATTGGGCCATAAAACTCTACATTCCAGCTCCCTAGTTTTCATTCTTCTAAAATACTTTGTTTGATTAAGTTACTAAATTTTCAATAACCTATTAGTGACTCAAAGTAGTAAAATGTGCCTTTTTAAAATAAAAATAATAAACCTATGATGCATTTAACATAAGTGATTGTCCTATTATTATAAATTTAATAATTATTATACATACTTTCTACTTCATTTCTGCTAATTAACAATTAATACTATTAAAAATTAATTTATATATAGTTTAAATTACTTTTGTTTTTATTTTGAAAAAATTGTTTTTCCCCCATGATTTTGTAGAACTTTTCTATATTTTCAAATAAAATCAATTTGTTTAACTTTTTGCTTTGTTTTTTAGGGTTATGATCACAGCTATTTCTTTGTGGGAACTTTTCTTGAAGATCATTTTCAATATCATGCTAAATATTTACACTAATGAAGAGAATCTTAATTATTTCAAGTGCAACAAATTAAGATCAGATTAGCAATTTTATAAAATAAATATATTTTTATATAAAAGTTTTTGTCAAATCTTTTTAAAATTGAAGAAAAAAATAGTGCTCTAATTTTTATTTTGTGCTAGTTTTCCTTTTCATATTTTATTCATCAAGTAACTTGCTTCAAAAATACAAATTTAATAATGATAATAATTAATTCATTAAAAGACATATATTAGTAAATTACAATAAAAAAGAAAAGTAATTTAAAACTGAGTGTAGATAATGTTGAAATGATTAGATTTATTTAAAAAGAATTTTTAAACTGATATATATGTAAGTTTGTATTAAGTGGTTCCTCATATTTCAAAAAGAGAAAAAAATACAAAATTAAAGCCAGGGAGACTATAGTTGAGGCTTTAAAAGTACCAATTATAATGAATTTTTTTTAAAATCTTTTCTGACAGCATTTATTGACACATGACACAACTTAATTCTATTTTACATACCAATTTAAAATATTTTTGTACAATTTCATAGTTTTACCTAAGTGTAGTTTCTTTCATTTTTAAACTATCAGAACAAAACTATACACTGTTTTTAAAATAAAATAGATTTAATGTGGTCTCTAGTGTGTAACACTTGATATATATAACACATGCATTATTAAATTTAGTATAGCAAACTAATAAATTTGAGAAATATATTAAACTAGCTAGTTTTTTTCCTTTCATTCAAGCTAGCTAACTTTTTTTTTGCAGACATGCAGAAAAGTTTTGAAAATAATGAAATATTTTTAATGCAGATTATAAAAATAAAAAAAAGCAGCTCATATTTATAAAAAAAATAGTACTTAAAAAATACTTAGAATATTCTCTTTTTTTTTTGATTAATATCATTACTTTTCTACATTTTAAAAATTGGATTGTGGCTGTTTACTATGTGAAATGGTACAATGAAATGTTGGAAAGCAAGTCTGGATAATTTAACTTTATTTAGACTTTTACGAAACAAATCATAAATACGATTTTATTGTAAGCCATATTAGCTATAAATAAATTTCAAAAATTTTTAAACAATTTTAAATTTTTAACTTAAAATTCAAATTTTTAGTTAATAATTTGCTGTTAGAGAAAAATTTCTCAACAACTATGGAGAAGAAGAATTTTTTTTAGATATGTGTTGTGTTTTATTATTAAAAAATAATGCTTAAAAATTTATAAACCAATTATCCTGCTATAGATGAAATTTACTAGTACAATACGATATTTAGTGTGCTTCCATTTCTGAAACATATTTTAATGCTAGTTAAATAAAATGCAAAATAGATTGTAATATCATAGTACTTTATTAATGATTTTTAAAGGCAGTGTAAATTATTATGTCAATGTAATACATACATTTATATTATGCATGAAGGAAATGTAAAAAATTATAATTATAAATAATTTCAGTTAGAAACAAAATCATAAATCAATAATAAAGTTCAAATTCTGTTATTTTGTTAATATGTATGTAAAAAAAATTCATTTTTTTTTAAGCTGATAAAAAATTTTAATACATAAAAAACTATAAGTGACTTAATGCCTCCTCATTTTGGATTTTTTCTATATATATTTCTTTGTCTTCAACTAACTTTTGATGATAAGGTATCATTTAACAAAACATGTCTTATTATTAAAAATTAATGCTTAAAAATTTATTTAAAAAAAAACTAATTAAAAAAGTAACAAAATAAAAAATCTTTTTTATTGCAACTATACTAATAATGAAATTTTTTTTTGATAACAATTGGATGAATCTTCAAATGTTTTGGTATCATTTTCTAATTGCCTCGATTTTTTACAGTTTTAATTATCACTTTTTACCTGTCAAATCTTAAACCATGGAGTAATAAATAAAAGATTCAATCAATAATAGTAATTATCATTTCAAAAGATGCAAATTATTTTAGAAGCACTTTGTAAAAAATCTTAGAAGCTGTAAAAAAAATATTTATTTTAGATTTTTATTAAAACAATTAGTGAAAAACTAAACTCTATGGAACCTTCCTAGAACATATATGTAAATTACTTTTTTTTTCATCACTGAGATTCTAGAACATTTTAGTTCTCTCCTGCATTATGAAACCCTTGCCACTGACTGTTTACATTTTTTAAATATAACAGAAATAAATAAGAATAAAAACACACATTTTATTAATAGTTAGGATTGAAAAATATTCTCAATTCTTTTGTACTTCAATCTTAAATATATTTTATTTAAAATAAATATAATTTCCTAAAGCACAATAGTATACTTGTTATTCATTAAAAATACAACATAAAAATATTGATACCATAAGAAAATATTTTGATTTAAACAAGAGATTTTACAAGAAATCAATTATAACATTAAATTAAAAACATGCATGTTAAAAAAATAAATGAAAACACATTTATAGGTAAGAAACCTAGTCAATTTATGTAAGAAGCAACAATGATTTTTTCTTGGCAATTATGCAATAAAAAAAAACTTTTCTAACTAAAAATTTAAATAGAAGTCAGTTATATTATCAAAATACCATTACATCAAATGATGATAATTTGAATAAAATTATATCAAGCCAATATGGCTTATAAATAATACAATTGCTTAAATTACAAGATATATTTTAAGCATCATAATCAAACATTCTGTCAATTACATTCCCATCATTACTGAAATTTTCAATTGAAGATTTAAATTTCTTCAGTTGGTTATATCTTTGCATGAGTAAAGATTTTGCAAATTCATACAGTGCAATATCTAGTTTGTTCAGGTCTTTGATCTTTTGTAAATCATTTTCATTAATTTCAGAAAGAGTCAAGCTGCTATGAGTTTCATTCAATTGCTGAAATGGTTGAAGGAACTTAAGATGAAAAGTATTTTCAAATAAATATTGTGTTATCTTTTGAAATTCACATAAACCAAAAAAGGCCATGCGTTGTAAGTTTTGTTTGGCACTGGCAAGCATTATGACATTTCTTTGTCTTTCTGTCATCACAGATTGATTATAACATCCAACTAAAGTCAAGTCGGCTAACATTCTCGTTTGGCGATTCACAGCCAAATTGGATTTGCAGTTCATAAAATTTTCTAATGTAACATCACTCCAGTCTTTGCCTTCAAAGCATGGAGGTAGTTCTTCCTTAGTTGGAGTTCGTCCACTACAAAGATGTTTTGCAGTTTTCCAAGTCGCTCCTCTTTGCACATGCTTATATTCGCTTAAAAAACGAGAAATTGGGTCTCGTAACAAAGAAATATAAAAGTACCTGTAAAGAAAAATATATATATTTAATAAAATAGTACTAATTTCATTTTTCATTCATAGATAATAAAATCAAAACTAAGGCTTGTTGAGACAGCAAGGCTTATAAATGGCAAGCAAAGGAACAATTTTAATTAACATGAACAATAATTGAGAATGCTTTAAAATCAGTTGCAACAAAAACTTTCAAACAGCTATAATTCATAAAAACACTTTAGTAAAGAAGTGAACTAATCTCAAAAGTTGTCGACTTTTTTGGAAGAATTTTCTTAAAATGCCCTAAGTTGATATATAAAAGCCAAATTTTACCTAATTTTTTTTAACACATTGATACAAGATAATAAATTCATATACACTGATGTAAATTAAAATTGTTTTTTTTTCCTTATAAAATTTACATGGTTTTATACTGGAGTAATGATCTGTTAAAAAACTCATATCGTGGTTATTAAATTTGGTATTAATGAGTTAATTTCTCTGCTGCTGGGATACATTTTCCTTAAATAACATATACAGGGTTGCTACAGAAAAAAATGCTCAGAATAGTTGCTTTTAGTAGCTTAAAAATAGTTGCCTAAATAAGAACAAAAATATGACTAAAATTTCATTAAATGACTTGTCATATACCATGATTTATTTAGTCAAGTTGGAGGCAAATATGATAATTTTTATATAAACCTTAGTGTCCAAGCACTAAATTCTTATATCAAAAAAAATTAGTATATTTGTAGAAATTATATACTTTTAATTACTAGAATTGATTAAAAAAAACATAATTTTTCTAAAAAAATTTCCTTTTTATCAATAATTGATTTAACAAATGACTCAAATTTGCAATTCAAAATTTTTCCATTTTTTATTTTTTAAGAAAAAAGAATTCTGTGTGTTGAGAAGCTCCAGTGCAGTGGACTGCAGGTTTTCAACCCAATTTATGCTAAAAAAACACCTCCAGGAGTACAGAAAAGTTTCCTTTTCCTGAAAATAGTTGCTTTTTTTCCCCTTCTCCTTTTTAAATCCTCTTCAGGCAAAAAAGTTGCCATAGTCGCCTCATGCCAAAAATAGTTACATTTTAGTCACCTGTGGCAACACTGCACATAAGATGGAAGCTATGTATAACTGTATAGAGCTATTTGTTGCTAGGAAAATATAACCACATCTCTACTTTTATTAATAGAAGAAAATTAAAAATCAATATATAAAAAACTACTTTCTATTAAATCAGTTGTCTAAATAACATCTTTTTTCCCCATACTTTACAGTATTATATATTTTCCAAATTTCGTTCCTAAAAACAAAAAATGTAATGTTTCCTCCATTTTTTTTCTTAAATTTTAGACTTTTGCTTCATTTTTATTAAAAATGATTAGAGATCCTTAGAATTAGGAATTTTGTATATTTAGGGGCTTCAATTAAAGATAAATCTAAAGATGTTTAAATTGATCCTTATGTTAATAATCATAACTTTGATTTATAGGAGGTTTATATATGTAGAACTCCTAGAGATGTGGCAACTACCGCTTTCCCATCTCGTCTACATGATACAATAGAAAATAATATTTGCAAGTTGCAATATTAAAATTATTCCTGTGACATATTAATCACCAATCCTTGGCATCTTTGGGTCAGCAACCTATCAGAAACTCCATTTGGTGCCTTGGCGTGACAGATCATGATACAGAAATATCCCCTAGTTTTTTAATATTTACTATGGACGGGCCCAGGGCAAATACTCCAATTATCCCACACTTATGGCAACTCTGTAGCAATACGTGTAAAAAATGGGTTGTTATAAACACATTTTCTATACAAGGCACAATTTTCATATACATTAACCATAAGAGAGAGTATCTTTTAATAATTTCTCATACCTTCGTTTTGAAGACTCTTTCTCAGTTTGATCCATAGCACTGTCAACACAATTAGTCAGTTCAGTCCAATCTGCATGAAGACCGCATTTCCAGCCAGTGGAATACCGACTAAACAGCCATAATCTGTCTTCTGAATGAGGTCTAGAACATTTACACTTTTTTTTCCCTTTCAAACAAGAACATGGCCTTTCTAATGCCAAGTTTCTTACTAAATGTCTACCAAAAGCTGTGCCACCTGTTTTTTGAATATGAAGAAACACAATTACGTCTGAACCTTTTATGTCAAACTCGAAGTCTGGTTCATTTAGCATGTCCTCAAATGAAAGTTTACTTTTGGAATTGTAAACATCTGATTTCGCAAGCGAAGGGTGTGATAAAAACGAAAGAGGTTTACCCATATTATCAACCACATTTCTGAGGCTAAATCTATTCCATTGACTAGGTTGAGTTTGTGAATAAGTCCAACTATTAAATGCACATACTTGTTCAGAACACAGATAGCCGAATATAAAAATGCCTAATATGGTACCGCTGATACACAGTGTAAGAATGTATCGAAAACGAAAATAATTAAACACAGATTCCATGTTATAAAATACGATCGAGCATTAAGGTACTCGATCGAGAACTGTTGACAGACTTACATTACAAAATTGTGATAACGAAAGTGAAAGAAATTCTCTTTCAAAATTATATAATATTTTCTTTTTTACCCTGATAAATTTACTAGTCGAGCAACATTATTAAGTGTGATATTTATATAAGGTAATTATTTAAAAAATAACAAACAACGGCTAGTTTGTTATGTTAGCGTGAGCAAATCGCTTTTTACTGCTTATTTTTGTTAAAATTTGGCTCTGTCTCACAGTGAATGTTTTCGTTAAACGTGATTGGTCCGTATTTTGGATTGAAACGGTTGCCTTGACAGTTACAGTTAAAACGAATTAAATGTAGTATTTGTTTTCTGTGGTATTCGATCGCTTATTCGCGATCGCAACACTCGAATTATGTAGGACAAAAAGTCACAACTTATAAAATTTTAAATGCAAACTCATTGTAAAAATTAAACTAACATTCCACAATATGTCAAGTCGAGCCCAATTATTTATAGGAAGGCTTCCTATTGATATTCGTGAACGCGACGTAGAACAAGTGTTTGAAAAATATGGTCGATTATTAAGATGTGATGTAAAATACGGTAAAGGTCTAGTTGATCGATTTATTTATTCTTTTTTCTTAATTTTATTTCATTTTGATAAATTTTATTTCATTTCCATTGATAACACGTTGTTATTGCTGTATAATTAATACCTTTTACATCTAATAATGTTACTATTAACATTTGATATAGTATTATTCTAGAAGCATATATGAATATTCGCATTTGTAGTGATGCTTATATATAATTAATTTTACGATAATAAGTTAAGCTTATTTATAGAATAATTGTTGCGCATCTCGTTTGAAAATAGGTATTAACCTCAAACAATATCACCCCTTTTGTTATATAATATCTTTTGTGACCGTTATAATAATACCCTAGGTGTTAAGTTGTTTTAAGACTATTGCAAATTAAGGATGATTATTTTTCTTTTCATTGGCAAAGCGTTAAAAAAATCTGTCATTTTAATTTGTTAAAAAAATTTAAGGTTACCATTTTCTTATTCAGCACTGACTTAATCATCAATATAAAAATTTATATAAAACATACATTTAGAAATTAGATTATGATGGATGCATTTAACGTAGAATAATTAAACCATATCCAATAGAAATGATTCCTAAATTTGTTAAAATTATGTATCTTATTTTATAATTCTTTAGGATTTTAACTTTTTATTCCAGTTTGATTTTATGAAAGAAATATTTGACATAAAATGATAAAAGAAATTATTAAATAAATTACATCTCTTAAAATGTGAATTAAACCAGTAGGAAATTCAATTATGAAACATTCAACAACCATAAAACTATTAAAGGATTAACAACAAAAGCTTCTCAAAAGTTTGAATTTAGAAATAAATAAATTTGGAGCAGCTCCAAAAACTGCCATGTAACAGGTCCATTTGTTACTTTACTTTTGGATTTTCATATTAAACCTGACTGTTAAGATAAATTGAGATACATTTGATTCATAACACTAAATTTCTAAGCAATAAACATTTAGGATAAATCTGAAATTGGAAGCACAATATAAGTACAGTTATACCTCGAAGAACGACCATCTCGTTGTGACCTCCTCTATTTACGACAATTTTTGGAAGGCGCATAATTTTTTACATAAGCTATGTATTGAAGAAAACCTTTAAGAGAGACCATCAAAATCTTTTCCACCGACTGGGCAAACCTCCGTACCAAATGCAGAAAAAGTCAAATAAGGAAACACAAAAAAGATATTAAAACAAATAAGTAGATTGAAAATATTTGTGAGTGGCTCTTATTTAGCAAGCTCTTATAACGATCTCTGATAAGGATTAACCGCTTCATGTTATGCTTAGTGAGCACTAAAAACTATAATATCAATTTAAAGTGGAAAAGATAAGTTAGAAGAAAAATTTATTTCAGAAAAAACTAAGCAATTCTAGCAAACAAACCTCTTATTTTTTAAAGTAAATTGTCATGGTACGAAGTTAAATGCAAACTTGAGCAAGAAGCATATTTGCTTATTTATTTAAAGTATTTCTATCATTCATAATTGATAAATTTGTTTTAGCACATAATTATTTCAATAGGGGTCATTTTTATAGATGCTAAATTTTCAGATCCGGTTTTCATGAAACCGATACAAGTGGCATTTCCGCACTAAGAAAATGATATTGAGTAGTGAGAGTAAACCTCTAAGAACGACCAACCTCTATGTGCAACCATTTTACTGTGGAACACAAAGTGGTCGCTTCAGAAGCGTTTAGATTTAGTTAGATGATGGAGCAAATGATCTAAACATATAATAATAATTCCAAAATTGAAAGCTAAGATCGGAAATGTTTCAAATAACAATTTTTAGCAAGCTATAGTCATGGTGGATTGTGGTGAAATAAAAAAGAATATTTAAATTAATTAACAGTTGCACATATTTGAAACATTCTACTATTATTGGCTAATTTTGAAAATGACATGTTTTGTCATTTATGTCAGCATTTTGACATTTATATCGGTAGATGTGTAAACAATTATCGATTTAAAATGGCTGTAAAAACAGGGTTGATAATTTTGCTGTCAAAAATGTGTTTTGCCAAGTGCTAGAATAAATAAAGTTTCACGTAATCCATAGACATGGCTTTAGTTAAAAGGACATAATTTTTTTGCAGTTTTGCTTATCTAAATCTCTTAGTCTAATCTAATCTAATTATCTAATATATTTATATTTAAAAACTATTTTTTTTAAATAGATGTCTTTTTTATCATCCTGTAATGCAGAAATTAAAACATTTTTTTAAAAAAATATTGTGAAAATAAAAGGTTAATTTTTGAACAAATTTAGTATTTTTTTTTTAAGAAAAATTATTATTTTTTAAAATTGCCATATTTATCCTTATGCATAAATATTATTTATCAGTATTAAAAGCATATTTATATTTAAAGGATTAGGTATTCACTTTTGTTGTTCAATGAATTGTGGAGCTTCAAAAATTATAAACCTTTTCCTATTATATTATATTATTTTCTTTTAATAAGTTATAGTAAATTGTATAAAAAATATCAAATATTTATTGATACATGTAATTATCATGTGTACAATGGTTACATCTATAGAATTTTTACCTTTTACCAAAGTTCAAGGTTTTGGACAGTTTAGGACAGTTTTACCCAGTTTAAGACAGTAAAACCCACATGTCCTGTCCAAAACCAGTTTAGGACATCTAAAACCCCGACCCTGCTTAGATATATTTTTGCTTATTAGTGACAAGAGTAAATCTATCTTATTTCAATAACTATTTATAAAATGGGAAAAATAAATCATATTTATTAGATGACAATGTGACATTACTATAAAAATTGAAAGGTAACAGAAATAACTCAATACCAATTATACCTCTAATGCAATGAATCATACAGGTTTGTGTGCTGAGTTCTGCGGAGGAATAAAAAAGTGCACAGTTTTGCACACTTAACACCATAAAAACTTATGAAAATTAGTAATATTATGAAGTAATACTCTCATTATCAAAATAAGAGGAAAATTTGTAGTTTATAAAAAAAGTAAAGGTATGTTAAAAGACAATCTCTGTGTTTTCTTTTGAAAAAGAGTAACAAGAAATGATTAATTGATAAATAACATGAAATCTTTTTTCTATAATTTAATCCAAAATTATGCGAAAATAAACTTTTAAAGGTGCATTTTTTTAAGTAGAAAATATTTGTTTCAGAAATAGTTTTAAAATCACTTGAAAATTTATTAATTTATGAAATAATTAAGAGTTAACTGTATTATTGTGCATTTGATTTTCTTAACTGCACTAAAATGTGATCAGCAACCAGATGCTCATTTAATATACAAAATTTTGCACACTTATAAATATCTAAGATCAAAACAAAGCCATTGTAAATTGATGTAATTTTTTTTTTCTTCTTCTCTAGTTACTTTTGTTATGTAATATGAATAAATAAACCCTTTTAAAGTTAAATATTAGTGTAAAAAAGAATGAAAAAGTAATGAATTACTGACGCTAAATATTTAGAATGAAGTAAAAAAAATTATAGCAATAAGTTCTAAATTGATGTTTTTTAAGAATCTTGACCGATGAGAAATTTAACCTTTATTTCTGTGATAATTAACCATATTTACACTTCTCCTCATGAATAGTATTTTGATTGGTAAACTACCAGAAATTTGTTTTGATTCTTACAGATTCAATAGGTTTCTTATTTTTTACACTCTGTGCCCTATGGAATATTTTGCCATAGTCTGTGTTTCTTATACAACCTCAGGGTTCGTACAGACTCCTTATACTCCTTGGAAATAAAAAACAGTCTCCAAGGAGTACTTGGAACTACTTATATTTCCAATTTAGTCCTTAGAAACTCCTTAGATTATTGCATTGCATAGATGAACTTACTAAGTCTGCTGATGAATTTGCTGTCCAAGCAGGGAATCGAAATGATATGACTTAGCTGTCAAAATCTAATAGTTTAAGAAGAACTTTAAAAAGAAAAGAAAAAATAATAATGAATTGCAAGAGTTAGAAGAAAAAAATAACAGCAAATAATTTAAATTGTACATGTTACAAGCTAACTTAATGATTTACTGTGATTTTTCTTTTGTATAAAATGCCATAGATTTTCTTATATATTCAAATTTAAAAATATAAGATTGGTAGGTTTTTATGTTAATCTAATATCTGTACTATGTAACAAGATTTAGTAAAATATTTGAAACTGGAAAATGTATTTATGTGTGAAAGTGATAACTTTATTTATTTTTCTTTGATGAAGTTTAACAAAGTCAAAATTTATTTCAAAAAGGCTAGAGAAAATATCTTATGCAAAATATACATTTTTGCAAGTACTTTATAATAACTGCTTTTTAATTTAAAAAAAAATACTGTCTAGTTATCTTTTACACAAAGTTTTTAAATTTTGGAGTCCTTGGATTTCTTCTGCTGATCTCTGTATGAACCTGCTATGCCACTGTATTTTAAAATGTTTTCTGTAAATGTTAAGAAAAGCCACACAAATGAAAGAAAAGTAAAAAAAAAAGGGGGGGAGGGGTGAAGTGTTTATTTTTAGAGGGTTTAATTTTCATTTTGAGATATTGGCAACTCTTAATTATTTACTGATTAATGTTTTAAGATTTTTTTTCCCTATTGGACAAAGAATTAATATTCATTTAACTCTATTTAGGAATGTATGGATCTACTGGTCGAAGAGGTGCTGGAAGTAAGTTTTAAAATATTTCTTTATTATTACAAGAAATATTTGATTTAATGTTTTATTCATGTGTAATATATTCATATGTAATGATTTAAGGTCTAATTTTCAATCTCACTAAAATATGGT
The DNA here is from genome assembly GCF_043381705.1 of Parasteatoda tepidariorum. Lineage (NCBI taxonomy): Eukaryota > Metazoa > Arthropoda > Arachnida > Araneae > Theridiidae > Parasteatoda > Parasteatoda tepidariorum. Next base: position 44,630,511 of record NC_092205.1, on the reverse strand, counting down.
GCATAGCGGTTTTAAAAAGTGCTTAAATGTGCTTATTCTCGATTTCGTTTTTTAAAGGTGCTTTTTTATTGGATGTTTTTAAAAAGTGCTTAATTTTCCCTTTTCAAAATTGAGTTTTTTTTCTTTTCTTTACCATGTCGATTATCGCCACATATTATGCAAAAGCGTGGTTTTCACATTGTTCTATTAATTTTTTCACAATTCATTCCAACATAATGCATTATGAAAGCGCCAATCATTTTACATGTTTGACAAAATACTTATGGGTCTGCATGTACGTCTACTGAGTTTGCTTCAGTGCGATTCTTACTCTCATGTGCAACTCTGCTGCATTGTGCGTGATATTCTCAATTTCAAACTTCATCCCCCCCCCCCTCCCCCTGTAATCAAACCAAAAAATCTCTCAATCTTTTTATGGTGGCTAATATAATCAACAAAACAAAAAGTTTATTGTCAGAAACTAGTTATTTTATCATGGTCATGTAAATTCTTTGAAAATTATTTTGCATTTTGTTAATGTATATAGCGCTTAAAAATATTTTTGAGTGTTTAAAAGGTGCTTATTTTTGTTGAGGATTTGGCTACACACCCTGATAAAAAAAGTTGACATCTTCTCGATTGGCGATGTCAACAAAGTTTTCTGGAATGTTTCCATATTTTGACCAGTCGTGCCAATTATAATCTCCAAGGCACCAAATGGATTTTAAATGTAGAATTTTATTTATTTATTTATTTTAAATTTTCTAAAATGGCCATGAATTATACAATTCAGAATGGTCCTTTTTTTGGGATTTTTTTTATTTATTTATTTTTTCTGGTCATAGCCCAGAAGTCGCCAGGATTTGGCGATTATTCATAATTTTAGGGCTTATTGTTTAGAACTTGAATATTTATAATTTATTATGATGTTGATTTATAGATTTTACTATTTTTATTTTGAGTTTTCAGTTTTTGAATTTAGTTGTATAGCCGAACTATCCTTGTGGCAGAATCACGGCAACATTGTCGCAGAACGTTACAGAGTTCTTGCAGGAAGATATTTCTTTTGGGAAGAAAAAATTTTAGTTTTCATTTCTTAATCGAAATGCGCATTTAAATAATAACTTATTGTGGCATTAAATTTACGCCGATAGTATCGTAAATCCGTAGAGTGGTTCGATTATATTTTCGGCAATTATTGATTTTCACGTGGTTTTTAATTATCCCAATATATTTCAGACGATATGGGAAATTCGAATCTTTCATTTGAGTATTTACTTTTTAAGACACCGCTACTATCTATTTTTTTGGCAATTATTGCTTTTGACTTCCATATAGTTTATAAAATCCGATACTATTTATTACAACAATCAAATCTTGAAACGAACCGCTAACTTGAGTAACCCCTTTTGAAGAGTCCAATTCGAGTGACGTCGTCAATTTGTTTTTCGGTAATTACAGCTAGGATTTCATGATTTTTAATTATTTTTTTTAATGTGATGATTTTCAGAATGCGATATTGGAAAGAATAAGTGCGGTTTTCTCCCCAACAAAACGCAATATTATCGCCCATAATATTAGAATAAAAAAATATTACACATTAAATGAAGATAATTCTATGTTTTTTGTTTTGTTTTTGTGAACACAGCATTTTTTGTTAATTTAAATCGGTACATAGTTCATAGTTGCAATATTATTGAAACAGTAGGATATGAGTGCTAGAAAGTTTAGTCGCAGAAGGCCTGAAAAAATTCTGCCAAAGGGCGAACTATAATCAAAATATAAAAGCATATTTTTCATCATATGTATGTTTTTGTAATTATTTTAGCACAAAATATACTTAAAATTTTTTTTATTTTGTTTCAAGGAACTGGAATGGCTTATGCTTTTGTTGATTATGATGATAGACGAGATGCCGAAGTAAGAGCATTTCAAACAAATTTGATTTTTTTTTCTTCTTGTTAATGAAATTTACAATGCAATGTAATTATGTCTTTGATAAATACATAAAATTTAAACTCATTTTAGCTTTTAAGGATAAAATGTGTGAATTAATTTTGTCTATTTTTAATTTTAAATTTAGAGATTGCCTAATTTAATATTTGGTAAAGCTTTTTGATTTTTATTAACACTTTAATTTTTAATATTGAAAAATACATGCTTTATTCTTTATTGAATTCAGAATTTTGTTAGTATTTTAAGAATAAGTATTATTGAATATTCAAAAATGTACTTTTTGTATAAATTGTGTTAATATTCTACCAAATTTACTTAAGATTGGCATGCATGCTTTTTACTAGACAAAATAGCAAAAACAGATATTTATCACAAAAATGTTTTTTTTTCTCGCAGTTAAATAGAATTATTGCAACGGTAATTTGTTAATTTGCTCTTTAAAACTAATTCAGCCAAAACTGAATAAATTATATTTTATTTTTTAAATTTCAGTAAGTACTGAATTTTAAGAGATTCAACCTAATGCAGTAATTTAAAAAATGCAATAAAGTAGCTTAAAATATTAAAAGCTTAATATGCAAATGTTTTGCATTTTTATCTGTACATATAATAAATTTGCAATAATTTATTACTTCAAAAATTATTTACAAATCTAACTAAAATTTCATTTTCATTATTGCAATTTAGAGTTTGTTATTTCAACATTGCATTAACAACAAAAAAAAACTTTAATTTTATGATTATTGTACACTTTTTTTTAGTTTAAATATTTTTAAATTCAATTAACAGGGCAAAAAACATTGAAAATTTATTTTTCGATAAGTGAGAATTTAAATATGTTCTTATGTCTGAATTTAGATCTGTTAAAGAATTGTGCATCAATTTTTAATCTGTTTCAGCTAACTTTTTTAGCTAGGTTTATCGTTATCTTGACAAAAGTACATTTTTGCAGAAAGACTGGCCAACCTTTAATTTGAATGAAAATATTGAAAAACAAAATTCTAACTTCAATGGCAACCCATCCCTTTTTAGTTTATGTAAAATAATTCTATATTTGATGCATATGTGTTTTCAAAATAAAATTTATTTATTCGTCAATCGGTTTATACTACTAAACAGTAAACTTGTAATGACAAAATTAAAATTTTGATTGGGAAATTTTTTATTTTATTATTTTTTATTGCTTATGAAAATTTTCTCAAAATGTGTTCTTAGTTCTAAGCGATTGTTAGCTAAATATAATTAATATTAAGAAAAATAATTTGAATTGCTATTTCTTGTAAATTGTTATAACAATAGTTATGTAATGTTATTTTGTATTTTTCTGTTGAGATTAGTTTCTTACATTTCTAATAAATTTTAATCAATGTTTAATATGTTGTAGAAAAATAATAAACTGAATAACTTAATTTCACAAAATATAATTTTTTTTTTTATCCTGTTTCATAATTATTCATTTTAACTGTTCTGAGAATCCTCTTGGACAGAATCCAGTTCCTAACTGCTTCCACTTCTATGAACATGCCTGTTCCTTGTGCCACAACAATGTTTCCATAGAAAAGAGCCTATAAGCCATTAAAGAACATCTTGCCGATCATAAAAAATGGTCCTTCCGATACGGATCCAAAAATTCTAGCCTCCCATTCCTAATGCTCTTCAGGTTACCAAAGGTCTTGTGTGCATTCTAAATCCAAATGCCTTATCTCTGTTCCGGCAAGACCAAAAGTATTGCCTTTGCCAATGCCTTGTAGTCCTTTCCGTATTATTCCCTTAGTCAACTATATGCCTAAGCATCTTCAACTGAAGCCAGAATAGGTATTACATTTTGTTTTTACATTTTAAAGCAGCAAGGTTTAACTTTGTGGCTAATTTGAGTTACTTATTATTATTATTTTTTCGAATCAGCAAAGTAGTAACAGAAGTTTCTATTCATCAAAGAAACATTGGGTTTTAACATTAGCATATTTATCAATTTATAATTGTGTAATTGCCTTTTAATTTTTTATGTCTATTCGCTACTTAGTAGTATATGTTTTTGTTTTCTTAATTGGATATATTTAACAAAATCAATAGTTTTTATTGTTCACCAATAGTTAAAACCCTTGTGTAAAATATTTTTTGCAAACTTGGTTTTCAAATTATTTGAAAGAAGTTTAATTTTAAATTTGTTATTTTTAAAAGAAGCTTGCATCTTGTCCAAACTACTTTTTTTTAAAAATTAAACGTATTTTATATCTTGGAAGAACTCACTTTAACTTTTGTTGCCTTGTACAGTTGTTATGGGCTGTGTGTATTATTTGTCTGTTTAACAGAGCATCAATAGTAATGGTAAAGTTTTTCACTTACTTGAAAATATCAGTTACCTCATATTTCCTTAAATTCACAGATTTATTTTAGGGATATCAAGAAAAATATATTAGTGTGTTAAAGATTAAAATGTATTGATCAATGAGAAAGTTAAAAGTTTGATTTTTAAAATTATATTAATCTTTAAAACAATGAGCAAAATTTCTTCTCTTTTCCAATCTTTTACAGAGATCTTAAATCATTGGTCTTTTATCTATATATGTGCACTGATAGGATCCTTAAAATAATGAGATCATGCTTTAGTGAATTAGTATAAAACACAGATACAGTTTCACAATTGCATATTTGCACTTTATGCAATTTTGTAAGCAAAAGAAAAATTGTTTATTTGTTTTAAGATAGTTTCAAACTTGACATATTTTAATTCTTTTTAAAAACACATTATCATTAATTAGTAATGGTGGTAGTTACTGTATATATCGTTTTATAAGTTGATCCTTTATTTTTGATTTGCATTAAATTCTATGAAACTACAAAATTTTCTCAAGTTAAAAATATCTCAGGTTATTCTTTCTGATGATGATGCATTTGTCCTCAAATAATATTGTAAAATCCTTTTAAAAGTGTAGAATTTCAATTTCATTGGATGAGAATGGGGTCTATTTTTTATGGGACCCAGGAATTTAAATTTGTAACTTCATGGTATGTTTTGATTGTATTATATTTTTTGAAATGTCCTTGAATGAATTATTGAAACTTTTTTTTCCTGAACGTAATTTAAATTATTGTTTCTGAAAAACCAAATAAAAATAAGATGAGAAAAAATGCGAATTTCTCAAATTTTAGTATATTTACAGTTGAAAGGGGTAAATCGATACAGGGTTATTCATGTCTAGGTATTTATATTCTATATATTATTTATAATGCATCTATATTTCACGATCAATGAATGTCCAACATTATTTAAGTAGATCCTCTGATTTTCGTCAAATTTTGAGGGTTTGAAAAGTTGATTTTTACGTCTAAATGTGTGGTAAATGTTTTAAATCAGATTTAATAATGTATATTAAAATATATTTGAAACAGAAATGAGGAAAAAAACATAAACATGAGGGGGAGATTCAAAATTGCCCACTTTTTTAAAAAAAAAATTTTTATACAATCTCCCTAGAGCTATCAGTGTTTCATCTTTCCGATTGTTGACGGGGCACGATTACTTACAGGTGCACTTGCACCATGTTGGTCTTTCTGACTCTCCTAACTGCACTCTATGTACAAATAGGGCCCATATGAATGGCGGGCATCTATGGAACTGCTCTGCCCTCCAGGAGGCCGTTTCAAGACGCTCTCCGACGCTGGACATATTTCTTTGTTATATTGGACTGCAAGACTTCTCATGCTCGAGAGAGCAAATGATGGACGTAATTAAAAATAATAATAATAAATATTTTTTATACATATTTTTAATTTTTTTAAATACATTTTGAAAAACCTAAAAAGAAATTATTTATTTAAAGTTTTGAATATTGTCACAAGTTTTGCTGCCTTAGTAACATCCAAACAATTTTTTATTTTACTGTGCACTGTGCTGAGAGCGTTTGTTCTAATCCTACAGTTCGACATGCAACTGAATGCAGCTGTTTGTTATAACAGGAACATTTCATCAATAGCTATAACCACCAAGATAATAGGGAATGTTTGTGTACTTAAGTTCTCTTAATTCTTCAGAAGAAAGTTTAATGTTAGCAGCTTCAGAAGTGGAATGTGCTGTTGTAAAAGTGTTTGAAATCCATATAAATTTTCACCCAAAAAAAGGCTCCACGGGCTAGTTGGAAACCACTGCTCTTAACTGAATGGTTTTTAGAGTCATATGTGTTTCAAACTGCCTTCTTTTTCATTTTATAGATAGAGTATTTAGTTAAGTGTTATGTTTGAACTTGCTTATGCTGGGAAATAAGTCTCCTATTTTGAAAGGTCCTGCAAAGCAACAATATTTTCATTATATTAGTTTTTATGCCATACTGTAAGCATTTGCTTAAAATGAAAAATTAGCGTTAGACATTTGTCAAATTAAAATAATAATTTGTTTCAAGCCTAAATTGCTTTTTACAAAAATTATTAAAGTGCTGAATTGAATCATTTAATTTTTTTATATTTATAACATCTTAGAGGCTTATATTCTAGAGCAAAACTTCAGCCCATGTGTGTTGTCAGCAATATTCTTCAAATGTCCTCCGTGGCATTATTTACTTTATCAAATATACATGCAAAGGTTTATGCACTATACTAAATTAAAAATAAAGCATATTGAAACAAATCCACCTTTTAAAGGCTCTGAAACATGTCCAACTTTTGAATAAATGTCCATTTAATAAATTTAATCATGGATTTATATTGTATAAATTTTTTTCTTTTCAAAAAAAAAATGTTTTGATATACTTTTTTGTTATGAATTCACACAATGATCTGTCTTGGGAGTAAGTTCGTATTTATGTAAAGTTATATGATTTGTTTAGAAGTTATTCATGTGTATTACCCTTCAAACTTTAAGCATTCAAATTGTAAAAATGTTTTATTGTAGTTTTTATCTTAGAAAAAAATTATTTAAGGCTCAGTTGTCCAGTTATTAAGTAGTCTCAGTATTTAACTTTTTTTTTACGCTGTTATTTTTATTCTAATCACTTTTTTATACTTTTCCCCAATTTTTTAGGATGCTATTAAGTATGAAAATGGCCGAGAAATCAGAGGTCAGAGCATAGTTGTGGAATGGGCTCGTGGGCCTTCATACCGTTCAGGGGTAAGGATTTGTTTCATTAGTTTAGTGTAAATATACATTAATTAAGCATTTCATTTTTGAGTATCCTTATATTGATAAATGTAGGCTAAGGGTAATGCACCTGAAAAATCTTAATGGCTCGTGATGAATGTTATATCCAATTTAAATTAGTAATGTAACGATTATTTGGCCACTATTTGGTATTCGGCCATTTTGCCGAATATTCAGCAACCTTATTATTTGGAAGATTATTTATCAACCAAGTTTTTTTTTTTTGGAGGGGGAGTTTTGATTGGTTTAATAATAAAGGAGAATCTGAATTTTTTTTCTCTTTACGATACATTATTAGAAATAGTTTTTGCACATATTTGTGAAATTCTGAAACTTGTTAATTCATGTTCTGAAATATGCTTGCGAAAGTGAAATTTGAAGAGTTGAAACTAGATTATTTTATACTGAACCGTGTGTTTTGTAATACTGATTTTTTTTTCTTTTTTTAATTCTATTAAGGCAAGTCGATTTCAACTTTTTTTCAACACTTTATATTTTAAAATGTGAGATTTTTTTTGTTTCCATTTTGTTTGTTTTTCTGTTGTAACTAAAGCGAAGCATGTTAATGAAGCTGTTTATTTTTGTTTTTTAAAAGCCTTTAAATGCACTTTTTTCATTGGGTGTTTTTAAAAAGTGCTTAATTTTCCCTTTTCCAAAATGAGATAATTTTTATTTACCATGTTGATATTTGCCTCAAATTATGCAAAAAGTCATTGTTCTATTTCAATCCTAATCTACTGTAACGTGTGAAAGCGTCTGTAATTTTACATGTTGGATGAAATACTTGCGGCTATATAAAATAATGCAGCTGGATTCAGTGGGAATGATTTTTGGCCTCTCCTGTGCAATTCTGCTGCATTTTGCAAGAGATTTTCAATTTCGGACTTCATTTTCTGCCTTCTGAAATTAAACAAAGAAAAATTCTAATTTTCGCTGATTATGAGGACCAACTAATCATTATCAGATTTTTTTTCCCCTTGTAGCGATACATTTATTTATTTCTCTTGTTAATTTCATCTTTGGTGATGCGTCATCGTCTTCGTCAGTGGCAAGCTAATGGCCTTCTTATGGTATTCTACTTATAGATCAGTACCATAATCTCTGAACTTAACTTGGGGATCATTCACTAATTATGTATTTTCATGTGGGTCCCTAGAACAGTCAAGAATCCCAAAACTTCATCACCTGAAAATTTCCATCTCCCTTTTAATCATTAAATGTAAGAATTAATGGAGAATTTTAAGTGTAATATTTTAACCTGAGGGTAAACTTTTATTGTACTTCATTACTTTTTTTTAACTATTGTATTACTTTTAAAATTTTCAGTACTCTTAAGTTGTTTTATGAGATAATATTTAGAGGCACGATTTTAAAAAAGTATGAAGTGAGGGGCTTTTAATATTTTAAATGCAGCAAAAAAATCTCATGTTTAGTATCATTCCAAAAAACTTCAATTCATCTTTTATGATTTTATTTATAAGCAATTGAGAAAAAAATTCAATTACCTCAGATTTGTTAAATATAATGAATGTAGAGTCGATGTAATAATTTAATTCTAACAAAAATTTTTAGTTTCAATACTCATTGTATTTACATTTCAAAAAGATTTTTAAAAATCATTTCATTAAAGAAATACTGAACCAAGTAACGAATAATAAACATATTTTTAAAGGTCATTTGCATTTCTAATGTGAATTTTTTGGAGTTTTCTTAGTTTGCTTAATTCTTTACATATCTTTATAAATTTTATATGATCGATAATATTAGAAATTAATGTTTTATTGAATATGCTTTTGTAAATAACTTAGACAGTCAATAGCCTTCTAAAATAATATTTAATTATAATTTTGAATGAATTTTTTTACATAATTAAAGTAATTATTAATTTAAAAATAGAATTGTTTTTATGGTGACTAATATAATCAGGAAACGATTTCTTTGTCAGAAACTAGTTATTTTATCATGATCACATAAAGTCTTCGGAAATTATTTTGTTAATGTATTTATGAAGAACTTTCAACAATAGGAGTAAGAAAAAATTTTTATTAGTGCGCATATGAAAAAAAATTTCACCTGAAAAAAAAATTTTTTTTTTTAGTGCTTAAAAGGCACTTCTTTTTGTTGAAAAATTTGACTACGGAGCCTGTAGTGATATAGAAAACTGCGATTCTGGACGTCACAGTTATATTTAAAAACTAATAACTTTTTCTTTTCTTTTGAATTTATTAACATGTTTTTCATTGTTTTTATTATGGCAGCATTTTTTAAAAAGCGTTTCTAATGAATGTTATTCTTTTATGGTAACTTTTTTCTAAAAGTACGGAAACACAAGAAAGTTAAAATAAGACTAGGTGTCTACCATCTTGGAAAATTCAAGAAAATTTGAATTTTTCTTTAGAAAATCTGGAAAAATTTGCATAAAGTAAATCTATCTCAAAAGATTTTTCCTTTTTTTATCGTTCAAAGGAAGAAGAAAAATGTTTTCAAATTGGCCTCAAATGCAAGTTTTCGTAAATGTTTTATGGATAAGTTTTTTTCTAGAAAATATTATTTTTTGCCTTAAAGTTTTCTTTTAAGAATTAAGAGGATTTTTTTTCCCTTTATTTACAACTTTTTTTTTTTAATAACTAAGTTTTTTTTCCTTAAAAATTTAAACTATCCTAATATTTAATTATCTTTATTATCAGTGTTCTCCCTAAGCGTTTTTAGAAAGGTGGCCTGCCCTGCCTGCTCTTTGATCCTAATAAATGCACCCTTTTTTATATAAGTAAGCCGCCATCCCTTAAAAACACAGCCTTTTTATTCATATTCCATTTTGAAAAAAATTTATTCACTGTTAAAATAATATTTACACCCATTTAAAATTATCTGTGTTAATAGGTTTATTTCTGATTACTATTACAAATCTTTTTAGTATCTCTTTTTTCAGGGTGGGATATTAATAAATTTTTTAATTGATTTTAAAATTATTTTTTAAATAAGTACCTTTTTTTTTAAAAAAAAAATTTTAAAAAAATAAAACTTTCAATGCTTATTTTCTTATAATTTTCACTTTAAATTATTAGATTGAAGCTTTAAAGTTGTTTATCATTTAACTTTTTTTTTTGTTTACTCTTTTTTAAAGAAAATTTATGCAACTAGAATGTTTTTTAGCATGCCATTCATTATTTTTATAAACTATTAACATTTTTCTTATTTTGATAATGAGACAGAATTACTTTTTGAAATATGCTCATAAAATAGTATAAGAGTGTAATTTAAAAATTGTTGAGGCTAAAATTCAGTTATTAGTACATATTATTACACTTCTTTAATAAATTTTTACAGTGTTAAGTTCTTTCAGAATTCAAAGTGTTCTTTTCAGAGGGAAACACCCTGCCCTTTTTTATTCCTAGGGAGAATTCTGTATTATCTTAAACATTTCTATTAATCTTTTTTTTTTCCCTTTACCCCATACTAATAATACAGCTTAGTTTTGATTATTTTTCAATAATGACTAAACTTCTATATAAAAAATATATGTATGTGTATATATATATATTTTAAATTGCTATTTGGCCCTTGAGTATTTAGTCGAATCACTATTTTTTACTTCTCTAATTTAAATGCTACGAGAGAAAATATAAGGTTAAGTGTTTATGCATAGAAACTCCCTATGAATTGGCTGGAGCTTATCTGTTTGTCTTTTCATTCTCAATGTGTTCACTTACCCATATTTTAGGATCTTCACTGTAAAAATTGGAATTCCAATACTTTTCCACCTGACTGTCTGTACCGTCAAATACAACTAATAACACCTAATTGCTGCTTGGGGAAAAATTGTCTATCCTTGGCTCTGTTATGTAAACGAAAGTCATTCAATGATTTAAAATGTTGCCTAACTACCCTTGTGATATTCAAAAAGCATACTATGTCGCATATGTTCATTCTCTATGTTTAGATAGCCTTTTTAGCATAAATTGCTAAACTAAAGCTTAAGCTTTGATGATTTACAAGTAAGCTAGTTTTTTTTTTTAAACTAAAGGGTCTTTGATTTGACATTAAAGTTCACAATAAGCGGATAAATAACAAATGAACATCCAGAGTTCTCGCTAGGAATTAAAAAGGGCTGGGCAAAATGCAAGTAGTAAAATATTTATATTTATGCAAGTAGTAAAATTGAATGAATTTTAATTGTTTTATAGAATTGTGAATTTAAAATATGGCTGCTCTTATTACCTAAAAAGAACAAAAGGCATTTACAAGTTGGCATTAATGATTATATTATCTAAACCAGAGGTGGCAAACGTTTATACACCAACGTGCCATTTTTTCTAAAAAATTGTTTAATGAGGTCATAGACGTGCCGTCAAATAATTTTGACTCCGTGATTATTGGGAAAATAATAATACTAAATACTATCAACTCAAAACTCTTTATTTACATTGAAAATAAATACATTGTGCCATGTCTCAGTTATACGCGTGAAGTAACTTCAGTGTGATTTCTGTTGTTGCAGATTAGATGACAAATAACTTATATTAGGTTGTAAGATGTTAGTTCAAGCAGGATTCATAGAACTGCCCTTTATTATTTTTCATAGAACTGCCCTTTATTATGCCTTCCTAATAGTTTCATAGAAAATAGTTTTCAACTATATTATATAGTTGAAAACTATTTTCTTAAATTTTAATTGAGTAGGAGAAATTTTAATTCATTGAAGTTAATTTATTTTGCTCTAGCTATGATAATTAGATGTTTGTAACCTTTTTTTTTGTTTATGGTTGAGTTGAGGCTCAATGTTTTTAATAATTTTTTAAAAATAAACTAGCAATTCTAAACTACTTTTATAGGGTGGTGGTGGCGGAGGATCTGGATATCAAAGGAATTCTAATTATAGAGTAAGTATTAAAAAATTAATAATTCTATTATTTTCTACATTAATATTTTTTTCTGCTAAAATTGCCATTTTAGTAATTATTGTTCAGTTGCTTTGTTCAAAATATGTGTGTTGATATGTTTAATTATAGTACCTTTTGTGTCAGTTATTATAAAAGTGTTGTTACATTGTAGGAATGTACTAAAGAGTGCTTACTGTGTCCCTGTGTCCTGCATTAGCTACTAATATCGTATAAATAAATTAATGTCACACTGTTAATAATTCTTCATATTTTTGTCAAACCATATCCTTTTTAAAATTATATTTCTAAATCTTTATGTTAAATATAGATTCATGTAGTGTATAGCATTCTCTTTAGAACGACTATTTATAGCTATTAATACTTATTAATAACTAAAGTAACTAGTTTTACTTCTAATTTTATATATTTAGTGTTATTTCAATGCCCATCAAAACCTCAAATCCATCATAACACTGTAATAATTTTTTCTTCATTCTCTTTTACATAAAATATCTTATAGAATATTTATTAAACATTTTTGCATTTTCAAACAAGATAAAAATAAAAAAAAGCTTTAATTGAAAATTATTATTTTGTAATTTATAGACAAATATAGCACATGGTCTATTCGCTTTGATGAAGAACAGCTATAATGATCCCCTAAATTTATTAGATAAAAAAGGTTGTGAAATATTGGTTGATTATCAATAATGTTATATTGTTTCATCCAGAATATTCTTAATTTTAAAAGGAATAAATTAAAAATATCTGTAAATATTTTAATGAAACAATAAGTTTATAAATTTTATTTTTTCTTTGAACTTTTTATTCACTAATTTTATAAAAAGTTAATAACGCTTAGGAATTTTATTTTCCAATTAAATTGTGGCTTTCGCCACAATTTAATTAAGTCAAGTTTTCTTAAAATCAGGCACGCTTGATATTGTGGAAATGCTCTAACTAAAGTTTTTTTTTTTTTTAAATTTAATTCTGTTAGATACATTTTTTTTAATTTATTTATTTTAAAAAAATTAATGGGATCAGAAGTGATGGTCTTGTATTTCTAGAATATTTTGTGCCTGGCACTTTGTTTAGGGTTGTACTACTTCTGTACTAATTAAAAGTGTATATTTACTTGTGTTTGATTTTTGGCTCTAAGTTCAAAGATTGTGTAATTTTCTTTGAAGAAGCGCAAAGCTTTCTTACATAGTTTTTGACCATCAACACTAAGATGTATATTTCTGTAACTATATGCTATGGAGACATACCTAAACAAAAAAAAAAAGCAAGATATGTGTGGTGTTGTTCTGCAGAAGAAAAATTAAATCGTGTGAAACAATAATTTTATGCAAGTTTACAGGTCATTAACTATCTCTACCAAAAGTTTCACTGGGAAATTTGTTAGAAAAGAACTCGCAATTATAACAAAATCAATTAACAGATTTATTATATATTTGATTACCTATTATATATTTGTGTGTAGCCCTAAACTTGAGGCTCATTTCAGAGTGGTTAAATGCAGAAATAATAAGCAGTAAGCTGGAAATTGTTTGAAATTTGTGGTTTTAGGTCAATATCTAATGTTGGCCTTTTTATCCAAAGTGAGCTTTAACTGTCACATTGAATTTACTAGGTGGGAGGGGCTAAAAGCAAGAAGAAAAAAAACTGATACATTTCTTCAAAGGCAGTTAAAGTGCATGCAGTCTTTCATGTATCTAGACCAAACTTAAGTTGATAAGAGTAATTATTTAAGAATTTTTATTCATAAAAAGTACAGTTTGTACTTATTTGTTGTATATCTAACATTATTGTATAGAGAAACATACTTTTTCGATTGTATAGTTTTTTACGCATATATTATAACTGAAAAGGTTCGATGTATCGATTTAACTTACTGGATTTTGCATTAACAAATATGTTTAAAGTAATTTTTTATTAAGATATGAAATATTCTCATACATAGTATGTTAAAACCAAAATACATGCTCATAATTTACAAAGATCAATCTTGATTTTTCTTAATTATTTTAATTGAAGATAGATAAAAAAAAAATTATTATCTTTGTTTTTAAATAAAATTAGAGTATATTATGTACTTAATAACTACAAATCTCAATTAATTACAATTCTATAAAGCTCAAAGATGGACATACTTTAGTTTTGTTTCTACAAACGCATACTTTCCTTGGTGTCTTAACACAGCGTGACACTGAGTCTTTCTTTATCACTTCAGTTCTTGTGATCAAACCAAAACTAGACTACAGTCTATCTGTTTTTGTACCATTTATTGTGCTTTATTCATGTTCAGCTTTATTGCCTATGTTTCTGTAGTATCTTTATCAAGCTCAGCTCAAAAATTATAGTTACTTTTAAATAGAGTAATAAAATAAAAGGAATAAAGCTTACACCTTTTCTGACCAAGGTGACTCCAAACGTATCATCATCTGAGCTTAAAGTAAAATTTTTATGTCAGATATAACAAATTACAATTACAAATTTACTTAATCCTTAAAAACTGAAAAAAATAGAATAAAAAATTAGCCCTATAATTTCAAACCACCATTTACATTGTCTTATTAACATCATTTATTGAAATAAGACTATGTTAGATACATAAAACATTTCGTTTTTACTTTGATTTTTAAAAATTCAGATTTTTTTCCTACCTTGTAATTTTTATATACTCTTTCAGGCTCCGTACAACAGATATCAGGTATGTCTTTGTATTCAAAATTTATGTTTAATTTATATTTGCTTTAATATTCATCTAAATATCAGCTGTAATCTTTTTCTAATGTTACTTTATTTATTGGAATTTTTTATTCCTTCCTTTTCAGAGAGAAAGCTATGGCCGTTCATCAGGATCTCGACAGGTGATTTCAGTTTTTTTTCTCCATTTATTTTCAAATATTAAGCATTTTTTAATGAGTAATAAAAATATCATTATTACTCATCAGTCACTTTTACTACCACATGTATTTTGACATCTACGACACTGGGAATTTAGCAATATTAATGTTGAAATCTTTTCTTTATAAATTTAGTTTTTTAAAGAGACAGAAAATATGCAAAGAAACCTATTTACTTTTTTCTCTCATTCCAGAAGATTGATGAGCTTATTCATCTCATTAGAAACTACTCAAAAAACTTGTAAAGTTACTTTAACACAAGGACTGTAACTACTCATAAGCAGTGACAGTACTTGTTTTCGGGGGTGCAAAATTTTCAAAGCTAAATGTTTTCTCATAATGCAGTTTTTTGGTTTGAAATTTCCCCGAAAATTATATATATTTATATTTTTCAAAATATTCTTAAACAAAGAAAAAAATTCATTTGATTTGACAGCATATTTAAAATGATTGAATTAAAAATTTATATTAATAGTAATAATTTATAAAACTAAATTTATGGGGTCCCATGTGGAAACTTAAGGAATTTGAACTAATTGACATACAGTTAGTTTTATATTTAACATAACAGAAAAGTCTTTTTTTTTTTTAACATAACAGAAAGTACTTTTCTCTTTTAACACAGCAGAAAATATTCTTTTCTCTTGTAACATAACAGAGAATATTCTTTCACTTTTGTCCATCAAGGTAATCCTCATTCTTTTTTCTTGTAAGATTTCCTACAGAAATTTCTGTAAAGCGATACGTTTTTTATAATAACATTTTGTAGGATTTTTTTTTAAAAAAAAAAGATAAAATTTACCCTTAGCTGTCTGAATTTCTCCCAAACCTCGCAATCATCATATTCTGCACCCCTGCTAGTTTTTACACAAGATTCAATGTACTTTTTGCAAATCTGTTAGCAAATCAATTATTTTATGTTTTTCCTCTGAGCTCTAATTTAAAATGGTCTGTTTCAAAATAACAGGCCCCTTTAGAGCAATTAATATCCATTTTTAATATTGTGTTGCAATTATTTTTAGAATAGTGAAGAATGTTATCGCTGTAGAAGAACAGGCCATTGGGCCAGAGATTGTCCAGAGGCATCCTCTTCATCATACTATCCTCGTTCTTCAAGAAATCGTTCTAGGAGTCGTTCTAGATCAAGATCAAGGCGCCAAAGGTGACTGATTCTCTTGATTAGTGTTTTTTTTTTCTGTATGAAGTATGTAAATATCAAATATTGTTCAATTAATATGACATCACTGAAGTATATTTTTATGAAAGATTTTGAATTACTTAGTTGTTGAAAAAAAATTATAAATATGTGAGAAAAGAGCACCATTAGTAGAAAAAGTTTTAGGAATAGTAATAAATCATTAGATTTGTTGAAATGAGATTCAAAAATGATTTAGGTTTAACAAGACCTTAACACAGAAGGTTTTAATGAAGAGTTTATTTTTAAAAAAAAAGTGTTGACTGTAGTTTTAAAGACGCTGGTTTATTTGTTTTCAAAGTAAATCTAAAACATAATTTTATTTTTCTTTTGTTTATAACAAACTATTTTTCAAATTTTTAAGAAGACTTCCTAATCTTTTAAAAACTAGAAAAGCTTTTATTTTTTCTTCGCTTTCTAAATTTATTAAAAGATAATTTAACAGTCCTGCAATTTAGTTTTTTAATTGTCGCGAAAATGTAACTTCACCTTTGCCTTTTCATTTTAAAATAGAACTAGTAATACCTTCGTGTTAATCAAAATTTAGTTACTTAAACTCGAACTTATTTAAGTTTGTTTATTTGTATGTAATTCCTCACGTGCCCTGTAATAGGGCGGGTCGAGGCAAATCTTTACCTTTATTTGTATGTAAAATCATTTTTATAACATAAACTTCAAAAAAATTTAATTACATATTTTAAAAACTCCAATGTTTTTCAAATTAAAATTATGATATTTCATAATTTTTTTAACCTTATCTATTGTGCAGTTATTTGATTTCAAATCTGTCTTTCAGTCTATATATATTTGTAATATGAATAAAATTTTTTAAATTGATACTTATTCACTCTACACGACAGCACTAGCCAGCATAATCAAGTTGCCTGTCTACAAGTGCGAACATATGTGCCTTTTTTGCTCCCACTTTCTCTAAAATAAAACTTACTTAATTTATTTAAAAATAAACTAGCTTTATTTTACAAAATGGAATCCCTTTTAATTGTCTAATTGTATAAAAAATTAATAATATGTATGTTTATATATATATATATCAGTATTTTTGATTTGGGCCAAAAATATTGCATTTGAAGACAGACTTGCCCTCTTTTGATAAACAACATTGAAATTTCAAAAAGTTTTGTTAAGCAAGAAACATTACACAAATTGAATAAAGTAGTTAAGGTATATTTTTCCTGGCTGATTTGTTGCTTTAGAATTTTTAGAACTCAAGAAAATTTATTGATGAAGCAAAGGAAAAAATATTAAATTTATCAATCATGAAATTTTATGAGGGTGAATTTATGTGCTATCTACTTATTTCTTCTTTTGGATAGGATTTTTTGCTATTTCAAATCATATGCAATGAAAGTTTTTATTTTCCTATCAAATTTTTTTGATTAATATCTCAGTGCATAATATTTAACATAATTCTTGATAATTAAAGAGTAAATAGAAAATATTTTTTTATTTTATTTGTTTATTCATTTTTTTTAAATCTAATTTTTGGCTGCAATATTTACTATTATTTTAAAAAATAACATATTAAATATTCCAATGAGGTCTTTGCTAGGATTGAATCTAAACTAATAAAAGTTCAATAACTAATGAAATTTTCAAACTACAACATTAGGACCATGCTCTGATTTGTATTTTATTTTATTAATTCTGTATATTAAGTAAGCAATTTTAATAAATAATTCAGCTATTTCTACTATGTAACATTAAGCTAAATCAAAACAGTGTAACATTAAGCTAAAACAAAACATATTATTTATCTTTTAATGGGTGATCCCATGGCTAACTTTGTATCAATTGAAGAAAGCATATAAATAAAGAAACTAATATATTGAACTAATAGAACAGATTTATTTATTGCATTTTTTTTTTGCTCATAAATTATATAATTTGGTTGCATAAAAAATAAATTGAAAATTTTTTTATTAATGTTATAGTGCTCAATTGCAGATATTAGTTGCTATACCTATGAACTTTTGAGGATTATTTTCTAGTGGTTTGAGTCTTATTTCAGTAGTTTGTGTCAAGCTCTGACTTTTATCATTACATCCTAGCAAGCTACCAGAATAGTGCATGAAAATAATAATATGCTTTTTTATTTGATTGCACATTTTTATTTTAAGGAGTGTGTCTGGGAGTCGCTCAAGAAGCCGTGATCGTGCTAGGAGAAGTTCATCAGACTATCGTCAAAAAAGTCGAAGCACAAGTAGAGAGAAGAGAACTAAGCCCAGATCAGCAAGTCGATCTGCTTCTCGCTCAAGATCAAGGTAATAAATTGTGATTCTGAAAAATCATTTATCTGTTTTTACATAAATTCTTATTTGAAAATAATGATAAAGAAATGCATTGCTTATACTATTAAATTGTTTACAAATGAAACATATACTGCTTCATAATTTTAAAATAAGATAAGTTAGAAATATGTGCTTGGTTAATAAGAATAAACACAGAACTTGCAAAGTTATCAAACATCATCGTCTTACTTAGTTTATATAATTGATTTGCTATTATGCTTTAACAATTTTTGGAATGAAAAACTGCAAAATAAATTATATCACAGAATATAATTTATTCTTTTTGACTAATTTTTTAAATATGTTTTTTTACATGTAGTTGAAACATATTCATAAAATTTACATAAGTAGTATTTAATAGAAATTTACAGATCTAAATTTCTGTTTGATTCTCTTTAGATCTCTCTGAATAATTATCTTAAATCTCAAAAATTTAATTATAAATTTATAGTTCTAATACTGTATATATGTGCCTATGCAGATCTGTTGAAGAAAGTCGTAGAAAAACTGAAAAACCCAAGAGGGGTTCTCAGCATTCACAGAGTAAATCTGCCTCCCGAAGTCGATCACCGAGTAAGAGTGCCAGCCGCTCGCCTAGCTATGCAAGAAAAGGCAAATCTCCTGAAAAAAATTCTGATAATTATGACTATGTAAGTTGCTAATTTTCCCTCAGTCTGTGTTAAAATTGTGTGTATGTATGTTTCTTATAAATGATATTTTTTAGAAAATTTACAGTATAGTTTTCATTACATCATAGGAATGGGAAATCGTGATTTTTTACACAGATTTTTATTTTATTAGAAGTATAAAATTACTTTTTGGGTAAAGTGTAACCAAATTTGCTACAAAACATTCTTTTGGCTAAACATGTCAAATATTTGGCAACTTCCACTTCATTCAAAGCTTCAACGTTTGTAATTTTTTCATATGATTCCATAAGATTGGTTTACCTGTTGAAGTAGGAAAATAATTAAGTGTTGTAATCGTAAGACATTAAAGATTTAAAAAATTAATTTTTAAGAATATAAATAATTTTAATTAAAAGAAATAATTTTTTTTTTAACTAATCAGTTTTTTAATTTATTTACAACTTTTTATGAATTGATATGTTTTTAATGCCAGTAGTGTTGCATTTATTGAATATTTTTGATAACAATTTTATAAATACATAAAATGCTTAAAGTTACCTCAAAAATTTAATTTCTTTCCTCTCATTGGCAATAAAAAAACTAATCTATAAGCTGCTCAGGAAAGATAAATTAAAAGTAAATTGTTCATATATATTGAATCTGTGAGTGCTGCCACTCCACAGGAAAAACCTGGATAATGTAGGAAATTTAAAAATCGCTTAAAATAACAGTGAAAATGCAGGAAATTTTATTTCTTGTTTTTGTCTTTTAAAAAATTTATCACTCTAAGTGCAATCCATGGGCTGTTTAAGGATATTTCAGCTATACCAAACTATTTCATTTACTATACCATAATTAAGGTCATATTTTTTTATTTATTGAATTAAAACTGATTTCTTAATATTCACTAATTAAAACATTGATAAAATATGTGAATAATTATTATTTATTGAAAACAATATTATATTAAAGTACTTAATATTTTGTACTTAAAATTTAATTATTACAAATTTATCAATGAAGTCAGTTCTTTTTATTCAAGCTCAACGCTATAATGAATTTTTGAAGACCAACACTAAATTTGTCATTTAACTACTAAAACAAGAATAAATTAGTATTTAGATTAGGAAACAAAACAAAAACAATTCTTAATTACTCTTGACAGAAAGTCTGTCTTGGTTATTAATGTAAACAAACTACATATATAATAATTTTCTAACATACGCTTGAATTTAACTAATCCTAAAAGTAAATGAGTTTAAATGAGATGTATTTATTAAACAGCTAAATACTTTACATACACCTAATGGTAATGTATAATTTAAAAGTTTCATGTGATTTTTTATTTCTATTTACTTTTTATTTTTTTTTATTGATAATCAAAATATTTACCTACATTACCTTATCTTATTATCTCCCTTGAATAAATCTGTAATATAATTTTTAAAGAAATCACAACCATGAGAATGTATTTATAAATTATACTGTATAAAAAATATTTTTGTCTTAAATCAGTGACTTATTTTTAGAAAAAACGCTTGAGTGATATAAATCATTGCTGATTGTGATTCCTCTTTGCTATTTTTTGGTACATGCCTGTTTACTGAACTTTTTTTTTTTTTTTTTAACTAATAGGATGACAAACAGACTGATGATAGAGAGTTTGAGCAAGAACGTAGCACAAGTAGAAGTCCCCATAAAAGCCACAGCCGTAGTGCAAGTAAAGATAATGATGAGCGATATGCGGATGATAGTGACCGCAGTGTGAGCAGAAGCAAATCTCGTTAAATCATTCTTTATCTTAATCCTTTCATATGTCATTTCACTGTGTGTTCTATACTAAATGATGTCATTCTTTACTGATATTTTTATCTTAGGACTGATAGCTTGTTATGGTGTTATTAGCAAGTAATCATGTAATGTGGAGTTATTACTATATGAATAAAGTAATTACTGTATGAATAAAATAATTGAGTCATTTTTATTTACCTCTTCTATTTGTGTATTGTTTTGTTGCCAATTATAGAGTGGACCACATTTGACCTAGTACGTAGTAGCTGACCCTGTCGAAAAGAATTTATTTCATTCTTTTAGTGTCATAGTTTTACACTAAGCAAAGAATATTTTCCTAGTGTTTTTACATCAAAAAATATTTTCATCTTCAAAAGCAAAATGAAGAATTGTACTATTTTGTAGATGGTTTGCTAAATAAAATATTGTTTATTTGAATTTTTAAAAATATTTAAAGTATGAAATGAAGTATATTTACAGTACATAAAATATTCTAGTAATTCATAAAATATCTTGTCCCCATGAGTACAGTAGGTTAGTATAAAGAGATTAGACATCAGGGACCAAATTTTTCTTCAACATCGTGTAATGGTTTATTAGTAAAAATTGTAAAATATTTATTTAATTAAAGTAAACATTTTAGTGCAAAAATGAAAATTTAAAGTGAAATCTTCTTATATATAAACTAATTTGAAAAGATTTGGCAATTGAACTTCATTCGTCTGTGGGAGAAAAATTCAACACAATAAAAAAAATATTATTATGAATTTGCCAATTTTTTAATGTACCTGTTATTAATTCATCAAAATATGACATTAACAACAATATTATATCAACAATCTCATTTTAAGTAAGCATCTGAAATATTAATTCCTTCAGGACCATGAACAGACAGTTCTGACTTCATGGCCTACTGTAATGCCCAGAGATTGGACCTGATCTCAATACGGTACTCGTGTGTATATATAGGTAGGTACTCTTAAGTATGTGTGAACTCGCAGCCATCAGGCATAAGAAAACAATTCTTTCTCATTCAACTGGTGGTCTTGAAGAAGTTAAATATTATTAACAGGAAAATATTGAGCATTGATGAGTAAATTCAATGCACTATTAATAAAGCAATATTATCAAAATTATTAAGTACAGTTGGTACAAGTGTATGCCCTTCAATATGTTATTTTAAAACTTTTTTTATGAACTGATATCTATAAACTATTTTCTTATGCAAAATGATTAAGGTGAACGTGTTTTAATGAAAATAAGCGTAACTGATGCAATGAAGAAGAATAAGCTTACTTAAATTAAATTCAATATTACTGAGGTCTTAACATACATAATCGATTTTTTCCCTCCTATAGCGAAATTTTTTTTTGTTTCCATATTTGAGTGGTGTTTAATCAGTAATTTTTTATATTTCTGATTAGATATTTTCAAGTTTGGTCTAGTATGTAAGGTTTAAAATTTTGCGCCTCGAGCACTATAATTTCAGAGAACTGATTCCCGTTTTTAAAATATATATATTTTTAATTATTTGGCATAAAATAAACTTCAAATTTTTTTTATATACTTCAATCTGAAAAAATTTAGCAATCATACCAAACAATATTAAACGTGCTGCAGTGTTCATAGGGAGAACCACACAAAACGAAGTTCATTGTATCACAATTTTATTTTCTGAAAAAAACATTTAGAATGAAATTTTATAGCTCTATGAATATTTATAACATTATATAAAATACTTAATGCTTGTTCTTAATTGAAAATTTTGTGTTCAACAAGGTTTCGCATCCAGTAAATTTGAAAATCTTTTAAAAGATGGAATGTATAATGTCTCTGAAAACATTAGTTCTTAAATATTTTACTAATTGCAATTAGAAAATATTTCGCAAAAAGAAATTAACATTTTAAAACTGAACTTATTAAATAGTTATGAGTTTTAAAGTATATGATTACAAGAGTTTTTTTTACTCTACTATATAGTTTAAAATACAATGTATTCATAACATCTAATCATAAGCTAATCTTTTTTATGTTGATAATCTTAAAGGAGAAATGCGAAGAAAAAAAAGCTTTATTTTGACAGACAGTATTTTGGACATAAGTTTAGCATGCGATGTAAACCATAATTTGAAAAATCGTTTTGAATTTTTTAAATCTGTTATTCGAATAAGACATTCATGTATAATCATAATTTCAAAAAATAATTTATGACCATTCAGGGTTGCATAAAACCAAAAGCTTTATGTTGTGAAATGTTGACATATAGAACAAAATATCTATCTAGCCCAAAAATACCACAACATTGACAAACACTATTCCGAGAAATAAATTGAGAATTTAAAAAAAATAATGCATGTTACTGATAAAAAGAATTAAATGTCCTTGAAATAAAAGTAAAATTTGAAACAAAACGAAAAGAAAGTGCTAATATTAATTAAAATGAAATAGAGTTATATGACATCTTTGCGTCTAGAGGATCGTCCCAATCGATCGGTATCTGTTTGCTCCAACTTAAATTGCCTAAGCAAAAAGAAAAGAAGTGAAAAAAATTATTTTTTGAGGAGGCGGGGTTGCCTGGGGTTCATTATGAGTTTCTCCTTTTCTGTGTTATTATATTTCGGAGCAAATACTGACAAATCTTCCTGTGTGTAAAGAGAACTACAATGTATAAGTGATTGCAAAAACTAAATGGTCTATACTTGCAATAATAATAAATTTAGCTTCATATCATTGTAACACCTTTAGATATTCACGAATCTTAGAATTTTATAAAAAATATTGCCAATTTTTTTCTTAAAGAGCTACTGAGAAAATTAGTAGTATATAAGATGCACAAATAATTCTAGTATATCATTAATTTTAAAAATATGTCGTTGCCGAGTGGAAGGATTAAAACAGATCTTAGGCATGGAAGGAGGGTACAAAATGTATTTATTAACTATTAGACGGAGAACAGCTATAAAAGTGGACACGAAAAGTTGTGTTCCTCGATATAAGTTAGGGAAAATCTAGCAAAGTAAATCCGTAAAATGCTTCGTTTTAGGGAATAAGGGAAATTTTAGTAATTGTTATTAGTTTATTAAATAGGTCTCGCAATTCCCACTAAGAGTAAAGGGGGAAATGTCTTTTAATTAATGCATACTTGAGCCAAAAATAGATTTAAAAGACAGGATGTGAACTTAAAAGTTTGAGAAAGTGTTTCGATTAGAATATTAAAATGAAAGAAAAGGAATAACATAAAAAGATCAATTGAAGCTTTTTATGTTAAATATATATTGTTACATTTTAAAATCAGTGGTAATGGACACACTTAAAAGAAGGACTTCATATTTATTCATTTTTCTCTGATAATGGTCTTATTTATTCTAAATTTTCGCAAAATAGTTAAAACTTCAAGGAAAAATCCCTGGATCTAGATTTATTCAAAACAAACAAGCTCTGATCAAATATTGAATCCTTGTCCGACTTTAACTAGATCTAGTTAAATTAGGATTTTAAAATATTTACTTAATATGTAGTTTTTTTTTAATCCAAAGAAATAATTGAAAACATAAAATAAATTTAGAATTATTTCAGAAATTCTAATTTCAATTAAAAAGTTATTAAAACATTCTCGCAACAACCCGTTACGAGCAATCGATTTGATGCTGAATTGGTCACCAAGGTCTGATTACAAGGTCTTCATAGTCACAGCTCAGTGACCTAACCTCAGTGTGTTATTATTGTTCATTAAATTGAAATAACAATAAAATTTATTATCCTATTGTTGACCATTTCGTTTTATTTTTGTTAAGTTTAATAACAGATATTGATACATTTTTAAAAAATAACTAAGCAAAAAATAAATCATTCATTATTTTTTTCTTTTTATATTTTTTATTTAAATTTCATCATTGCTTTCCTTTTTACTTTAAATTAGTTATCATTTAAACTAGTTAAAAATAATGTGCTTAAAATTACTTAATTATAATAAAAACATTTTTGAATTTCATGTATAATATTTATTTATTTCTATCATAAAATATTATAACATTAATACAAGATTCTGAAAAGTGAAAGAAACTTTTTAAACATATAACTTCATATCAAGGCAGTATCATAACAAGGTTGTGCAGTTGTCTAAACCCGTTTTCAACTAATGTCCGATCCGCAGTAATCGTGGCCCTAGTAAAGTTAAATGGATTAAGCTAATGGTAAACTAAAAGAGTGCATTACATTATAAACACTCTGAGTAAAATAATAATGGATGGTGTGCTCTCTCAAGAACATCTAACAGTTATTCAGTTGCAAAAATAAATTGGAAGTTCTAATCCGGAAATCTTGGGACGAATTTCAAACCTTAGCGCCATCTGTGCTTAGTTTCATACGGATATTTATGGAGCTTTAGTGTAACATCCAGAATTAAAGCTCGAGTGACGTTGGAAGGTGTGATTATATGACGTTCTATTTACGTAGCGAAAATATTTTCTACTTTCCTTTCAATTATTCAACTCCGTAATATCAGGAGCTTATAACTAGCTATCTGATTGCACTTGTTGTGCTAGGAGTAAATACTTTGTTTTCGTGAAAATAACGTATTCTTCACACCGGTAAAATTGATTTGAACTAATTGCGTGTTAGTTCTGCCATTCCATTAATTGGGTAAATTTATGTTTCGATGTTTATCGCGTAGGCTACTAAATATTGAAAAAATAATTTCATCATTTAGTCAATTGCTCTCTGATTTACATTCTTGTGCAACTATGGTTAATAATGAGTAAGTGTGTTATTTATTTTTTTGTAACTTTTGGTAATTAAATAACTTTTTTAAAGTTATGATGTATAAAATTAAAAAAATTCGATGCTTGAAAAATAATATTAATATTGGTGAACTGTATAAATGCATCGTTAAAAAATGAAGTTCAACAAAAATGACAGCATTTTTAATGTTATACAATTTGTCATCTATTTTAATATAAGACATTACCTACTAATTAATATGAGTTACTCACAAAATATGATGTATTTAGAGGCATAATCATAAGTAAAACAATAAATTTTTAATAACTGAATTTATTTTTTTGGAAAGTAATCTTACTTATCTTGTATTAAAAGCATGAAATAGATTGTATGACAGTAAAAAAATAAAGTACCAAAAAGATAAGTTTCTACATGTAAAGCTGTATTGATTATATGATTGTTTTACTATTTAACATACAAAGAAAATCAATTTGTTGTGCAGAAAAAGTAGTAGGTTCTGAGATGATCTCTGTTATAAGATTTTGAAATTAGTGTTATTTCAGCAATACAATGAACCAGTGTTTTCATTACAGAAAAAAAAATGGGAGAGAATTTCTCACCCTTTCTCAAAAACAGGGTGAGATTTCTAAATATTAAAAAAAAGGGGGGAAAAAAAAGGAACACGAATATACTTAAAATTTTTTTTTCTTTAATTTGATACATTTTTAACATTTTCTAATTTCTAAACCATTCAATATTTTCATTGCATATGGAAAATGTTCCATATCTACTTTTTCATCAGCTATTC
Source organism: Parasteatoda tepidariorum (assembly GCF_043381705.1). Classification (NCBI taxonomy): domain Eukaryota; kingdom Metazoa; phylum Arthropoda; class Arachnida; order Araneae; family Theridiidae; genus Parasteatoda; species Parasteatoda tepidariorum. Next base: position 44,604,202 of record NC_092205.1, on the reverse strand, counting down.
TCATTAGGTTGCTCAAATGCTCATCAGTCAATCTGTTGCAATTTTTCATTTTAATTCGGTTTTGGGTGCTAAATGACCTTGTAACAGATGAACTATTCGGATTCATTAATTAAATTTGTAGCATTGTGCACACTCTTTCCTATCTTCTACATCGGCCAGCATAGGCTTTTGAATGATTTCTGTTATAGAATAGTGAAGTTCGCTGAAGTTATTTCCATGTTCATACTTCTTGTTAGGTCTTCCAGCATAGTTTTCACAGACTTCAAATTTTACAAATTGCTGTAAATTGTCAATGAGGGAGTTTGGTAATTCATTAACAGCTAAAAATAGAGCTAACTTTATACAACGTATTATACAGGACTCATTTTTTTTCCTCAACACTCGCTGTAGCTGTTTTCATGCCTTTTTCAAAACGGCGTAAGGCGAAATTTTTTACAAAATTTGAGAGATTCCCGCATTTTAAAATTGATTAATAGAGTGCACGAACTTCTCGCGTTAATCATTTTTTAATGCGAGAAAAGAAACAAATATGCGAAATTCTCGCGTTCTCGCGCTGTAGTGAAAACACTGAATGAACTTAGGAATTAGATTTAATTGTGGTCTCAATAGTTATTTTAAATAAGCAATTTAATTTTGTCAGGATCATGATCATAAACATATATAACTGTGTTTCTCAATTTATGGCCCTCAATATCCTATATGCAACGGACCAAGATCACACAGATGTTATATCAATTCAATAACCACTTATTACGTCTCACATTACTGCATATATGTATGTATTGTTTGGTATGCATAAATTCATACTGTCTGGGCTTGCTTCTTTTTCTTAATCTTTCCATGAGCCCCAAAGAGATTAAAGTATGTCCCAATGTGTTTTTTATTAATAATATTAGGCTGATTTAATTATGGTGAGAGTTTATTTATTACGAACCCAAGGTTTTCATCATAGAAAAAAAATGGGGGAGAATTTCTCACCCTTTCTCAAAAACAGGGTGAGATTTCAGAAAGTTAAGTGGGATTTCTAAAAACTAAAAAAACACAAATAGACTTGAAAAAAAAATCATTTCATTTATTATAATACATTTTTAATGTCTTCTATTTTTTAAAGCATTGAATATTCTTGCTGCATCATCCTAGAAGATTTTGCCTTTACTAGGTATTTGTCCATCTTACATTAGTGCATTAAAAATTTGAACGTCTTACATGAAAAAACCTTACCAACAGTAAACACGTGGTTGCCGAGAAATGTGTTCTGAAAGGGGTTCCGTGGTTCGGTTGTGTTCTGTTGTTCGAAAAGGTTCTGAACAATACTGGTAATTAGGGAAGATAGATAACGGGGCAAATGTTGAAAATAATAAAAGATCCAGGAAGAAAAGTGAAGCGGATTTCATTCTAAATGGCGTAATTCGAAGCTTCTTCCAAAATGCGAGAAATTCGCGAATTTTGAAATTGATTTATAGAATGTGCGAATTTCTCGCAGTAATTTTTTAATGCGAGAAAAGAAAAAAATATGCGAGATTCTCGCGCTGTAGTGAAAACACTGGAACCGCAAGAACATTAGTTATTATCTTAATTCCTGCTACATACATTATCTATAATTCTGCTCCTATGTATATCTGTAAGATAAACAATAAAATTAAAATTTCTGGGTTCAGAAACTTATTTTATTTAAAAGAAAATTTTGTTGTGGTTTTTATAAATTAATAATCAAAACTCTTTTTCCCCTTTAATTTATAAGATGTAGTGTGATTTTTTGTTATGACACATTGAACTCTTTGATAAAAGAAAGGAAATAAGATTTGATAGAGAACAGTTTAATAATTTTTAAATGTTTTATACTTAACTTTAACTAGTACTTTGCAATTTAACACTATTTTTTACTTGATACAAAATATTTTCCAGAGTGTGAATCTTTTTAGTAAACTGATTTTACCCTAGTATTATCTTCATCTTGATTATCCATGTCAGTCTGCCAAGAACTCTTCATTATTCTTATCTGCTTGAGTCATTACTGATAAGTTCTTCAAGAATTTTATTTATAGGGTTATTTAAAAAACTTATCACCAGAAAGCATATACATGCATGTCAAAAACTTAATTATGACTAATATGTGTTCTAACGAAATTTGATTCAACATGAATTTAAACAGTAAAGAAGTGTTTTATTTTAGAATTTAAAATATAAATGGCGAATAGAATTTTTAATAAATATTTTATGTAGAAAATTCTTTAAAATAAATATTTTGTATAGTATTATAAATATGTCAAATATTATTTTTTTTAAATTTTTTTTTTAATTTGAGTACTTCTGTCTTTAAACTTTAAGAATTAGTTCATACATAAAATTGCTCTTTTAATGTCAGGAGAAATTAAAGGTGTTTAAACCATTCAAGGTTCTAAAAATAAAGAGTAATCTGTTTAAGGTTAAATATTCTTAGAAGATAATAATAGGAGCTTAGTTTATTAATTGTTAAAATTTTAAAATGTATTTTGACATATTTTCAGTAAAAAAAAAAAAAAATTTGAATGCAAAGGTACTTAAAATAAATATAAGGTTAATTTTTAAGCGCTCTGCATAAATTTTTAGAGTATTTTTCGTCTTTATCAGAAATGAAGCTTTAAAGATCAAATTGCTGAGCAAAATTGCATGATTTTATTTCAAATTGCAATCCAAAATGCAAAATATTGCAAAAACTAATTTTTAGATTTAGGGATGTATTAAAACTATTACGATGGTTTAATTATAATAATCAAAGTTACATTATTTATGAATTGAAATAGACAAGTTGTCAATAGAATAATTTAAATTGAAAGAATAATGATTTTTTTCCAGCTGAAAGTATTATTAAAAAAATCGAGAGCATTTGGCATTCTAACAGGATAACACTCTGAACATAGGACTTCATTGTGTGTGCATTCTTATTAATATTAAGTCATAAATTTTTTTTGTAAATAAATAATTGAACATTATGTAAATCAAAATTAATTTTTGGCAATTTTTTAAATAAAATACTATAAATTTATGAATTACTTAAGCTTACTTAATGCATTACACATTAAAAGTGATACATTACTAAGTTGTGTTATTTAACATGTGTCAATTGAAATTATTAAAAATGTGAGTGATTTTGTTTCCATTATTCGTCCGAAATGAATATTCTGTGTTGAGCAGTATAGGCTAGATACCAAATATTTGTATGTTGCATCTCTAATTTAGTAGCAGCAATTGTAGAGCAGAATCTTGTATCTATTTACAATTTAAAATCTTCTTGAAAAGGTTTTTAGCAATTTTTTCAATAACAGGACCCTATTTGCACAAATTCACAAAAGCAGGACCCTTGTTGAAATAATGTGACTTAACGCTTATTTTATATTCACAAATTATGAATAGTGCTTTCACAATTTTATGAAAACAGGACCTTTCACAAAATGTCTGGACAGACTCCTGGAAAGAGTAACCAGGAAATATAGGCAGTAAAGAGTTTGCAGTGCACTCTAGTGTAGAAAACTCCATCCATTCTATTTTGAAAAACTTCTGGTCAGCACCAGAGATAGTAGACAAATGATAAATTTGTGCCAATCTCTATTTAATGTGGTAAGCATTTTGCTATTTTAAAAATTTGAGAGAAAGAAACAATGAAGTGGTTACGAATTTCTGCCTGACTATCATTAAGGTGCTGTTATCATTCACAATAATTGAATATGTGTAACTTGTGTGACAGGCAATAGCTGGGCAAAAGCTTATTTTAAATCTTAATATTGTCTAAATTAACAGTTCCATTACGTCTGTTTTATTGTTTACATTTATTAAATTTGATTGTTATTAAATGTATCCTTTTTATTCAATGCACTTTACTCTGAATCACTTTAATTTCTGATTCTTAATGGAGTCAGTATTTTGTTAAATTCATTTTCTCATTTTAAGTAGCATTCTAATTTCAAAAAATAATTTATTCATGCTTGAAGTCTAATATTTTAATATTTGTAAGCAATTCTAATATTAGTGTCTTGTTTCTAATATTTGTAAGCATTATCTAAACATTGAAGAACAAAGAAATTAAGAACAAAGCAAATTTTAAGTTCAATGTAAAAAACAAATTGGCAAAGGGGCGAGACATAATTAACAAAATTAAAATAATCCTTGCTATGATTAAACACCATAAATGTTTTTTCTCTTAATCAAAATTTTAAACACTCTTTTTTCATAAGCCCCTCACACCACTACAGATGGCTCAACCAATCTGAGGTAATGCATATTATGTGCTAGAGTGGGCATTCTCCTCGCTGCAATAGCCTTGGAAACTTTTAATCTTGGGATTCCAGAAAGAATATTTTTTAAAAAAATTTATTCAACGTAATTTTGTTAAAAAAAATCTCATTTTTTTTCAGGTTATAAATTTTTTTTATCTCCAAAGTAAATTAGCATTTTTAAATTTGTCATTTTAAACATTAAATTTTTTGTTCTGATAAAGATTGCATGTGTATCAGTTCCAGAAGTTTCTAACTACTTATCTCTCTATTACTTTAATTACATTTTCTGTTTGCTTGAAAGATAAGCTTGATAAAATTATTTTCGATTTGATAAGATAAATCTTCAAATTTTAGATAAGATTACTCCTCAGACAGTTGGTTTTATTTAACATACTGTTTTATTTAGAGATAGGAAATAAATTGCAGGTATTAGGATTTCAATGTCCCTAGAGACTTTCGCTTAATTTTTAAATTATTATTATTATTTTTTTTTGTTGGTATTTCTTTTTTTCCTTCCCCTTTTATTTTTGTACCAAGCATAATTTCTAGCATTATATCAATTTGTTGCATTGAAAACCTATCCGATATTCTATTTATTATCATTGTAATATTTTTTTTTTCTTTTTAATGTTGGGTTTGACGCATTATAAGCTCATTTTAACAACCTTTGGCTGTTTTGCTTTTTATTTTGTACAATTAACCCAGATATCAGGAATTAGTATATCAATTTATTGTTAAGAGAGTATGTTATGGAATTAAGTATAAACATATCTTTTTCTGATGGATTTGGATTTTTGACTATCAAAATTTAGGAGAAGCTGCAATCTGGAAAATATGGTCCCAGTAATTAGAACATGATAGCAGTCGAATATTCGCTCTTTTTAATATTAATGTCAATTTGTGCGTTTTTCGCTAATCTCTGAAACTTGTTAAGCGATACAAAATATTTTTTTACACTTATAAGACTCGATTATCTAAAGGTATTTCCACGCAAAAAATAATTTTTAAAAATTGCGTATTTCATTTATCAGTGGTCGAAAGAATTTGGAATCATAAGGTATGAAATTTTTCTATCATTGTAAATTGAGTAATTTCAAATGACAATATATAAAATGTGAACGAACTCCGTATAAAACCGAGGTATGAAATTTCCAAAATGTCGTATTTTTAAATGTTCACATCTCGTGAACTATTCGGCATATTTTGTTCACATTTTGTATTTATCATTTAAAATTATGTAGTATATAATGATAAAACCTTGCATATCTAGCTAACTTTTTTGCATGGATTTATCTTTGGATAAACGTGTTTTAATATTGTGTGCGAAAATGTTTTGATTAGCTTAAAATTTCAGACAAATATAGCCAGGGATCGAAAAACCGCCCGTCCTTGCCGGTCAAAAATTCCCCGTGGACAATGAATTTCTCGAATCCGACGTCCGCGCGGACGGCCATTTTCCTGTTAATGTTCGTGATATATTTTTAATTTTTGTTGGAATATATCTAAAATTTTAATGGGTGTCATTAAAATTTAAGATACATAACATCGTTAAACACCAGAAAACTTCAGCCCTTCTAGCCCAAGCTAAGACCTAATGCAGCAAAATGACCCACCGCAATACAGCAACACGCTGCGCATGATGGAATTGGTGTTTTTTCTGTCTGGGTTACAAAAAAGCACATTGCGCACGGTCTTAAACAAGAAGCGTTAAAAGCAAATATGAACATCTACCTAAATGGAAAACCCCTTTAAATTTCTGTGCAGAAACCTCTGTCGTATGACGTTTGCCAGTTCCACAATCATTGGCTTGATTGTGGAACTGGCAAACGTCATATTTGATTCATTTAAAAAAGGCAGTACTTTCGGATAAATTGACATTCCAGATAGCTTGACCTGTGTCATTTAAATTATTTCATAAAAGAAAAAAATTATTTCATAAAAGAAATACTAGTTTACCATTAGTAATCTAATATTTTTTTATTACTGTATTTCACAAATTANACTACTAATTCATTGTGCAATTTATATAAATGTTTGCAATAAATAGGAGAAAATTATATTTTTATTTATTTAGAAGCTACTTGTTAGTTTCAAAGGAGGACGGGTACATTGTTGGACAAGCCGTCCTCGGGAACGGGTAAAATTTCTCAGTTTTTTCGAGCCCTGGATATAGCGAAAAACGCAGAAATGGAAACAAGCATTTTAAGGGGTTCAAGTTCTCAGGGTGCTCCATTGATTCCTTTAGACTAGAGACTTAAAAAACTATAGTTCTCAGAACATTCGAATTTCTGAGTTCTCTTTGCTACATAAAAGCTGGTCCTTATTTAAAACAATATAGATTTATTTATATTCTTCTGTGACAGCACTTCATCCTCGCATATTCTGTCTCTTGCGTTAGTAAGTTGACAAGTGTCCTGACTAACTAAAAAATGGTAGCAGCCTTTAACCCTTAACCTTTCCAGTTATTTTTATTTAAAAAATTATTTCTGTTTGAGAATTTCTGCGAAGCATTTCTTTTCTAATATTAATTTGGAAAACAAATAGGAAAAGCAATCATTCGAAAAATGTATCGTTTATCATTTGAAAAATGTTTTAATCGCTCATTTTAGTTTTTTTTATAGTATTTTTTTTATTCAATAAGCATTTTAAGATATATATTAGATATATTTTATATTTTAAGATATAAGATACAAAAAATTATATAAATAAATAAAAGTAAATGAATATTTTTTTATTTATTTATTTAAAAAAAACGGAGAATACTTTTATTCCTAATTTCTTTACTTTTTTATCCTATATTTAAATTATCCTGAGTCTTCTATATTCAGCTATATATCAACTCTATGGTGTAACTGTATTGTATTAACAATTTCAATTTTTAAAGTAAAAAGTTTTTCCCATACACTTTTTGGAAATAATTCAAAACTTCAACAATCTGACTTTCTATTTTGAACGTTTACCAGTACGTACTTCAAAATCAATTTCTACATGAAGCAGCTTGATAATAATGCAATGTATTGTTTATTTTTCATAATTAAAAAAGAGAAAAATATATAAATTATTCAAGTAAAAAAACTCAAAATGTTCATTTACTGTTAATTGATTTTAATTGATAGTAAACATGTACTAGTTCTTTAAAATCAATTTTTAAATAAAGCTCGTTTTTGCGATTATTTCATCTTATTATGACACTAAAAATGTAGTGCTTTCATGTTTTCTTCGCTTTAAATAAAAATACAATTTATTGTATTGTAATAATTTAATTCTCTTACTGATGCGGAATGACGTAATATCCTTTTTTTTTCTGTTTATCCTGAATTCTCATGCAATCGAAAGGTATCCTGCCCCTCCTCCCATGAGCATAATCGACCGGACCATAGCGATTTATTCCTTCTCCGGTTTCTGCGACTAGATAGTCATTCTCTCCGTACTGAGTTGTCCGGGAACGTCTGCGCAATATCGTCAAGCGTAGTGTAGTGGGGTGATATATTTGAATAACATTGTTTTTCCGATTTCTATGCACTTCCTGATTTGTTTGTCATGTGTGCTTGCAGTAACCCTGGTCCTACTTTCCAAGTAAAGAAGATGCGGGATCAAGCTTACAGAATTTGCCGAGATTACCTGAGTGGTTCGTGGAAAAGTATTTCCAGCTCTGATATGGTATTTCGATCTATAAGGTGAGTCCTGTTTTTCTTTATTTTTATGTTGATTATGAAGTGTCTGGGGGAATATTTGATGCATCATTGATAAATAGCTGATTCTGCGTCTAGTTTTATTTATTTAATGCAAACGTTCTTTTTTGTTATCTTTTCGAGTCGGATATTTCCAGGGAATCTTGTGCTACCTCTGTTTTCATAAATAGTAGTTATATTTTGAAAATGCATTTGCCAGTGTACATTTAAAAAATGTATTTTTAGATTTAGTGTAAAAATTTTTAAAATTTAATTAAAATTAAATGACATTCATAAAGTTCATTTTATCCTCTCTCAATTTTTTTTAATACCTTGATATTCTTTTTTCCTACGACATTATTTAACAAAATTCTATTCTCTAACTTATACTATTCACATGACTATCAGTACGTGATTATTAGAAACATGATTAAAAAGTTATATATTTTCATTTATTTACAAAGCAATTTAACTCTATAAGAAACTAAAGTTAAATTTCTTATAGAGTTAAATTGCTTTGTTTGTACTTGTATTACTTGTATGTTTGTACTTGTATTAAAAGTTTTGGCTTTAAATAGGATTGTATAAAACCAACCCAAATACTGAACTAAAATCAATTTAACCAGGTAACGTCGTGGGCGAACAAAATTTTCGGAACAAAATAATGTTTATGTATTTCATAAACGCTGTGTTTACTAACTAGGTAACTATTTAAAAAATAAATTAATAATAAAAAAATATGTGAAAATGAAAAGCTACAAATCCTTGAGAGGAAGCGATAATTTTTTATGGATCAGTGTGTGTATAGACTTAAAAAATGTCCGATCTTTATTTTATACTTTGTTTTTAGCATTAAGAAACATTTGACGAATTTTTTGCTCTACATCGGAAATTTCTTGTGCATCTACATTTTACAATTCTACTATACAAGTCTGAGTAAAAATATTGTTTATAATGATTTAACAGGCAAATATATTCGTAAATAATTTTTTAAAATTAATTATTTATGCAAAATTTACTATGGGTTAAGGTATTTTAATTTTAGTTAAAGTAAAAAAAAAAATTGCAAGTGAAGATTGATAATGATATCCAAATTCTTAACTTCTGAAAGACCATTTTTTTTTTCTCTCTTCAAGACTTTTTTAACGAGCAAACCATGATACGATTTCGATTATCTATAATATTCCCTTCCTCTTTGGGAATGGATATAATTTTTTACTAATGCTGTAGCTGCAAACCTCTAATCTAATGTATTCAGATTATAAGTTAGCTTGTAACATCCTTTACTATTTTACTAGGTCAATTTTTATCTTATTTTTTCCATAATTATATGCGCTTCTGTGTCCATTTTAAGTTATTATTAGAGCGTTTAAAAATGCTGCTCCCGTTTTTCTGTTTTTAGTCGGAAAATGAGGTAATAAGTGTTTTCTAGAATAATGGACCAAAAAATTTATTTTCTGATTTACATTTACTAGAAGTTAATTTCGTTAAAATAAATAAAGCCGTTGAGTCTTACACAATTTATTCTTATTTTATTTCACGCATTGAGTATTTAGCTTGCATTAATATAAATTTCTTATTTTTGTTTTGTGATTTGTGGCTAACGGGATCAGTTTGCTAGCAGGATTGGCATGATTTAAATCACGATTTAAAATCACTTTATTTTTAAAAAAAATATTGATTTAAATAAGCTGTTATTTTAAAAGAAAATCCTTGATTTAAAAGAATTGATTTTTTTAAATAAATCATTCAGTCGAAAATATTTTTATAAACATTTTCTTCAGGGTGTGATTTTTTTAAATAAGAAATAATGATAGGGTGAGTTATTATATTTCAAAATAACCTAGTAATTAAATGAAATTAGTGACTACAAGGGAATATCGTTAAAATGTTAAATTATAATTTTCCATTAGCTGCGTATAAAATAATTTGCGCATAACAAATATATTTCATTTATACTCATTTCGTTTTATGTTTATTCGAATAAGCTAAGAATTATTTAAATGCTTTTAAAACATTAAAGACGCTGTTAGTTTTCACTTGTATTAAAGAATCTACCTAGAGAAACATAATTTTTTTCTTCTAATGTGTCCTGATCTAAACTAATTTATTCTTCATTGAATACCTAACTGGCAAATTGCTTCCTTGTTTTTAAAATTTTGCGATGTTTAGCTTGAGCAAAAATAACTGTGATTTTATTTATTCAGTGATTAATTTGAATAATTGAATAATATGTTTTGAACATTTTAGTTAGAAAAATCAACTATTATAGCTATATTATTGTTTTTAAGTCATGTGAATATACACTGGTTATCATAAATTAAGGAAAAATCACAAAAATAGCGATAACTCTTTCAAAAGTAAGCCAAAACGTGCAAAATTTGCATATGTTGTCCACTAAGAGTAGCNGGTTGTCGTTTGCTTGATGTCGGGAATGTACCAAGGCATCTTATGGGCCTTATTTGTGGCTTCAAAAATTACGTGTGACCCTCTGTCATCCAAAATATTTTGTATTAAGGCGATTTTTTTTTGTTAAGTTGGTAAATTATGATTAAATTTGCTTGATGGCGTTCACTCATAAATATAAAAATATTCTGTTAGTTAATGCTAATATAGGTCCTATTTTCAACAAGGGCTTGTCAAAATTGTGACTGTCAGTAATTGATGTGTTGATAAAAGAAAACAAAAACATGTTTACTTGACTATTATTACTTTTTAACGATGTTTTTATGCAATGAGAGTCATAAAAGATATCAGTCTCTTTATAATAATGATATATTTATTCTGTACTATTATTGCTTGTTTTTCTTCTCTAAGGAACCTAGTTATCATAAAAAACGTGTACAGTTTAAATTTTTTTGTGTACCTTGTTTAACAAAATATTATGGTTAATATATTTTTTTTTTTTTGAATATGTTTAAGATAGATTGATTGATCTTAAATAATCTCTTGATAAATCTATCTTTTTGCTTAAGCTAGTTATTTTACTGTTTAAAAATAATAGTAGACTCAGTTCACTTCCAAATAGTTATATAATAAATAACGAAGCAGGATTTCCTACTTATTAAAAATATTTGTTTCTAATAATAAATTGAATTATTACGCGATGGAAAGTAAATAATATATATCTTATAATTTCTTATACTGGTTGCCGTGATTGAAAGTTTGAAACCACTATTTTCTTAAATTCGATTACTGGATATTTTCTCTTCTCTTAAGGGTTAGGGGTGGAAATAATTGTTTAGCTGATTAATTTTCTTTCTGATTTTTTTTTAATTCTTAGATAATTTATCGTCTTATTTATTTATTGTTTGCAGATTTGTTATTTTTTCATTTTGGTATAACATTTAACGAACCAGTTTACTCAATTCGAGTATTATATTACCTTGTATACAATACCGAGTATATAATATTACCTTGAATGTTATACCAATTTAATTTTTGAAACTTTAGTTTTTGATGAACACTACACTGATACTTAATCTACATATATTCATCAGTGTATTTAGTTCCTAGTTTTGTATTTTGATATGGCTGTCATATGTTTTATCTAAATAAAAAATAATAATAACAATACAACAAAAGTTGAAATTTATGAGAATTATATTCCATGTTAGTGACGGTCTATATTGTTATTTCCCGTTTTTTTAAAAAATAATTTTTTCAATTTTTATTTTATTTTTATATAAGAATCCTTCTAAAGGTATCAATCTCAGTATTTATTTTGTAAATAGTTAACGCAAAAACTTTGACATTTTATGTAAACTAATAAGCACAGTCAGGCTTTAATAAATTTTAAATGGCCTCATCTGCAGTCGCAATAAAAAAATTTTTTTTACCTTTCAAATCAAATCATTTGTCGTATTAGTAAAATTTTGTTTATTTCATCTTATTATCTCCTATGCATATAAGTTATAAGTTATATACATATATGCATATAAGTTAATCTCCTAGGTTTCATTTTAAATTTAAATAATTATATAAATTTAAAAATTGAAGTTTTATTCATAAAAATAAAATAAAATTCAGTGATTATTTAGATTTTAATATGAGTTTTGTAGTTGTTCGCTCAATTTTTTGAGCATCGTTCATATTACAAGTATATACAATCTAATTCATAAAAGGCTGAACAAAATTCTATAATTTTTTTTGTTATATTTCATACAATAAAGATTTGAACTAATTATTCTTTGTTCATTGGCTGTGTTCGTATTTATTGATAATACTGCTAACGTATTTTGAAGTATTCTGTAAAAACTTGCGAATTTTCTTTGTGGCCTTCTCACTATTGTAGACTGTTATTTTAAACATTAGGCTTAACCTAACATGCGTACAGCAAAATTAGTATACGCCGAAGAGCCATTACATTATGACCACCTTCCATCTATAACAATGGGCTCGCCCAGGTTTTCATGGTTTCTCGTCTAGGAACAATGTTTTCATGGGGCACATTAGGACCCATAATCCTCATAGAACAATCCCTGACGTCTGTAAGCTACTTGAACATAGTTGCGAACCAGGTTCANAGTTATCGCGATTTTTGTGAATTTTCCTTAATTTATGATAACCAGTGTATTTTATGACATGATTTGGCTGGTAAATATATTTAAAAAAAATATATACATATACATTTACCAGTGGTTTAAATAAAAATCCGATATTTTTTTTAAATTAAAAAAAAAAAAAACATGAATTTTGCAAACCCTGGTTGTCGTTTGCTTGATGTCGGGAATGTACCAAGGCATCTTACGGGCCTTATTTGTGGCTTCAAAAACTACGTGTGACCCGCTTTCATCCAAAATATTTTGTATTAAGGCGATTTTTTTTGTTAAGTTGGTAAAGTATGATTAACTTTGTTTGAGGGTGTTCACTCATAAATATAAAAATATTCTGTTAGTTAATGCTAATATAGGTCTTATTTTCAACAAGGGCTTGTCAAAATTGTGACTGTCAGTGATTGATATGTTGATAAAAAAAACATGTTTACTTGACTCTTATTACTTTTTAACGATGTTTTTATGCAATGAGAGTCATAAAAGATATCAGTCTCTTTACAATAATGATATATTTATTCTGTACTATTATTGCTTGTTTTTCCTCTCTAAGGAACCTAGTTATCATAAAAAGTGTGTACAGTTTAAATTTTTTTGCGTATCTTGTTTCAAAAAATATTATGGTTAATATTTTTCTTTTTTTAAAATTTGTTTAAGACAGATATATAATCAATCAATCTACCTTTTTGCTTAGGCACGTTATCTTACTGTTTAAAAATTACTGTTGATGCAGTGTACTTCCAAATAGTTATATAATAAATAACGAAGCAAGATTTCCTTCTTATTAAAAATACTATTTGTTTCTAATAATAGATTTAATTATTACCCGATGGAAAGTAAATAATATATGTCTTATAATTTCTTATACTGGTTGCCATGATTGAAAGTTTTGAAACCTCTATTTTCTTAAATTCTATTACTGGATATTTTCTCCTCTCTTAAGGGTTAGTGGTGGAAATAATTGTTTAACTGATTAATTTTCTTTCTGATTTTTTTTTAATTCTTAGATAATTTATCATATTATTTATTTATTATTTGCAGATTTGTTATTTTTTCATTTTGGTATAACATTTAACTAACCTTGGAAATTCGGATAAAATTTTTGGGATTCAGTGTTAAGTTTTATTTTTGCTAAAAGAGTTTACTCAATTCGAGTATTATATTACCTTGTATACAATACCGAGTATACAATATTACCTTGAATGTTACACCAATTTAATTTTTGAAACTTTAGTTTTTGATGAACATTACACTGTGATACTTAATCTACATACATTCATCAGTGTATTTAATTCCTAGTTTTGTATTTTGACATGGCTGTCATATGTTTTATCTAAATAAGAAATAATAATAACAATACAACAAAAGTTGAAATTTATGAGAATTAAATTTCATGTTAGCGACGTTCTATATTGTTATTTCCCGTTTTTTTTAAAATTATTTTTTAAATTTTTATTTTATTTTTCTATAAGAATCCTTCTAAAGCTATCAATCTCAGTATTTATTTTGTAAATAGTTAACGCAAAGACTTGGACATTTTATATAAACTAATAAGCACAGTCAGGCTTTAATAAATTTTAAATATCCTCATCTGCAGTCGCGATAAAAAAAATTTTTTTTACCCTTCAAATCAAATCATTTATCGTATAGTAAAAATTTTTTTATTTCACCTTATAATCTCCCAGTTATATACATATAAGTTATATACATATAAGTTAATCTCCTAGGTTTCATATTAAATTTAAATAAATATATTAATTTAAAATTTGAAGTTTCATTCATAAAAATAAAATAAAATTCAGTGATTATTTAGATTTTAATATGAGTTTTGTAGTTATTCGCTCAATTTTTTGAGCATTGACCATAGTACAAGTATATACAATCAGGGGTCTGTTTAGAAGAAATTTGGGTCCGTTAACGGACCCTTCACAAAATATTTTAACTTAAAAACGGACCTTTCTTTTAATCGGACCCTTCACAAATTTGTTTATCTTCATTATTATTTTGTTAATCGAATAAACCCTTTCCAGGGCAGAAAACAAGAAAGATGGATGTAAACGAATTAAGTTTTGTCTTCGGCAGACAATTCTTCCATTATTCGTCCGAAATTAATATTCTGCGTTCAGCAGTATAGGCTAAATACCAAATATTNTTTGTTTCCTTACGTATGTTCTAGCAATCATAGCGATGATAAAAAATTGCAAAAGTTTAAAAAAGAGCGTTAACCTCACTAATACTTTATCTTAGCGAGTCCTTTTTTTTAACTGCTAATATAGATTTTTTTTTTTTGAATCGATATTTTTACGAAAACTCTAAGTCAGTTTGAATATTACACTCAGTTACGAGTTATTCGAATTAAATAATTCTAATTAGTTTGTTAATAGTAAATTTTAGGGTCTAAATTTTACGTATGTTCATTACATACTTGCATTCAGAAGATCTCTTCTCCCACCTTCTTTTCTTAGAATAAGAATTTTTTTTTTTACGAAATACTATTAGTTATGTCGAATACCTTATTAATTATGTGCTTTTTCCTTGTTCAATTATTCTTCATCGAATTACTATTTTCTTTATAGTTGGTATTTTTCCAAGAGTAGAATTAAAATACATATATCTATAAAATATACATAAAATATATATATAAATCGATAGTCCATTAAACAAATATATTCTAATGCGGGTTTTAACAAATAATTAAACAGAAATTTATTCCTTAATCAAATCATAGTTTTTTATTCTAGAATAACAAGAAATAAAATTCTTAGCTTAAAGGATATTGTCACCCAGTGTTGAAGTCTTGTATAAAAACTCTATTCACATTTTCTATTGGAAAAGAGTTAAGATAAAAAAAATTTTAATTTTGTCCAACTTCCAAATTGTTGTGGCATAATTTTTTTTTTAATCAGTATCTTTTTTTTCAACAACAAATTAGTAATTAAAAGCGGAAGGAAAATAAGATATATATTTCATTCCTTTTTTTCCCAGTTTATTTTCAATTAAAATTAGCGCATCAAGACGTATTTTGCTTCACAAATTATTCTACTACCACAACAGTTGATAACTGGCAAGCCGTCTAATCTGTGTTAGTAATTGCAGTTTTTTTTTAAATATTTTTTTTCATACTTTTAGTAACAACAGCTTTAAATGAAAAGAAATGAATACTTACACGCGTCAAAAGAAGTTATGAATTAAGTTACATTACTTGAGAGCAAAATGTTTCTGTTAGGTCATGTCTAGACTTAAATAAAAGGAAAAACTTAATGTGAACAAAAAATCTAAATTTAAAAAACTTTCTTCAAGCAATTCATTGACTCTTCTAACTAGTTTCATTTCAGCCTTTTGTCGTCACCTAATTTTGACAAAATTCTCGAAATTACTCGAAAGTAATTTTTTTTTAAAAAAAGTGTTTTAATTCGTATACACTGAATATTAGATGTCAGCATATATTTCTCTATTGGAGCTATAAAACTAGTTATTAACTTCAAAAAATTTTTTGTATCCGAATTTTCTAAAATTTACTGTAGGTTAGAATATGAAAATTTTGACCTATTTCCTTTTATTTTTATGATGAATAATAGTAAAAAACTTTCCCTGATATTATAGTATAAGTTATTGTAGTATTATAACTTTTCGTGATAGTATTATTATAGTAGTTCCGTGATAGTATATATATTTCGTATGTATTATGCATATATGATCATGTCTTGTAGGTATAGTTTGTTCACCAGGAGTTGGCACTTGGCTCCGCCTTCATCACGTGATATCCGACTTATATTATTTCGCTATTTTGGGGAGAAGAATGTGAGCAATCCTGAACAAGGTTGCTATTTGGCAATCGTATGACAAAATGATTTATTTAGCAATCTTTATGTGCTTTTTTTTAGCATTAAATATTTCATAAATTTGATGATATTTCTCTCTTTTGAGTGAATAGTTAGCCCTTTTTGAGACATTTTCCTGCAATATATTTAATTAGCTAGAGTAACGAAGGGTATAACAGCAGATGATAAAGCGAAGTAAGTGATTGAAAAATAATTCACTGTTTGCAATTTCAAGCGCGGAGACGTTTTTACTCCCGCGCTGAAATGAATTCTTCGTCCGACAAGGGACAACCTCTGGTGATCGAACTATAGTTGTTCATCTTTTTCCCAAATTTTCCACTTTTATAATCTTGTAAATAGAACTTTCTAGGATTCTTGCTATTAATAATTTGAATTTTTTTTTAGTTTTATGCAATAGCTTGATTCGGAGTAGCAGCGATGTAACATACTCGCGATTTTTAAGCACAAGTTTAATGAATGGCGTTGTTAAATGCTAGATAGGAATTTA
Organism: Parasteatoda tepidariorum; assembly: GCF_043381705.1. Lineage (NCBI taxonomy): Eukaryota > Metazoa > Arthropoda > Arachnida > Araneae > Theridiidae > Parasteatoda > Parasteatoda tepidariorum. The sequence goes on along the minus strand of NC_092205.1, from coordinate 44,587,396 downwards.
ACAAGTTAACGGAATTTCCACTCGATTCATAGAAACGCCTTATTTTCAGAATGGAGTTTCTTCAATCACCAATTTTTCACCATTAAAAAACAAAAAATTAAAAACGAACAATTAAAAAAAATGTGGTTTATCATTATGGACCCGAGTCTCATATATTTTTGATACAGTAGAGCGCCGATTAACCGAACCAGTAACAATGCGGATAATTGAACAAATAAAAAAAAAAAACTGCTATACGAATGTTTTTAAATAATTATACCCTTCAGACTTTTACTAGGCTTAGGATTGGCCATGATAGTAGTATTTATTATAGCCTATTACATTCAGCGTGGTTAAAATTTATAATTTTCGTTAACATTTTATTAGAAACATGTTTTTTTTATTTGAAACTACTTATCACCCGCATTGAAACATAACCATCTAGAAACATAACCCGCATAGAAACATAACCATCTCCTTTCTAGATGGTTATGATTGAAACTGGGTGGAATGAATGTGTGGTTCTTTTCATGGTCACCAAGGGACAAAAAAGCCATTTTCGACTTCTTTCAGATATTTTAGAAAAAAATATTCGCAAAAAAACATAATTTTTATTTTTATTTTTTTGGAGTAGGTTGGAAAAACACATGGCCCGTCAACGATCCGGATAATTGGACAATCCGGTAAATCGGCTTTGAGATAATCGATGCTTTACTGCCAGGGTTCGCCAAGTGGGCCCATTTTGAAAAAACCCGCCGGGGTTTCATTGGGTGGGCCCACCTTGAAAAAACCCACTTGAAACGATAAGTGGGTTTTTAAAATTTTTTTTTTTATTAAAACTTATTGTTGCACATTTAATTTTATATAATTTATTGTGCAGTATGAGTTTGTCAAATAGAGTTGCAGGATTTATATAATTAAGATTCTAATATTTGTAAAGTAAAAGGAACTCGAATCTAATTTTATAGTAGGTACTATTGAAAACTTTAATTGGGTTTTTTCGAAAAGTAATATTTTAATGAAATTAAATCAAATAGAAATTTAATAATATAGTCTGAAAAGATCAATTTTTCAAATGTAGTTGCATGCTTTATATATTAATAAACAGGTTATTATTAATTCATATGTTTGAAAAAATTTAAAAGAAACTTTTTTTTTTTTACTAAATGATACATTAACAAATTTAAACAGTTTTATTTTCTGGCTTTAAAAAAATAAGCTAAAACTTTTTATACAAGAGCATTTTAAAATTATTTTTCTAAAAATGAAATCATTTTCCTAGGGTAAATTATTTGACAAAAAAAAATGGAGTAACTAACTGATACTCTTTATAATTATACGCAATTTTAATGTCACTTTCTATTAATATTATTATAAAAACATGGAAGACCATTAAATATTTATTTAGTTTTTTATTAAAGTCAAAAGTCAGATGAAATTTTAGTTTTTACTGATTATAATTTTATATTGGGTAATATATCTAATTATAAAAAACCCAGGGTTCTCCCCGGGTTTATAAAACCCAGGCGGGTTGGGTTTTTTCTAAAATACCCTGGTTTTTTCAAACCCNGACCAAAATGGTCCTATTTTATATTGAGAATTTAAGCTTATACAGCACTTTTTAATAAAAAAAAAATATTTACACAGTAAAACTTAAAGTTTATGAACACTAAATGAAAAAACCCAATTTTCCCCGGGTTTTTTCAATAAAACCCAGGCGGGTTGAGTTTTTTCTAAAATACCCTGGTTTTTTCAAACCCTGTTTACTGCACTGCAGAAATACATTTCTCCGTCTATATTTGTTAAGTTACTTCTGGCACGTGGCAACCAGGAAGTCTTGTATTAATCTCTGAAGGGTAGGATCCAGATTGACTACCACTGCTAAATTAATAAAAAAGACTAAAATAAAACTGATCCGGAAATTTATCTCTAAGCTTTGTTTCATTTTGAACTTCATTGGCTTGCATTACGTCTAAAAAATTTCCCACTCCTTTGCTCCTTCGTTTTTGATATTAGTTTATTTATTCTAAACCTGTATGAATTCTTAATCTTGAAATTTTATTTCGAGATGAACTTGGTGGAACGAATGACAATGCCCTAGTGGGATGTCATCCAAAAGTATTTTTAATCCCGACCTCGAACTTGTCAGCAGTCGTCGGCATGATACAAATAGTTGTAAGATGACCAAAAAATAAGTTCTTTTATTTTTTAAGAATTTAAAAAAATAAACAAATATGTATTATATATAAAAGATGAAAATCTGCATTTAGATTTTCATTTAGCAGTTTTGCCTGGGAATTGGGGTTTATTTTTTGTTTTTCATGTGTAGTGCTAGTAGTTTTATTGAAGTTGTTGAACTTCAGTTCATCAGTCGTCTATTAAGTTTTATTTTATTTGATTATCTGCTGTGATTTGCTTTAGATAAGTTATAGAATGATATAAACCTGTTTTTTTCTTCTTCTCTTTTTTAAAGTTATCACAGCATGATATTGACGACATCTGCCCTATGTTGACAGAATATTGTTAACTGACGATTACACGTGCCGAAATTTTTATTTTTAGTATTTCCCCTCTGAGGACAGCTTTACTTCCTGAATTCGCAATTACAGACCTTCAAAAGTATTTAAAATTGCTTTAAAAGTAATTTCGAAGAAACTGGGATTTCATAATGCAGTTTTGTGCAAAAATTCTCGGAATATCCGAACTTTATGAGGGAATAGTCTTTAACCTTGGAATGCCAACCTTATTTTATTTATTATTATTTTTTTATAAACATCTCTCTTGACATCCACAATCGAAAAATATATTTGTAAATTAAATTAATTAAATCAAAAAAATTTTTTTTTACTATTATTATTAATTAAGAGAATGTTTTTATTTGTTTAAATTGCGATTGTTGATTAAAAAAATTTCTATGAACATTAAAAAAATAAAAATAAATAAATAAATACTTGTGCTTACTACGCCTTGTCTGTTGTGGATTTAATCAGCGTTGTTGGATTTTGTTATGGATTCTCGCTGTCTTGGATTTTTGGATTTCCGCTACCCTAGATTATTAACTTGTTGCTTCTAATTCTTCGGTTTTTCGCTGCAAATATTGTTAAATATCAATTGCATATTATCTTCCGATTTTTTTTATAAAAAGAACAGGAAAATTAACCCCTGCTCGCTTTGCTCGCCAACTTTTAAAATTGCTCACTCCAGGCGTTCTCACACTTTTTTCTAGAGGTGGCACCTTGGCACCCGAGTCATATAATATTCTCTGGTTTTTAATATTAATGATATACACACGATGCATTGTGCAAGATTATGAAAGTAAGTGGTGAGTTAGTATAAATCATGTTTAAAATCCACTTAAGTATTTTAATAAAAAGGAATTATTAATAGCGTTTCATATTATAATATATGTAAGTGAAAATTTAAATAAAGAGAAATTACTATCCACACCAAGGCATAGTGATTTAGTACAAAAGTTGAGTTTGCTGCTTATTACCTCCTACTATTTAATATAACTTTTTCTATATTTATTTTTGAGTGATATTCGCGTTTTTGAACAGCATCTGCAGAAATCCCAGCTTGTATTGGTATAATGAAACAACTAGAAAGAGAACCCTCATAGTTTTTAATTTATTTAGGAAAGAATAAATATGTAATACACATATTCAAAATTTTATCATCGCGCGCTTCTCCCTTCATGGCCCTCGGTAACATATATGAAAGCAGCCTTTCTAACAATAGCAGCCCAAAATCGCGTAATCTCAATTCGATATCCTGAGTCGCGGTAGCTAAGAGGATAGAGCGTTCGCCTCCTAATCAGGTAACCCAGGTTCGAATCCCAACGATAGCTGGTAGATACGAATTCAACTCCCGGCTCGCACCACCTCACTGTTGACGTTAAATATCTTCAATGTCGGGATCATGGGTTAAAATCCCTTTGCCGTCGGGCTAATCTTTGGGGTTTTCGTGGTTTTCCTCTTCGTATAACGGAAATGCGGGTTAGTTCCATTAAAAAATTTCTCCACGAAGGCCAGTTTGTCTCCATTGCTTGATCTAAGAATTCGGAACATCGTGTATTAATATATGTATACTCTCGCAGCCTGCTGGCCTGGGTAAGCACTTCGCTTTCTGTCAGTCTTGAACGAGTTAAAAGATTGAAATTATTCTTGTAGTCATGGGTACCTCGTGGCACCTCTTATCTCACTATGCGGCAACACAGAGTGCCAGGGTTCGCAAATATGGGCCCGGCTCAGAAAAACCCAGTGAGTTTTTTTTCGAATTTTGCTCATTTGAAAAAACTCATCTTTATACCCATTAAATGGTTCTATTAGGCTTTATTATTTTTAATAAATTTTCTTTGTAATTATCAAACTAAATTGTTCCTTGAAATTATAATCTTTGTTTTTTATATTTGATTTGATTTTATAGAAAATAATCTGAAGTAAAACATATTTCAGTAATCTGATTTTTCAAATAAAATTATGATGAACAAATGAACCAAGAAAATGAAAAAATAAAGTGCATGATTAGAAAAGAGGAAACATTTTGAAAAACTATAATATATTACTTATCTATAAAATAAATTATGTGTGATAGGCATACACATAATACTTCTTGTATAATTTATTTGGATTGTAAATCCTTCAGGTTTTGTTTAAACACATCAACGGATATATATTACAAAATTATTAAGATTTTTTTTGACAACAAATGTAGAAATAAATTTTTCTGTTAAAAAAAAATTTGTATTGAGTTTGTTTGAAGATTGGACCAAAATGGTCCCATTTTATATTGAGATTTTTACTATAGACTATCGGTTTCCATTTACTGTACCTTTTGTCAAAAAACAAAAAAATAACTATCCTAATGCAAGTGGACTGATTGTTAAGACATGGTTCCCTGCATATCACCGAAGTTAAACATCACTGACTGCTGTCAGTGTGCGGGTGGATGACCACTTGGATCAGTCTGCGAAGGGTCCGAGGATGTGCGGTTTTAGTTCTCTTTAAACTGTTCAACCGTAAACTGCTCAACTGGTCGTCGGGCTACCGAACCTCAAGGGACATCCCCTCTGCAGAGGATCAAAATTGTGACGGCAGGTCTTCGGCTCCCAGTCCGTCGCCAATAGCCCATTGTGCAGCTCTTTGTGACGTAAATGAACTGCAACTACAACAACAACCAAGGGTAACTCCATGCGAAAATAATTGTTAATAATTATATATTATTATTTTTTTTAATAACAGTCGAAGAATTTTGAATTGTATACAAATTTTTACATTATTTCAATAATGTAATTTTTTATGACAAAATATAAAATTTGAGCGAAATCGGTCGAATATTTCCTGAGAAATCTAATTTTAAAAAAGTCAGGTATTTAAAAAATTTTTAAGTTATTTTTTTTCTTATATTCGAGGCTCTAATACTTAAGTTTTCTAGGTATAAAACGAGTTGTCACAGCAGTCTATAGATTAACGGGCTGATTAGTTCCAGCGCTAGAATTTACGCGCAAGTTTTGTTGAATCACATGTATCGTGCGAAATTACTTTCAGTACGTTCGAACTTTTATGTTTTTCGAACAAACTGCGCGTGTTTTGTTGCTCTTTTCAATTAATTTAAAACAGAACTATTGAAAACAATTTTGGTTTAAATCTAAAATTCTTTGTTCCCAAGATAGTTGTTTTTAGCTATACGCCCTTTGTTGTGAAGTTTAATATATTCCATGAAACTAACACGTAAGCAAAACTTATTTTGAACTGCGCAGGAAGCTATAAAGATACGTAAAAGCGTATCTACGAAAATTGAAGTGCTAACGTGACAAAAATGTTAAAGTAACAAGTTGTCTAGCATGACATTTTGTTAATAAATAAATAACTCTCACATTTAATACTTCATGTCCATAATATCAAGCCGGATCAAAATTGCTTAGAGATTATTATAAATTGATGTTTAATTATATATGTAGGAATAATTAAAGAACTGAAATCGTGTTTTTTGCAGTATAGTTGCATACCTATCAAAATGTGCTTGCGTAACTTTTAAACGAATAAAAAACAAATTAAGATGAAAGCCAATTAAAATTTGCCTTTACTTTTGGCCTTCTGTTGTTAATTGCGTAATTTTTTGATTAATAAATAAAAATAATTGCTTTTTGATTTTATGTGACAAATAAAATTATTTTGCGAATTTTAATTTCACACCTATTATTATTTATTTGGATAATGGTTTGCCCGATTTTGTATAATTATTTAAAGTTTAGAGGATAATAATTATCAAAATCGTTTATTATAATTCGAACATCTACTCTTTTGATCAGGAATTTAAAGATGCATTAAAGCGATGTTTTGAGAACTCTCTACATTTTTAAAATATTAAATTAAGATTTGTTATTTCTGTCATATCAAAGTTACTAAAAAATTTTCATTCTAAATTGCTAGGTTAAGCTATTTAACTGCGTTTTATGTTTGATGTATTGTCTTAATGTTTTATTGATTTAGTTATCGCGAAAACTTATTTGCCTTTCCTCATGCAATAATTAGTTCTAACCTTTCTAGAACTTCTTGCTGCTTTGATGTTTTGAATAAATATTTACGAGTTTCCCTGAAGTTAAGATCTAGATCTAGAACATTTAAAGTGCAGTGTTTTCCTAAGATGTTTTGGACTTTTCAAGAATTTTCATTTTACGAAGCAATATTGTCAGTTTTATTATTAAAATTTTTTTTTTATTGAAAGATAAACCCTGTCTATATCTTTGCTCTTTAGATTATCTTTGGATTGAAATATGCGTACTCTTGAGTATTTCGTATCTGAATAACCTGACAAATCACTTTTTCTTTTTTCTTTGAAATTCAGTCTTATAAGCTATTTACGGATTTTTCTTCTGTTGATATGCATAAAAGTCATTGTCGAAAAATCATTTAACGAATAAAACCTTATCATTATACTCAATGTTTTTTGCAACTTCGTCAACAATTATTTATTTATTTCCATTTAGTTTTTCGATTATTATTAAAATTAATTAAATATTTTAGCCGTAGAAATTATTTAGTAATTGTGCTAAAAGTTAATTTCTAATATTGTTTTGCAATTTTGTATTTTAATTGCATATGTTGACTTGACACAGGTGCATACCTGCCAACTCTTCCGGATTTTCCGGAAGATTTTATTTTCATTTTTAAAGTGGTAGCAATACTCAGGTTATTCCAATTAACTNAGAATTGTATATATTAGATCAGAAACACATCATTAAAAAAAAGGCAGAATGCTTTGGTGTTTTCAAAACGTAAACAAAACAAAGCAAACGTTGCCACCGGCGGAAAAGAAATACAGCCAAAATTTGGGAGCCACTTAAGAGAATTATATATATTAGATTTTTGAGTCAGATTGTTTTTCGTTTATTGTTTTACAACCACTCTGAAAATTCATTCTCGGAAAGAGTGAAAGTTGGCAGGTATGCAGGTGTATGCAAATCTAATAAAAGTAAATGTAATTTTTACTGTTTGAAACGGTGTTGGTTAGTTGAATCAATGTGAGTTATACAATGGTATTAACCCAAGGTTGGCAAGTTTCTGCTGAGGTGGTTAAAACCACTGGTAGAAACCGGTTAAAACCGGCATGGCAGAAACCCTTTTCTGCCACATTTGCGGCAGAAACTGGCAAAAATACAGAAAATGACATAAAAGTAAGTACTGAGATTGACATACAATGGATAATTCATGGAAAAAACAATTAAATGTTAAACAAAGTACAATTTATTTACAAAATTATCACCATTCAAAATCAAATATTACATTGTTTGCACTCTGCAGTAATCTATAACAAAAGACAAGTTTTGATGCAGTTTCTAAACCTGAACAATTTCGCAATTTGCTATACACGATCGAGAAATTTGAGAAGATTCTCTCAAATCCAGCCGAACTAGACATAAGGTAGAGAATCTGGGTTAATATTGGCGAGTAAAATTCTAGCACTTTCTTCTTGAGCACATCATAATTTCAATCCCAAATACTTCGGATGCAGTATATAAGCTAGCAAATGGTAATCAGTAACTGCCTGTTTAAATCTGTATGTCACTTCTTTTTCATACAGCCATAAGATTCTCTTTACTTAATTCATTTTTCAGTTTACTTAAACAAAATGTCATTAAGCAATTACTAGAACTAATATAGAGGTTTTTTTAGTTTCTGCCAGTTTTTGCCGTTTTTTACCGGTTATAACCAGTTTCTGCCGGCAAAAAGCCAACCTTGTATTAACCACGGTTTAACCAAACTGTTTTTTTAAAAACTTCTTTTAAAGCAATTTTTTTTAAAAATAACTTAAGTTTATGTTATTTACATAATAACTTTTATTTTGAATCCTAACATAAAAATATTTTTAATAATGAATTTAATTGCTAATGTAAGTCTGTTACTTAAAATTTCTATATGAAATATGTCTCGGTAGCGGAAACCTTCCAGCACGACATCGAGCTCTGCAGATTATCTCAGAATCTGCAAATTATTTTTTATCTGAGATCTCCAAAGAAAAATAGAAGAAAAAAGAAAGTGCTAGCGAGATGATGCGTTCAATATATGTATATATACAATCCGGAAGAAAAAAAAAGAATTGATCAATGTTGTTTTAGAATCTTTTCTCTTCCTTTCGAAATCTGACACCAAAAACAATCATTCGTACAGGTGCAGCATTTCAAAATGTATTCTCTGAAAGATATATAAGTTTCCAGAAAGTGTATAATTTTTCGCTAAGAAATCTCTGCAGAGATAACATAACAATGTATCTGCAAAGGAACTTTTGATAATAAAGAAATTTCTGCGTAAAAAATCTCGGCTAAAACTCCTGCATGTTTTTAAACAAAATAATATTCTAAATATTTGATACCCTGCAGTATACTTTGTCCGAATGATATGCACATTTTAGCTGCGCAGTGTAACCTTCATAATAAGTAATTAACTGAATGATATGCACATTTCATCTACGCAGCGTAATCTTCATAAAAGTAATCTATAAAGTTCCTTATATCTATTTCATGGTAAAAAAAAAAAATATATATATATAATATAAAATACAAATGTTATTACATT